>NC_067478.1:117888513-118204877 GCF_947179515.1 Apodemus sylvaticus | reverse complement strand
CATCCAGTTAGACTAGCACCATTTGGTGAAGGTGCTCTCTCTTTTCCTTTTCTTTTGTATTCTTTTGGATTTCTTGTCAAATATTCAGTGTCCATATATGTGTGGGTTTATTTCTGGATTTTTTATTCTATTCAACTGATGAATCTGTCTGTTTTATTCCAATAGCATACAGTTTTTCTTCCAATTGTTCTGTACTATAAATTTGAAGTCAGGAATGGTGATTCTCCAGAAGTTGATTATTATTATTATTATTATTATTACCATTGACATCACTGCCACCACCACCACCATGATCATCACCATCACCATCGCTATCATTGTACAGGATTGTATTAGTTATCCTGGGAATTTTTTTTTCATATGAAGCTGAGAATTGCTCTTTCTAGTCTGTGAAGAATTATGTTGTGATTTGGATGGGAATTGCATTGAATCTGTAAATTTCTTTGGGCCATATGCTTTCTATCTTTCGCTTGTGACCAACCTCTGCCACAGTTCACAATATTCAAGTGGTACAGGGATGTAGCTAACTACCCAGCAGTACAGAGAAGTATGAGCCCATACTCCCATGGTCACTTTATCTTTGATAAAGAAGCTAAAACCATCCAGTGGAAAAAATATATTTTAAAAATAATAATATCAGGTAATTATAGGTAGAATGCAAAGTAGACATTTGGTATTTAGTAAATACAATTGAAATAATTTAAAAATAAATTGCTATTGTGAGATAAAGATTGCCAAAATTTGGAATCATCACATGACATGCACAAAGATGCAGAGAGGAAATGGAAGTCTGTGTGCTTCCCAATACTTTAGTTTGGACATCTCATCATCTGTTTCACAGCAGTGTTCTTTAGAGTAAATGCATTTCCCTTTGCTTTATGGTGTGCCAGCACACTAATCAAAACCCAGGCCACTCTCGCAGGAGCCTCATCAGTATAGATCAAGCATCCCAGTGCCTGTGATGAGGATCTGAGTTAGGTATTGAAGGATTGTCTTGCAACTAAGCTGGTGCCTGGGAGATATTATATGCTACCTCCAGGTAATGGTGTTTGAACAGAGTTGAACTGTAGTTTACCTGCTCACGTCTGGTGTTGAAAAATGTTTCCTCTCAGGTGGAAAATAATCCTGAATAGAGCTTTAGGGTTACAAAATTCTGTGCTGATAGCAAAGTAAATACAAACACTGGGTTTTATTATTCTAACAATTCTGCATTTTAAGAATAATATTTCTGGAGGATGGAATGTTTTTTAATCAAGAGAAAGTTATTGTGGGTCTAGAATAGCAGAGTTCTATTTGGGACATATTTTTGCCACATATTTTGATTTATAATTGAAAATGAAGAGTAAATGTTTAGGTGAATCTGAAAATCAGAGCAGAATACAGGGAAAAGTTTATAAGCTTTAAACTAAATTTGCCAAACTAATTTTGTTATTTAATTTGTCATTCATCAAAATAAAGTTTTTAAAGATGGATGTGTTGGTTTATAAAGCATTAAATCTTGTGTGAATGTTTGATGCTAACGGTCATAGGGCCTCCTGCATGTTTTTCAGAGATAACCAATGTTTTGATTTCATACTGATCAATATTGAGTTCCACAGTACAAAATGGTAGAAGTATGTTTAGGGCCATTACAGAAAATAATAAAATCTTTGCCTTAAGGACAAGCCAAAAGACAAAGAACTGTGTTTGTTTGTTTGTTTGTTGGGTTGTATCTTGTTTTGAGTGTTTGTGTGAGAGTCTGTATGAATGCCTATTTACTTTTGAGGTGCCTGTAGCATCCAGAGGAGATGTCATATCTCTAGAATTTATATTATTTTTGGTTGTGAGTCACAATTAGGATGCTGAAAAGTATAGTTGGTTCCTCTGGAAGAGAAGCAGTGTCTGACCACTGAGCCCCTCTCCAGCAGTAGAGCAACTGCTGTTTTGTTGTTACTAAATTTCAGGTCAAAACAAAGTTTTAGGTTCCTTTCTAATTTGATTTTGGCATGAGTCATGACCTTGATACTAAATTTGTTAACTTAGGCAAGCAACTCATTTAGTGACAACTTTTGCTGACCAATAACAGACTGAGAATAACAGTATTTACATAAAACACTTAATGATTTGAGAATATACATATATATATTATACATATATACACACATACACATATATTTTCACACATATACTTATATATATACATATATTTACATATATACATTATTTAACATTTTGTAAAGTAGTTTATGAATTATAATTTTTGGTGATATTTTTAGTCTGCTGCTGTTCTCAGTTAAATCCATATCTCTATCTGTTAGGTTAGCCATTACCAAATGTCACAAACTGGAAAGATTATTTAGGCAAAATTGATTTTCCTCATGTTTCTCAATATAGAAAGTCTGAGCACAAAGTGTCAGCTTTGTTGATCCACCAAGGTCTCTGCTTATCTCTCTGTGGCCATCTTCTTCTGTCTCAAAATGGCAGTCTCTCTGTGCTCAGTCTCGTATATAGCAGGCTTGTGCTCTGCCACTGAGCTACACCTTTCTCACTTCCTAAGCTCTTCTTGGGCCCTGTCCCCAGTATTGATTTATGGAGATTGGGACTTCCATTTATAAGTTCATAATGACTGGTTTTTTTTTTCCATGTGTTTCAGTGCTTCAAGTCTATGTATGCCCATGGGTCTCCTAGATCTTGTTTTGTAATTGAAAATAGAGACAGGTCCAGAGAAAATGAATCTTGGCTCCAGATGTGTTTGGTCAAGAGAAAGGTGAAACCTGGACTACTAACATAAGGGATAACTGATATTTGGGCCCAAAGCTCACATGATTAGTATAATTATAGCATTCATTTATGTGAAGGGAAAAGAAACTCAATTATTGTGACTTAGCTAAGACTAGGAGAGAATGTAGCCTGTTTGGTATTTTTTTTTTAATCTTAGTCAATTATCTATTTAGTCCTTTAACTAAGCTCCTGTTATAAGTAGTGTTCTGGGTTACTGCAAAATGAAAAATAAGTGGAATACACTATACCTCTTGCCTATGGAGAGATTAAAGTGAAAATATTAAAGAACACATATAAATAAAAATATTAAGCTAACATTGTATTTAAGATGAAAAATAGCAGTGTGGACACATAAATGCTAGGAATCACCACAGGTGACTGGAAGCTTCAGTGAATACTGTTAAGGTCTCCAATTTACCCAGGTTGCCAGTAGGAAGATTTCTGATTGTGAGAGTTTGAGAACTAAAATTAGATCATCAGAAGGAAAATGAGATGTTAGTCAGCCTTCCAGTAACTCAGAAAGTATTCTGCTGAGAAGTCTAAGAAGAAAGTGGTCCATTAGGAGAGAGAGTTCTATGGAACTAGAAGGTATGTATATAGCTACCTACTGGAAGACAGCTCTAGGTGAGGGTAGAAATAATTCAAGGCATGAGGCAGATGCCTGTTGTATGTAATCCAGAGAGATTAACAGGCTGAGAATGACGATGCTGATTTTTGGAGGGAGACTACTACAAGGTGAAATTACAAAAGTCTTAGTTTCAGAGAGACACTGCAATTGAATGAAGATGGTAAAAGGTAACTGGGGTGTTTTGAGGCAAATATTTCTATGATCTGACTGTAATTTACATCCGGCCAGATAAGTTACTGCAGCAAGCAATTATGGCAATTATGGGTGTGAAAAGAATCTTTTTTTTTTTTTTTTTTTTTTTTTTGCTTTTGGCTGCCCTTTATCTAATCTGCTTACCTCAAATTTCATCCTTAAATTTTATTGCCCCCAATTATTTCTCATGATATTCTATGTCTCTTTGTCATATAAAATATTTATTCCCAGTTTATAAATCACAATCAAGGTAAACTTAATTTTGTACTTTAGTCTTTTTGTTTGTTTGTTTCTTAATGCTCTTACTAAAGTAAAGTATTGGAATGACATAATCTTCTTTGGATCTGCTACATCTTATGGATACTAATAAATATTAACCATAGTCTATGTGTCCATATCTAGCTAATAAGCTACATCACATTTAATTATTGAGTAATTCTTTTAAAATGTGGATATTATGTACCACGAAAATATAATGGGTTTATAAATGCAAAGAAGTCCTGGTTCTTCATTTTTTAGAGATTTCCATTTGGTTTTATATGAAGAATGGATGTTCATAAGAAGCCATGGAGATGTGGGAATGTACTGGGGTCAAGCATCTGACATGTGATCAGAATGGAGAAGGATTTACAGAGGCATAAGACTAGTAGGTGGAATCCTACAAAATATGAAAAAACCAACTCTTCTATTTAAGAAGTGTTATGACACTCTAATCAAAATTATATTTTAGGTCTAATTAATAAAACTCAAAGCGTGTCAATGAAATGTAAGAGACATGAGCACTACAGGAAATAAAGTGTTCCCTCTGCTTTAAAAAGGGCCATAGAGTCATTCTGTCAGAGGAGGTGCCCTGAACTGATTTTGGGTACAGACTCCACAGCCAATCTCACAAAATCCAGAAGAAGCACCACTCACAGGCACTCTACCAACTAGAATCATAGGATCAGAGATGAGGAGGACATATCATCTGTTCTAACACAACCAGGAGTAATTGGGACAAGCAGGTTTCAGGAACACAGGATCCCCACCCTACCAGTGGATCAGGTTCCTTCATGTCTGAGCTGATGCCCTGAGCAGACCTTGGGCACAAACCCCGCAGCCAGTTCCACAATGACTAGAGGAAGCTTCACTCCCAGACACTCTAAAACTCCAACAAGCCCAGGATTGCAGGATCCCAGGATCTCAGAACCTTAATCACACCAGGATCTCAGGTTCCAAGAGGCAGTTTGATTCCCAGGAGTTCCAACATACCTAGGATCTCAGGATTACAGAATCCCTGAATCGAAGGATGGCAGAGACAGCTGGACTCTGAGGAGTTCTGACACAACCAGGATCACAGGAAAGACAGGCGCCAGTCAGATACAGTGAGGCCAGGTAGCACTAGAGATAAGCAGATGGCAGAAGGCAATCTTAAGAACAGAAGTAACAGAAACCAACTTTACTTGGCATCATCAGAACCCAATTCTCCCACCATAGCAAGTCCTGGGTGTACCAACACACTAGAAAAACAAGACTCAGATCTAAAATCACTTCTCATGACGATGATAGAAGAATGTAAGAAGGATATAAATAACTCCTGTAAAGAAATATAGGAGAACACACATAAACAGGTAGAAACCCTTAAAGAGGAAACACAAAAATCCCTTAAGGAATCACAGGAAAACACAATCAAACAGGTGACAGGAATGAACAAAACCATCCAGGATCTAAAAATGGAAATAGAAACAATAAAGAAATCACAAAGCTGGACAATCCTGGAGATAAAAAAACCTAGTAAAGAGATCAGGAGGCATAGATGCAAGCATCATCAACAGATACATGAGATAGAAGAGAGAATCTCAGGTGCAGAAGACACCATAGAAAACATTGACACAACAGTCAAAGAAACTGTAAAAGGCAAAAAAGCAAAACATCCAGGAAATCCAGGACACAATGAGAATACCAAACCTAAGTATAGAACTAATTGAAGATTCCCAATTTAAAGGATCAGTAAATCTTCAACAAAATTATAGAAGAAAACTTACCTAAGCAAAAGAAAGAGATGCCCATGAACATACTAGAAGCCTATACAACTTCAAATAGACTAGACCAGAAAAGAAATTCCACCTACGACAAAAAAAAAAAATTCAAAACACCAAATGCACTAAACAGAGAAAGAGTATTAAAAGCAGTAAGGGAAAAAGGTCAAGTAACATATAAAAGCAGACCTATCAGACTTATACCAGACTTCTCCCTATGAAAGCTAGACTAGGAAAGTCTCCTACGAGAGGCTATGAAAGATAGACGATCATCTCACACAGACCCTACAAGAACATAAATGGCATCCCAGGCTACTATACCCCCCCAAAAAACCCCAAAATTGCTATAGACAGAGAAAACAAGATAATCCATGAGAAATCAAAACTTACACAATAACGTTCCTGAAATCCAGCCCTACAAAGGATAATAGATGGAAAACTCTAATACAAAGAGGGAAACTATATCCTAAAAAAAGCAAGTAAGTAATCTTTTGACAAATACAAATGAAGATAGCACACAAATATAATTCCACCTCTAACAACACAAATATGAAGAAGTAACAATCACTTTTCCTTAATATCTCTTACATCTATGCATTCAATTACCCAATAAAAAGACAAAGACTAACAGACTGGATTTGTAAACAGGACCCTGCATTTTGCTGCATAGAAGAAATATACATCAGTAACAAGGGCAGACACTACCTCAGAGTAAAAGGTGGGAATAAAATTTTCCTTAGCAAATGGTCCCAAGAAACAAGCTGGAGTAGCCATTCTAATGTCAAATAAAATTGACTTTCAATAAAATGCTATCAAAAAAGATAAGGGAGGACAGTTCATACTTGTCAAAGGAAAAATCTACCAAATAGAACTCTCAATTCTGAACATCTATGCTCCAAATGCAAGGCCACCCACATTCATAAAAGAAACTTTACTAAAGCTCAAAGCACATATTGCACCCCACACAATAATTGTGGGAGACTTAAACACCCCACTCACAGCAATGGACAGATAATGTAAATAGAAACCAAACAGAGACACAGTGAAACTGACAGAAATATTGAAACAAATGGATCTAACAGATATTTACAGAATATTTCATCCTAAAGCAAAAGAATATACCTACTTCTCCGCACCTCATGGTATCTTCTCCAAAATTTACCATATAACTGGTCACAAAACAAGCATCAACAGAAACAAGAACATTGAAATAATTCCATCAGATCAGCATGGATAAAGGCTTGTCTTAAATTCCAACAAAAACAATGGAAAACACACATATGCATGGAAGCTGAACAACACTACTCAATGCTATCTTTGTCAAAGAAGAAATAAAGAAAGAAAATAAAGACCTTTTAGAATTTAATGAAAATGAAGACACATCATACTAAAACTTACGGGACATAATGAAAGCAGTGGTAAGAGAAAAACTTAGCTGTGAGTGCCCCCGAAAAGAAACTGGAGAGAGCTTACACTATCACCTTAACAGTACACTTGAAAGCTCTAGAACAAATATAAGCAAATACACCCAAGAGGAGTAGACAGCAGAAAACGATCAAACTCAGGGCCAAAAATCAACCAAATAGAAACAAAAAGAACTATTCAAAGGCTCAACAAAACCAGGAACTCATTCTTTGAGAAAATCAAGAAGATCGGTAAATCCTTATCCAGACCAATCAGAGAGCATGGAGTCAGTATCCAAATTAATAAAATCAGAAATGAAAAGGGAGCTATAACAATGGAAATAATGGAAATTCACAAAATCATCATATCCTACTACAAAGGCATATACTCAACAAAATTGGAAAATCTGGATGAAATGGATATTTTCTAGACACATATCAGTTGCCAAAGTTAAAACAGGATCAAATACACCATCTAAATATCCCATTACTCCTAAAGAAATAAAAACAGTCATTAATAGTCCCCAACCAAAAAAAAATCTCAGGACCAAATGGGTTTAGTGGAGATTCTATCAGACATTCAATAAAGATCTATTACCAACCCTCTTCAAACTATCCAACAATATAGAAACAGAAGGAATACTACCCAACTGATTCTATGAAGCCACAATTATGCTTATACCTAATCCACCCAAAGACCAAACAAAGAAAGAGAACTTCAGAACAATTTCTGGTATGAACATTGATGCAAAATACTCAATAAAATTCTTGCCAACTGAATCCAAGAACACATCAAAACAATCATTCACCAATATCAAGTAAGCTTCTCCCCAAGGATTTAGAGATCATTCAATATATGGAAATCTATCAATGTAATCTACTACATAAACAAGCTCAAAGGAAAAACAAAGCAAAAACACATGATCATTTCATTAGATGCTGATAATGCATTTGACAAAATTCAGCATCTCTTCATGTTAAAAGTCTTAGCAAGAGCAGGAATTCAAAGCCCATATCTAAATCCAGTAAAAGCAATATACAGCAAACCAGTAGCCAACATCAAACTAAATGGACAGAAAGTTGAAGTAATCCCATTAAAATCAGGGACTAGACAAGGCTGAGCATTCTCTCCTTATCTATTCAATATGGTACTTTCAATTCCAGCTATAGCAATTAGAGAGCAAAAGAATGTGAAAGTGATACAAATTGGCAAGGAAGAATTCAAATTACCACTTTTATTTTTTACATGATATGACTGTATGCTTAAGTGACACCAAAAATTCCACCAGAGTACTCCTAAACCTAATAAACAACTTTGGCAAAGTGGCTGGATATGAAAGTATCCAACAAATAAATTAGTAGCCTTCCTCTATTCAAGCAATAAATAGGCTGAGAAAGAAATTAGGGAAACAACACCCTTCACAATAGTCACAAATAATATTACATAACTTAATGTGACACTAACTAAGCAAGTGAAAGATCTGTTTGACAAGAAGTTCAAGACTCTGAAGAAAGAAATCAAAGAAGAGCTCAGAATATGGAAAAATTTCCCATGCTCATGGATTGTCAGGATTAATATTGTAAAAAATGGACATCTTGCTGAAAGCAATCTACAGATTCAATGTAATCCCCATCAATATTCCAACTCAATTCTTCATAGAGTTAGAGAGAGCAATTTGCAAATCCATTTGCAAAAACAAAAAACCCAGGAGAGTAAAAACTATTTTCAACAATAAAAGAATGTATGGAGAAATCACCATTCCTGATCTCAAGCTGTATTAGAGAGCAATAGTGATAAAAAACTGTATGGTGTTGGTACAGAGACAGGCAGGAAGATCAGGGGAATAGACTTGAAGACCAAGGAATTAACCCAGATACCTTGGTCACTTGATCTTTGATGAAGGGACTAAAATCATCCAGTGAAAAAAAGGTCAGCATTTTTAACAAATGGTGCTTCACAGAAGCCAGGCTAGGGGGATGTGCAGGAGCCCCTACACACTAAGAAGAGAAGGGGAGAAGGAATGGATGAAGGATGGTGGGAAGGAATAACTAGGAGGGGGCAGTGAGTGGGATATAAAGTTAGTAAGTAAAAAAAATAAATTAAAAAATGAATTAACCATCATTGGTAATTAATATCACTTAATATCAATGGATTCATTTTCCAAATAAAAAGATGCAGTCTAACAGAAAGGATTAAAAACCAGGATCCATCCTTCTGCACACAAGAAATACACTTCAACCTCAAAAATAGACATTATCTCTGAATACAGGGTTGGAAAATGATTTTCCAATGAAATAGACCCAAGAAGCAAGCTTGTGGAGGCATTCTAACATCTGACAAATTAAATTCAAATAAAAACTTATAATAGAATAAAAGAGGGGGCACAGTACTTCATAGTCATCAAAGGAAAATAGCACCAAGCTGACCTATCAATTCTTAACATCTATGCCCACACAAGGGCACCCATATTTTTTTTTTATCTGAGATAAATTTAATAGGTTTATTTTGTGTGTGTTTAACAAATGTGATGAATTTAAATATAATGAAAATTTCAAAGCAGTACATTTAACATTGGTTAAATTAATATACTTCTTTAAATATATTTATTTTCTATATTCTTTGTTTACATTCCAAAAGCTTTCCCCTTTCCCAGTTCCCCCTCCCCATATGTCCCATAAGTGCTCTTCCTTCCATCCATTCTCCAATCTTTCCCCCTCCCTTTTCTCTGTCCTGGTACTCCCCTACAAAGCTAGATCAAGCTTTTCCAGGATTAGGGCCCTCTTCTTCCTTCTTCATGGGAATCATTTGATATGCTAATTGTATATTTAGTATTCAGAGTTTCAGGGCTAATTAATATCCACTTATCAATGATTGCATTCCATGTGTATTCTTTTGTGATTGCATTACCTCCCTTAGGATGATATTTTCCAGTTCCCACCATTTGCCTAAAAAATTCGTGAATTCATTATTTTTAATTGCTCTAATCCATTGTGTATATATACCACATTTTCTGTATTCATTCCTCCATTGAGAGATATCTGGGTTCTTTCCAGCTTTTGGCTATTATAAATAAGGCTGCTAT
Organism: Apodemus sylvaticus; assembly: GCF_947179515.1. Taxonomy (NCBI): domain Eukaryota; kingdom Metazoa; phylum Chordata; class Mammalia; order Rodentia; family Muridae; genus Apodemus; species Apodemus sylvaticus. The sequence goes on along the minus strand of NC_067478.1, from coordinate 118,194,793 downwards.
GAACATAGTGGAGCATGCGTCCTTATTGCATGTTGGGGAATCCTCTGAGTATATGCCCAGGAAAGGTATAGCAGGGTCATGCGGAAGTGTCACGTCCAATTTCCTTAGGAACCAATGGACTGATTTCCATAGTTGTTGTACCAACTTACAATCCCACCAGCAGTGAAGGTGTGTTCCTTTTTCTCCACATCCTTGCCAACACCTGCTGTCTCCTGAGTTTTTAAGCTTAGCCATTCTGACTGGTGTGAGGTGAAATCTCAGGGTGGTTTTGATTTCCATTTTCCTAATGACTAATGATGTTGAGCATTTCTTAAGGTGCTTCTCCACCATCCAAATTTCTTCAGGTGAAAATTCTTTGTTTAGATCTGTACCCCATTTTTAATAGGGTTATTTGGTTCCCTAGGGTCTAACTTCTTGAGTTCTTTGTATATATTGGATATTAGCCCTCTATCGGATGTAGGGTTGGTGAAGATCTTTTCCCAATTTGTTGGTTGCTCTTTTGTCCTTTGACAGTGTCCTTTGCCTTACAGAAACTTTGTAATTTTAGGAGATCCCATTTGTCAATTCTTTATCTTAGACTATAAGCTATTGGTGTTCTGTTCAGGAACTTTTCCCCTGTGTCCATGTCCTCAAGGGTTTTCCACAATTTCTTTTTTATAAGTTTCAGTGTGTCTGGTTTTATGTGGAGGTCCTTGATCCACTTGGAGTTGAGCTTAGTACAAGGAGATAAGAATGGATCAATTCGCATTCTTCTGCATGCTGACCTCCAGTTGAACCAGCACCATTTGTTGAAAAGGCTATCTTTTTCCACTGGATGTTTTCTGCTCCTTTGTCAAAGATCAAGTGACCATAGGTGACCTGAAGTTCTTCTCATACAGATGTTTTATTTGTTTGGTTAGGGTCACACCAAGATACTTTATATTGTTTGTGGCTATTGTGAAGGGTGTCATTTCCATAACTACTTTCTCAGCCTGCTTATCCTTTGAGTATAGGAAGGCAACTGATTTGCTTGAGATGATTTTATAATCTGCCACCTTGCTGAAGTTGTTTATCAGCTGTAGGAGTTCTCTGGTGGATTCATTTCTGGGTCTTCAATTCTATTCCAATGGTCCACTTGCCTGTCCCTGTGCCAATACCATACAGTTTTTATCACTATTGCTCTGTACTATTGCTTGAGGTCTGGGACACTAATTCCCCCAGAAGTTCTTTTACTGTGGAGAGTAGTATTAGCTATCCTGGGTTTTCTGTTATTCCAGATAAATTTGAGAATTGCTTTTTCTAACTCTGTGAAGAATTGAGTTGGGATTTTGATGGGGATTGCATTGCATTTGTTTATTGCTTTTGGCAAGATGGCCATTTCAACTATATTAATCCTGCCAATCTATGAGCATGGAAGATATTTCCATTTTCTGAGGTCTTTTTCAATTTCCTTCTTTGGAGACCTGAAGTTCTTCTCATACAGATGTTTTATTTGTTTGGTTAGGGTCACACCACGATACTTTATATTGTTTGTGGCTATTGTGAAGGGTGTCATTTCCATAACTACTTTCTCAGCCTGCTTATCCGTTCAGTATAGGAAGGCAACTGATTTGCTTGAGATGATTTTATAATCTGCCACCTTGCTGAAGTTGTTTATCAGCTGTAGGAGTTCTCTGGTGGAGTTTTTTGGGTCACTTAAGTATACTATCATGTCATCTGCAAATAGTGATAATTTTAGTTCTTCCTTTCCAATTTGTATCCCTTTGTGACCTCCTTATGTTGTCTAATTGCTCTAGCTAGAACTTCAAGTACTATATTGAGAAGATATGGAGAGAGAAGACAGCCTTGTCTAGTCCCTCATTTTAGTGGGATTGCTTCAAGTTTCTCTCTATTTAGTTTGGTATTGGCTACCAGTTTGCTGTATATTGTTTTAACTATGTTTAGGTATGGTCCTTGAATTCCTTTTCTTTCCAAGACTTTTAGCATGAAAGGATGCTGAATTTTGTCAAATGCTTTTTCAGCATCTAATGAAAGGATCATATGTTTTTTTCTTTGAGTTTGTTTATGTAGTGGATTGCATTGATGGGTTTCCTTATATTGAACCATCCCTGTATCCCAGGGATGAAGCCCACTTGATCATGGTGGATGATCGTTTTGATGTGTTCTTGCATTCGGTTGGCAAGGAATTTATTGAGTATTTTTACATTGATATTCATAAGGGAAATTGGCCTGAAGTCCTCTTTCTTTGTTGGATCTTTGTGTGGTTTTTGTATCAGTGTAATTGTGGCTTCTTAGAATGAGTTGGGTAGTGTTCCTTTTGTTTCTATTTTGTGGAATAGTTTGAAGAGTATTGGTGTTAGGTCTTCTTTGAAGGTCTGATAGAATTCTGCACTGAAGCCATCTGGTCCCAGGCCTTTTTTGTAGGGAGAATTTCTATGACCCCTTTTATTTCTTTAGGGGTTATGGGACTGTTTAGATGATCTATTTGGTCCTGATTTAATTTTGGTGTTTGGTATCTGTCTAGGAAATTGTCCATTTCCTCCAGTTTTTCCAGTTGTGTTGAGTATAGGCTTTGGTAGTAAGATCTGATGATGTTTTTAATTTCCTCAGTTTCTGTTGTTATATCTCCCTTTTCCTTTCTAATTTTGTTTTTTTTTAATTTTTTTTATTCGATATAATTTATTTACATTTCAAATGATTTCCCCTTTTCTAGCCCCCCACTCCCCGAAAGTCCCGTAAGTCCCCTTCTCTCCCCCTGTCCTCTCACCCACCGTTCCCACTTCCCCGTTCTGGTTTTGCCGAATACTGCTTCATTGAGTCTTTCCAGAACAAGGGGCCACTCCTCCTTTCTTCTTGTACCTCATTTGATGTGTGGATTATGTTTTGGGTAATCCAGGTTTCTAGGTTAATATCCACTTATTAGTGAGTGCATACCATGATTCATCTTTTGAGTCTGGGTTACCTCACTTAGTATGATGTTCTCTAGGTCCATCCATTTGCCTAAGAATTTCATGAATTCATTGTTTCTAATGGCTGAATAGTACTCCATTGTGTAGATATACCACATTTTTTGCATCCACTCTTCTGCTGAGGGATACCTGGGTTCTTTCCAGCATCTGAAAATTATAAATAGGGCTGCTATGAACATAGTAGAGCATGTATCCTTATTAAATGGTGGGGAATCCTCTGGGTATATTCCCAGGAGTGGTATAGCAGGATCTTCTGGAAGTTAGGTGCCCAGTTTTCGGGGGAACCGTCAGACTGATTTCCAGAGTGGTTGCAACTCGAACAGCAGTGGAGGAGTGTTCCTCTTTCTCTGCACCCTCTCCAACACCTGCTATCTATGGAATTTTTAATCTTAGCCATTCTGACTGGTGTAAGGTGAAATTTCAGGGTTGCTTTGATTTGCATTTCCCTAATGACTAATGAAGTTGAGCATGTTTTAAGATGCTTCTCCGCCATCCGAAGTTCTTCAGGTGAGAATTCTTTAACTCTGTACCCCATTTTTTAATAGGGTTGTTTGGTTTTCTGGAGTCTAACTTCTTGAGTTCTTTATATATATTGGATATTAGCCCTTTATCTGATGTAGAATTGGTGAAGATCTTTTCCCAATTTGTTGGTTGCCAATTTGTCCTCTTGATGGTGTTCTTTGCCTTACAGAAACTTTGTAATTTTATGAGGTCCCATTTGTTAATTCTTGCTCTTAGAGCATACGCTATTGGTGTTCTGTTCAGAAACTTTCTCCCTGTACCGATGTCCTCAAGGGTCTTCCCCAGTTTCTTTTCTATTACCTTCAGAGTGTCTGGCATTATGTGGAGGTCCTTGATCCATTTGGATTTGAGCTTAGTACAAGGAGACAAGGATGGATCAATTCGCATTCTTCTGCATGCTGACCTCCAGTTGAACCAGCACCATTTGTTGAAAAGGCTATCTTTTTTCCATTGGATGTTTTCAGCCTCTTTGTCGAGGATCAAGTGGCCATAGGTGTGTGGGTTCATTTCTGGATCTTCAATCCTGTTCCATTGATCCTCCTGCCTGTCACTGTATCAATACCATGCAGTTTTTAACACTATTGCTCCATAGTATTGCTTGAGGTCAGGGATACTGATTCCCCTAGACTTTCTTTTGTTGCTGAGAATAGTTTTAGCTATCCTGGATTTTTGTTATTCCGGATGAATTTCATAATTGCTCTTTCTAACTCTGTGAAGAATTGACTTGGGATTTTGATGGGTATTGCATTGAATCTGTATATTGCTTTTGGCAAAATGGCCATTTTAACTATATTGATTCTACCGATCCATGAGCATGGGAGGTTTTCCCATTTCCATTTCCTTCTTCAGAATCTTGAAAATCTTATCATACAGATCTTTCACATGTTTGGTAAGAGTCACCCCGAGATACTTCATACTGTTTTTGGCTATTGTGAAGGGGGTCATTTCCCTAATTTCTTTCTCAGCCTGCTTATCCTTTGAGTATAGGAAGGCTACTGATTTGATTGAGTTGATTTTATAACCTGCCACTTTGCTGAAGTTGTTTATCAGCTGTAGGAGCTCTCTAGTCGAGTTTTTTGGGTCACTTAGGTAGACTATCATGTCGTCTGCAAATAATGATAATTTGACTTCTTCCTTTCCAATTTGTATCCCTTTGACCTCCTTATGTTGTCGAATTGCCCAAGCTAGTACCTCAAGTACAATATTGAAAAGATAAAGAGAAAGGGGGAAGACTTGTCTAGTCCCTGATTTCAGTGGGATTGCTTCAAGTTTCTCTCCATTTAGTTTGATGCTGGCTACCAGTTTGCTGTATATTGCTTTTACTATGTTTAGGTATGGGCCTTGAATTCCTGTTCTCTCCAAGACTTTAAGCATGAAAGGATGCTGAATTTTGTCAAATGCTTTTTCCGCATCCAATGAAATGACCATGTGTTTTTTTTTCTTTGAGTTTGTTTATGTAATGGATTGCATTGATGGATTTCCGTATATTGTACCAACCCTGCATTCCCGGGATAAAGCCTACTTGATCAAGGTGGATGATCGTTTTGATGTGTTCTTGGATTCAGTTGGCAAGAATTTTATTGAGTATTTTTGCATCGATGTTCATAAGGGAAATTGGTCTGAAGTTCTTTTTCTTTGTTGGATCTTTGTGTGGTTTTGGTATCAGCGTAATTGTGGCTTCATAGAAGGGATTGGGTAGTGTTCCTTCTGTTTCTATTTTGTGGAATAGTTTGAAGAGTACTGCTGTTAACTCTTCTTTGAAGGTCTGATAGAATTCTGCACTGAAATCATCTGGTCCTGTGTTTTTTTTTTGGTTGGAAGACTTTCTATGATTCCTTCTATTTCTTTAGGCATTATGGGACTGTTTAGATGGTCTATTTGTTCCTGATTTAATTTTGGTATTTGGTATCTGTCAAGGAAATTGTCCATTTCCTCCAGATTCTCCAGTTGTGTTGTGTACAGGCTCTTTGAGTAGGATCTTATGATTTTTTTTGATTTCCTCAGTTTCCGTTGTTATATCTCCCTTTTCATTTCTAAGTTTGTTAATTTGGATACTTTCTCTGTGCCCTTTGGTCAGTCTGGCTAAGGGTTTATCTATCTTGTTGATTTTCTCAAAGAACCAGCTCCTGGTTTTGTTGATTCTTTGTATGGTTCTCTTTGTTTCCAATTGATTGATTTCGGCCCTGAGTTTGATGATGTCCTGCCTTCCTCCTGGGTGAAATAGCTTCTTTTTGTTCCAGGGCTTTCAGGTGTGTCATTAAGCTGGTAATGTATGCTCTCTTCATTTTCTCTTTGGAGGCACTCAGGGCTATGAGTTTTCCTCTTAGCACTGCTTTCATTGTGTCCCATAGATTTGGGTATGCTGTGTCTTCATTTTCATTGTGTTCTAAAAAGTCTTTAATTTCTTTCTTTATTTCTTCCTTGACCAAGGTATCATTGAGTAGAGTATTGTTCAATTTCCACGTGTATGTGGGTTTTCTGTTGTTTCTGTTGCTATTGAAGACCACTTTTACTCCGTAGTGATCTGATAGGAGGCATGGGCTTAGTTCGATCTTCTTATATTTGTTGAGGTCTGTCTTGTGACCAATTATATGGTCGATTTTGGAGAAGGTACCATGAGGTGCTGAGAAAAAGGTATATACTTTTGCTTTAGGATAGAATGTTCTATATATATCTGTTAAATCTAATTGGTCCAAAGCTTCAATTAGTTTCATTGTGTCCCTGTTTAGTTTCTGTTTTCGTGACCGGTCCATTGAGGAAAGTGCGGTGTTGAAGTCACCCACAATTATTGTGTTAGGTGCAATGTGTGCTTTGAGTTTTAATAAAGTTTCTTTTTCGAAAGAGGGTGCCCTTGCATTTGGAGCATAGATGCTCATGATTGAGTGTTCTTCTTGTTGTATTTTTCCTTTGAAAAGCAAGAAGTTTCCCTCAGAGTCTCTTTTGATGACTTTGGGTTGAACGTCAATTTTATCTGATATTAAAATTGCTACTCCAGCTTGTTTCCTGAGACCATTTGCTTGTGAAATTGTCTTCCAGCCTTTTGCTATAAGATAGTGTTTGTCTTTGACCCTGAGGTATGTTTCCTGTAAGCAGCAATATGTAGGGTCCTGTTTATATATCCAGTTAGTTAGTCTGTGTCTTTTTATTGGGGCATTAAGTCCATTGATGTTAAGAGATATTAAGGAATAGTGATTGTTACTTCCTGTCATTTTTGATGTTATTTTTTAAATTTGATTGCTTAACTATTTTGTGTTTGATGAAAGGTTACTATCTTGCTTTTTCCAGGGTGAAGTTTCCCTCCTTGTATTGGTGTTTTCCTCCTATTATCCTTTGTAGGGCTGGGTTTGTGGATAGATTTTGGGTAAACTTGGTTTTGTCATGGAATATCTTAGTTTCTCCATCTACGGTGATTGAGAGTTTTGCAGGATATAGTAGTTTTGGCTGGCATTTGTGTTCTCTTAGAGTCTGCATGAGATCTGCCCAGGACCTTCTAGCCTTCATAGTCTCAGGTGAAAAGTCTGCTGTGATTCTGATAGGTCTTCCTTTATATGTTACTTGGCCTTTTTCTCTTACTGCCTTTAATATTCTTTCTTTGTTTAGAACATTTGGTGTTTTGATTATTATGTGACAGGAAGTATTTCTGTTCTGGTCCAGTCTGTTTGGAGTTCTGTAGGCTTCTTGTATATTCATGGGCATCTCTCTTTTTAGGTTAGGGAAGTTTTCTTCCATAATTTTATTGAAGATATTTGCTGGCCCTTTAAGTTGTAAATCTTCACTCTCATCTATGCCTATAATCCTTAGATTTGGTCTTCTCATTGTGTCCTAGATTTCCTGGATATTTTGGGTTACAAGCTTTTTGTATTTTGCATTTTCTTTAACTGTTGAGTCCATGGTTTCTATGGAATCTTCAGCATCTGAGATTCTTTCTTCTATCTCTTGTATTCTGTTGTTGATATTTGCATCTCTGTCCCCTGATTTCTTCCCAAGACTTTCTATCTCCAAAGTTGTCTCCCTTTGAGTTTTCTTAGTTGTTTCTACTTCTGATTTTAGATCCTGGATGGTTTTGCTTAGCTCTTTCACTTGCTTGTTTGTGCTTTCCTGTAATTCTTTAAGAGATTTTTGTGTTTCCTCCTTTATGACCTCAGCCTGTTGACCAAAGTTCTCCTGTATTTCTTTAAGTGTTTTTTGTGTTTCCTCCTTGTTGGCTTTTGTATACTCCTGGATTTCTTTCAATGATTTTTGTGTTTCCCTTGCAAGGACTTCTAACTTTTGATCCATTTTCTCCTGAATTTCTCTAAGTATGTCCTTCCTGGGTTCCTGTACCACATCATGACCAGTGATTTTAAATCCAAATCTTGTTTTTCTGGTGTGATGGGGTATCCAGGACATACTGGTAGAGGAGAATTGTGTTCAGATGTTGCCATATTGCCTTGATTTCTGTTAGTGACGTTCCTGCATTTGCCTTTTGCCATCTAATTCTCACTGGTGTTAGTTGGTCTTGTCAATGCTGGACTCACCAGTGCAAGCTGCCCCTTCCCAGGTGGCCTCTGGTGCACAGCTTACCTGGAGACCGAGCGCTATGGCCCTGGCCGTTCAGATCCCAAAGCAGGCACCCGAAGGCTCCTGCTGGGGCCTGCTGTATTCACCGGAGCACACCGACCTCTCCCTGCTGGCCTCCCGGAAGCCCCTCTCCAGACCATTTTACTCTAACACAGAATAATGTACTTTCTTCACAGAACCTCACAGAGTTTTCTTCAAAATTGGCCCTGTTACAAATTATGTGTCACTTAAGAACAACCTACAAACTCAAGAAGACTAAACAACTCTATTGAATGACTACTGGATCAAGATAGAAATAAAGAAATTAAGACTACCTATAATTCAATGAAAAGAAGTACACAATGTACTCAAACTTATGGGACAAAATGAAAGTTCTGCTAAGAGGAAAGTCCATAATATTAACTGTCTTCTAAAGGAAATTGGAGAGATCTCATATTTGCACCTTAACAGCACATTTGAAATCTCTAGAACATGAAGAACCAAGCATATACAACAGACACAGGTAGTTGGCAGGAAATAATTAAACTGAGAGCTGAAATCAATAAAATAGCAATAAAGAGAACTAGACCGATTATCAATGGAACAAAAAGTTGTTTCTTTAAGAAAACCAATAAGATAGTCTATCTCTTATCCAAACTAACTAAAAATAGAAAGAGAGAATATTCCATTTAACAAAATCAGAAACAAAATGAAGGACATAACAGTCACCAAGGAAATTCAAAGTCTTATTAGGTCTCACTTCAATGACCTGTACTCCATAAAATTGGAGAATTTAAAAGAACACTTATCTCAATATATCATTTAAAAATGTAAATCAAGCTCAAATGAAGAATTTAAATATACTCATAACCCTAAGAAAACAGAATACATTAATAAGTCTGTTGGCCAATCCCCCCAAAAATAGTCCAGGATCAAAAGATTTAATGCAGAACTCTCCCAGATTTTCAAAGGAGTACCAATGCTAATACTTCTCCAATTATTCTACAAAAACAGAACAGAAGAAAAATTCATAAATTTATTTTATGAGGCCACAGTAATCCGTATTCCCAAACCACATGCAGATTCAACTAAGATAATTTGGATTAATCTCCTCATGAACATTGATGCAAAACTACTGAATAAAACACTTGCAAACTGAATCCATCCAAGAATACATCAAAAAAATCATCTGTTGTGACCAGGTAGGCTGAATGCCAGGGATACAAGGATGGCTCAATATATGAAAATCTATCAATGTAATATGCTATATAATAAACCTGAAAAAAGTACATGAGTATTTTAATATGTGCTGAAAAAACTTTGACAAAATTCAACACTCCTTTATAATACATGACCTGAAGAAACCATGTCTAAATATAACAAAGAAACCATACAATCAGCCTATGGCCATATGAAATTAAACAGCAATGCAAAGCAATTCAGCTAAGATCAGAAACAGGACAAGACTGTGCACTTTCTCCAAATCCATTAAATATATCACTTGAAGTGTTATCTTGGACAATAAGACCAATAAAGGAGATGAAGAGGATACAAATGGAAAAGGAAGAAGTCAATGCATTGCTATTTGCACAATATATTATACTATTTAAACTTGACTTCCAAAATTCTACCAGAAATTTTACAGTTGACAAACTCTTTCAGCAAAGTGGGTAGTTATAAGGTTAAAAAATGAGCAACTCTTTTATGTAAAATAAAAAATGGCTGGAAGAAGAGATCAAGAAAAGGGCAAAAAAATACCCTTCATTCCAAAATTTTATATAAGGTAAAGGACACCGTCAACAGGACAAAACTGAAGCCTACAATTTTTACCAAGTATATATCCAATAGAGGATGAATATCTAAAATATATAAAGAAATCAAGAGTCTATTAATTAAAAATCCCTCTAACCTAAACCAAACACAACTGGCAAAAAACCCCAATGAAATGATTTCTAATCATATCCTGCTTTACTATTAATCTGCAGACTCTAATAATAGTCAGACAGACTTCATCCAGCAAGTGACAGGAGCAAATGCACAGGCATAGTGAAGCATTAGACAGAGCTCAGGGGATCCTTTGGAAGAAGCAGATGAAGGATTGCAGGACCCATAGTTCAAGAACATAATCAGTACATGGCCCAGAGAATCAACTAACTAGAGGTAATGTGGACTCAAGGAGACTGAATCCACTGTCAGGGAACTTGGAGATTTCTGACCTAGGTCCTCTGCATATATGTTGTAATGGTATACTTTGGTATTCTTATGGAACTCCTAATAGTGGGAGCAGGAGCTGTCTCTGACTCTTTTGTCAGCTTTTGACATACTTTATCACCTACTAAGTTGCTTTATCTAGCCTTATTATGAGGCTATGTACCTATACTTATTGTAACTAGTTATGCCATGTTTGGGTGATAACCCTGGAAGGACTTCTCTTTTATGAAGGAAAATGGCTCTGGGGAGGAATGGATGTGGGGAAAAAGGAAGGTGGGACTTGGAAAAGTGGAAAAAGGAGATTTATGAGAGAAGAATAAATTAAAACACAAAAAGGGGTTCATAAAGGTGGAATGAATACTTAGCAGGAATAAAGGGGTATATTAGTCAGGGTTCTCTAGAGTAATAGAATGGTAATAGAACATGTAGGATGTTTATCTTGTGTGTGTGTGTGTGTGTGTGTGTGTGTGTGTGTGTTTAGGAGTGCCCAAAAATTAATAAAAAGGGAGCCAGTCAAAAACTGACATTTTATTTTTCTAGCAACTTTAAGGCTAAACACATGGCTGAGTGAGAAAATGAGACTTTTTCATTCAAACATTAGGGCCCAGGAAATGAGACACGTGAGTAGCCTAGAGCAAGATCTGGAAGATTTCATTTACATAGCAGGAGCACCAACCAAATGGTAAAATACAAGCCAAAAAATCAAGCTGCTCAGATTAGAGTTTCAATCTAGAACTTGATGTGCAAAGTCCAGATGAGAAACCCAGAATCTGCCCATTCTGTTTGTCTATCCATACTCACTCTGGAACACTGAGTAGATCTAGGAGATGTTCAGTTTCAAATCACCACAGGAGAAGTCTGTTACACTGTCAATAGTTTTAGAGTAATGTAATAAGCAATAAAACTACCAGAATCCTGAAGTACAAAAAATATTACTGAGGAGGAGGGGAGGAGAGGGAAAGGGAAAGGGAGGAGAGGTAGAGGGAGAAATTCTTGAGTTTTTCATTTAGCCATGGAAATATTCACTCTTTGGACTTTCCATGTAGTAGAACCTAAAGAGACAACACTAATGGTCAGAGTTGTCAGTTCTACTGATGATCTGTTTTCATGTGTTCTGTTTTGTGTATGTATAGGGGAGCATCTGCCCTGACTCTGAGAAGAAAATTCTTTTCCCACCCTCATTGATTTTCTGTTTCACCAGGGAAAATAATGTCACAGCCTGATGCAATGGAGCTATGATGAACAGTCTCCTCCCATTTGTATCTTACACTTTCTGACTCTGAACTATTTGTATTTCAAATACAATGGGGTCTGTTTTTACAGTGGTGGCTTAACCCCGTGAGCCTTTTGTACCTCACCCACTCTGCTGCCTTGCCCAAAGTATAGAGGCAGTGATCTCTCAGGTGCAGAGTCTGATTAGCTAGTTTGTTAATCAGCCACTGGGGAAGGGACTGCTGCCTTGTTAGAATCTATAGATTACAATGCAAGACTGATATATCACTGCAGTCCCTAATTGCTAGTGCCTGCTTACCCACACATTCCAACCCAGATTATCATCCACTGGTGAGTATAGCTATTAATTAATGAAACTTCAGCAAGACTACTAGTGATTAGTGAAATCACTACTAGTGATTTCATTAGTTTGAATTAAATCAGAAAAAGGACTGGAGAGATGTTTTGTGCCTGGGTGTCAAAATCCTGTCTTGACACCTAGGAAATCCTTACCTAGGATTTCTTAACTGTTTCTATTGAAGTTCAAATTATTCAGTAAGTACAATAACACTCATCTAATGTGAGTGAACTGGAGACAGGAAAGGAATTAATTTAAAATGTTCAAAAGATGCTGCTTATCTTTTTATGTACTAATCAATAGAGACAATTTATCTGTTCCTATTTTCTAAAAATAAAGTCATTTTTTATAGAGCAATGTCACAGTGGAAATTGATCAAAGACTAACAACAAAAGGAATTGATAAATCTAAATGTACCTTGCCAGGGTGTCTGGGAGGGTCTCATGAGACTTGTATTTGATCCAATTTAATTAGCAGCTAACTTTCTTCCTGAGTGGTGTAAATAGAATGAGAAATTTGCAAATTAGGCCAGGCTGAGAGAAATAGAACATGCTAAGAACAGCTAAATTGATTAGAAAAATAGAAGTCAGAAAGCAGCTAGAGAACAAAGAAAGTAGGTGGGCAATCTAGAGTGTGGGACAGATTACTACAACAGAGACATGGAGAAAGAGAAATGGCAAGAGAGCAGGGGGATGGGGCAAGAGACTATAAAATTTGTCAAACTTTCTCAACAGGGCAAGTATGTCCTTTAATTCATAGCCTTATTTTTTTCTTACAAAATTCTTTGTGACTAAGGTTTCATTATTCTAATCATTTGACAACTTGATATGTAGTTCACAGTCATTAAAATCTGCATATTTAAGAAGTACAAAGTAGCTCTTCCTCACAAGATGATGAGATACTGCCACAATCTTCTTTAATATCACTTCATCCTTCTGAGAGGAAGCCCTGCTCTCATCCCCCAGGAACCAGTAAACATCTTTCCATTTCAGTGGAATTAACTATTCTGGACATTTTATGGGAGTAGTTGCAGTCCCCTGTAAGAGGGACTTAGTAATCTGTTCTCAAGATTCATCCATTTTATCATATGTGAACAATAACTGTTCCATTTTATTAGTGAAGTGCTATATTGTGAGGATACAGCCAACGAGGGAAGGGTTGGTGGTGACGGATATTGTAGCAGTGCCTATACTGACTTCTGACTACAGTAGACCACTGCACATTCTAAATGGTCACATGTTCTAGACAGTGAGTTACAAGTCAAACTTTCAAAAATAATTGCATCAAGAAAGCTTAAATCATATGTTATATTGTAAAGAGACACTAAATTAAAGGCTGTCCTTAACATCTTTCAAAACCTTTGAAAGCTTTGGAATTCCTAGGAGCACCTCTCTCAAACTCTTAGTAGTGTTAACATCCCATTCTGTGCTGTTCCATGGCCTCACACATGCTAGACACATGTATGATCATTGAACTTAGACTTAGCCTTTCATATAGCAAGACACTCATTTATAAGTGGATTAACAGTTGTATGTTTTCCATTTTTGCTGGTATGAGAGGTGGTTATAAATATTCATTCGTAAGATTCTCCATGGACTGAAGGTGTGATTTCTCTTGGGGATATGCTTAAGCGAAGAATCACTGGATTGGATAATAAGTCCATATCAACAATTGAAGGACTGCCAAGCTGCTTTCAGTAACAGCCACGGAATTCTGCTTTATGTATACGAGCTCTTGAGTTTGTAGACTCCTCTATTCCTCAGCCGTATGTTTTCTTCTTGTGTGTCTTTCTTATTTAACCATCTTTTGGGGTGTGACAAAATTCCATCCTTGTGTGTTTTTGAATTTCCTTTTTCTGAAGATGCATAATATCAGTTCTCTGCTTCATATGTTAAACTAATTGAAGCTTTGGGCCAATTGGACTTGACTTATATTTATAGAACATTTCACCCTAAAACAAAAGAATATATCTTTTTCTCAGCACCTCATGGTACCTTCTCCAAAATCGACCATATAATTGGTCACAAGAGAGACCCCAATGAATATAAAAAGATCGAACTAATCCCATGCCTCCTATCAGATCACTATGGAGTAAAAGTGGTCTTCAATAGCAGCAAAAACAACAGAAAGCCCACATACATATGGAGACTGAACAATACTCGACTCAATGACACCTTGGCCAAAGAAGAAATAAAGAAATCGAAGACTTTTTAGAATTTAATGAAAATGAAGACACAACATACCCAAATCTTTGGGACACAATGAAAGCAGTGCTAAGAGAAAAACTCATATCCCTGAGTGCCTCCAAAAAGAAAAGGGAGAGTGCATACACTAGCAGCTTAACAACACACCTGAAAACCCTGGAACAAAAAGAAGCCAGTTCACCCAGGAGGAGTAGAAGACTGGAAATCTTCAAACTCAGGGCTGAAATCAGTCAAGTGGAAACAAAGAGAACCATACAAAGAATCAAGAAATCCAGAGGCTGGTTCTTTGAGAAAATCAACACGATAGATAAACCCTTAACCAGTCTGACCAAAGGGCAGAGAGAAAATATCCAAATTAACAAAATTAGAAGCGAAAAGGGGGATGTAACAACAGAAAGTGAGGAAATTAAATAAATCATCAGATCCTACTACAAAAGCCTATACTCAACACAACTGGAGAATCTGGAGGAAATGGACAATTTCCTAGACAGATACCAAATACCAAAATTAAATCAGAACCAAATAGATCATCTAAACAGTTCCATAACACCTAATGAATTAGAAGGGGTCATAGAAAGCCTTCCATCCAAAAAAAGCACAGGACCAGATGGCTTCAGTGCAGAATTCTATCAGACCTTCAAAGAAGACCTAACACCAATACTCTTCAAACTATTCCACAAAATAGAAACAGAAGGAACACTACCCAACTCCTTCTACAAAGCTACAATTACACTTATACCAAAACCACACAAAGATCCAACAAAGAAAGAGAACGTCAGCCCAATTTCCCTTATGAACATTGATGCAAAAATACTCAATAAAATTCTTGCCAACCGAATCCAAGAACACATAAAAACAATCATCCACCATGATCAAGTAGGATTTATTCCAGGGATGCAGGGTTGGTTCAATATAAGGAAATCCATCAATGCAATCCACTACATAAACAAACTCAAAGAAAAAAACCACATGGACATTTCATTGGATGCTGAAAATGTATTTGAAAAAATTCAGCATCCTTTCATGGTTAAAGACTTGGCAAGAACAGGAATGCAAGGCCCATACCTAAACATAGTAAAAGCAATATACAGCAAACCGGTAGCCAGCATCAAACTAAATGGAGAGAAACTTGAAGCAATCCCACTAAAATCAGGGACTAGACAGGGCTGCCCCCTTTCTCTTTATCTTTTCAATATTGTACTTGAGGTACTAGCTCGGGCAATTCGAAAACATAAGGAGGTCAAAGGGATACAAATTGGAAAGGAAGAAGTCAAACTATCATTATTTGCAGATGATATATGATAATCTACCTAAGTGATCCAAAAAACTCCACTAGAGAATTCCTACAACTGATAAACAACGTCAGCAAAGTAGCAGGTTATAAAATTAACTCAAGCAAATCGGTAGCCTTCCTATACTCAAAGGATAAGCAGGCTGAGAAAGAAGTTAGGGAAATGACACCCTTCACAATAGTCACAAACAGTATAAAGTATCTTGGGGTGACTCTTTCCAAACATGTGAAAGATCTATATGACAAGAACTTCAAGACTCTGAAAAAGGAAATGGAAGAAGACCTCAAAAAATGGAAAAATCGCCCATGCTCTTGGATTGGCAGGATTAATATAGTTAAAATGGCCATTTTACCAAAAGCAATATGCAGATTCAATGCAATACCCATCAAAATCCCAACTCAATTCTTCATAGAGTTACAAAGAACAATTCTCAAATTCATCTGGAATAACAAAAAACCCAGGATAGCTAAAACTATTCTCAACAACAAAAGAAATTCTGGGGGAATCAGTATCCCTGACCTCAAGCAATACTACAGAGCAATAGTGTTAAAAACTGCATGGTATTAGTACAGTGACAGGCAGGCAGATCAATGGAACAGGATTGAAGATCCAGAAATGAACCCACACACCTATGGCCGCTTGATCCTCGAAAAAGGGGCTGAAAACATCCAATGGAAAAAAAGATAGCCTTTTCAACAAATGGTGCTGGTTCAACTGGAGGTCAGCATGCAGAAGAATGCAAATTGATCCATCCTTGTCTCCTTCTACTAAGTTCAACTCCAAATGGGTCAAGGACCTCCACATAAAGCCAGACACTCTGAAATTAATAGAAAAGAAACTGGAGAAGACCCTTGAGGACATCGGTACAGGGGGAAAGTTCCTGAACAGAACACCAATAGCTTATGCTCTAAGATCAAGAATTGACAAATGGGACCTCATAAAATTACAAAGTTTCTGTAAGGCAAAGGACATCATCAAAAGGACAAATTGGCAACCAACAAATTGGGAAAAGATCTTCACCAATCCTACATCAGATAGAGGGCTAATATCCAATATATACAAAGAACTCAAGAAGTTAGACCCCAGAAAACCAAATCACCCTATTAAAAATTGGGTACAGAGTTAAACAAAAAATTCTCACCTGATGAACTTCAGATGGTGGAGAAACATCTTAAAAATGCTCAACTTCATTAGTCATCATGGAAATGCAAATAAAAACAACCCTGAGATTTCACCTTACACCAGTCAGAATGGCTAAGATTAAAAATTCAGGAGACAGAAGTGTTGGCCAGGATGTGGAGAAAGAGGAACACTCCTCCACTGCTGTTCGAGTTGCAAATTGGTACAACCACTCTGGAAATCAGTCTGGCGGTTCCTACCAAAACTGGGCATGTCTCTTCTGAAAGATCCTGCTATGCCACTCCTGGGCATATACCCAGAGGATTCCCCACCATGTAATAAGGATATATGCTCCACTATGTTCATAGCAGCCCTATTTATAATAGTCAGAAGCTGGAAAGAACCCAGGTATCCCTCAATTGAAGAGTGGATGCAAAAAATGTGGTATATATACACAATAGAGTACTATTTAGCCATTAGAAGCAATGAATTCATGAAATTCTTAGACAAATGGATGGAGCTGGAGAACATCATACTAAGTGAGGTAACCCAGTCTCAAAAAATCAATCATTGTATGCACTCACTAATAAGTGGATATTAGCCTGGAAAACTGGAAAACCCAAAACATAATCCACACATCAAATGAAGTACAAGAAGAACAGAGGAGAGGCCCCTGGTTCTGGAAAGACTCAGTGTTGCAGTATAAGGCAAAACCAGAACAGGGAAGTGGGAAGTGGTGGGTGGGAGAACAGGGGGGTCCTATGTGACTTTTGGGGAGGTGGGGGGCCAGAAAAGGGGAAATCATTTGAAATGTAAATAAAAAAATATATCGAATAAAAAAACAATAAAAAAAAGAAATAGATTCTTACATTCTTCTGTCTTTGATCTTTTTTATTTTTCTTTGGCAGGGACTTATGTAGCCTAGGTAGATGTTCAATTTTCTATGTTTCAGAGCAGAGCCTTGCAGTCCTTATTCAACTATGTTTGCATCCTGAGGAGCTAGCTCAGCACTGTCTCAAAATCCTGACATTCCTTTCCACACCTCTATCATATGTTATCAGTGTGCATTTTCTCAACTGGATTTTGATCTTGAAAGGTAGTAATTGTGATGATTATTATCTAAATATGATCTATGTATTATATATATATTATATTTATATAATACACACACACACATATACATGTCTGATGATCAGTAAATTTCTTCATATATCCTGAGCACAAATTGTTTTTATTTGTGGCTTTGAAAACATTTTCTCACTCTCTGTGTTGCATCTGGCTCATGATGGCATTCCTTAGAACACCAAATCACCTTATTCTGATAATCCAGTTATTTTTTCTTCCATTTGTGCTTTTATTTTCAGTGTCTATAAAAGAATTTTGTCTAATATGAAATTGGAAAACACTCATTTATATTTTCTTCTTATGTTTTCTAATAGCTGTTTACACATTTAGGTCTGAGATGCATGATGAACTCATTTTTACCTGTGGTCTACATGAAGGTAAAACTTATTTTATTCATTTCTTTACTTTGAGAAACTAGTAATATTTTTAGAAAGTGTTTATTACATTCTTTATTACATTGATATATTTAATTGCTGCTGCTATAAAAGGCCAGTCAGGTATTCATGTCTTATGTCTTTGCTTTCAATACTATATCATTTATAAGCCAAGAAACCAAAGCCATCAGAAACTAGAAACAAGAAAATGCGCTTTCTTAAAAATCTCCTTAGACAGTGTGGCTCTGCCAGGCTTGTGTCCTGTTGCCTACATAGCAGAGAGTGAACAAACATTGGTTAGCTTAAGATAGTTTTGGTTCTTTGATATAGTAGACTAGGGAACTTACATGTAAAACAATATCATGGTCTTTGGTGCTAGACTCCCAGGACCTTGACTCCAGCAATATTCCATCAGTTACCTCTAAGCAACAAAGATAATTTTCTCAAAACTTGGCATCATCTGCAATTTATGAGATACAGAAATAGTCCTACATGCTTTATGGTTTGAAATGGGTGGTGGTTATAACTAAAATTGTTAAGTCTCAGTTGTTTGTCACTGTTATAAATGTTATAAAGGGAATCTGTCTTTAAGCAGAGTTTTTTTGTAAAGCATATTTGTACTAGATGTTGGATTCATTAGGCTACATTGTCGTTTATAAAGCCACCACACTTGAGGACTGTCCAAATACAAATAATTTTAATACTAAAAAATCTAATACTAATAATAAGGTTAAAATTTCCAAATGTCATATCACAAAGCTTTAATTCTGTGACACATAAATTTCACGATCACTTGAATGTGCTTATAGCTAAATTTTTATTTTCACCTTGATTATGAATGCTACTATCTTAAAGATGATATTATAATCTGGAGTGTTTTATACAGATACGCACCATGTGAAGCAATGGACTGTTACATCATGCGTTTTCTCCTCTGCTCCTTCCCTAGCTTCTCTCTACATTCTTCACATTAGAGAGATGTGTGCTAACACCACAATGCTCCATTCCACATCTTTATAGCTCTGACCTCCAAGTGGCTCTTGGCCAACACTATTAACAGCATGGCCTCTGTCGTTAAGAGTTCTTGTATTCGCCTGTCAAGTTCCTGTTTCATAGGATGAACAGCTAGGTAAAATGAGACAGAGCAGGCTTTTAGAAGGCACTTGACAGATGGGCTTCGCCTGCCTGTAGCCCAGGTAGAATCAATAAAAACTTGTCACATACACACACACAAAATCCTGCCTAAAGTAATGAGCACTGACTTATACAATTTTATTTCTACCTCTACAAAATGTTTCTAGGTAGAGTTCAGTATTTATGGGGCAAGGGCTTGCCTCTGGTGCTTAGTTTCTAAGAAGGATTGTTGGAAATTTTACTAGAGTGGGATTATGAAAATGCAGGTTAAAATACTGCCAGTTGGGTACTATTTCTCACTTTTTGCCCCTTACTTGCAGACTCTCTTCTCACTGTCTACCCTTTACTTACTCACAAATGTGAGAAAGCATATGGGAATGTGTACCTGCCCACAAACACACATGCATAAATAAACAGATTAGAACACTTTCCTTTGAAAATAGATGATAAAGATCACAAAATCTTTATGAATAGGTCACTTTCACCTATGCTGTGACTTCTTGTTTTAATTGGATATTTTATTTGTCTGCATTTAAAATGTTATCCCCTTTTCCATCTCCCCTCTCCTTACATTTATGAGGGTGTTCTCTCACCCACTTACTCCCGCCTCTCTGCCCTGGCAGTCCCCTACACCAGGGCATTGAGCTTTCACAGGACCAAGGGCCTTGCCTCCCATTGATGCCCAACAAGGCCATGCTTTGCTACATACGTAGCTGGAGCCATGGGTCACTCCATGTATACTCTTTGTTTTGTACAATATGACTTCTAACTATCCAAATTATCTTATTTGTAAAATGGAAATAAGTATCATTAATTGTGTAGTATGTTATTCTTGTTGCAAATCTATCTCCTCAATTAGAAGGAACACTCTGTAGATTTAGGCTCTATTTTAAACTTAAACTTTTAGCATGAAACATAGAACTCAGACTGACATTACTGAATAGTGCATGGAGATATCCAATTCAAATTTCTTGTTTTGTATCCAGTACATGGTTATTTTATCCGGTAACTCGTGTCCTCCAGTGCTTTTAGGAAAATTAGACACAAATAATAGATAGTATATAAATATACAAAACATCATCTTCTATTCTCGATGCTCTTGACATATATTGAGTGACTGGTAGGCAAAATAACATGTGCTTGCATGTCATAGCTTCCTCAGTGGATTTGATTTCATAGCTGTTGGCATGTTTTCCTGATGCTGGATCATTACATAGAGAAGCATTGCATTCAACAGAGTGTAATGGAATTCAGGGTAACAATTGTTACTGAGAATAAGGTTAGATCTCAATCAGAAATGCCAATCTGAATTTGTCAAACGTAAGTAACACACAGCACTCATTACTTCATCATGTTCCACAAAGGTATGGTCTTTTGGTGTTTCCTATCTGATTCATAAAATAACCATATCTCCTTGTATGTCAGAGAAAAACTGAACTTGGTCAAGATGATACTGGCTTTAGGCAAAACATATACTTTGTTTTATCAAATTTTACCACAATACCTATACACTTTTTACTAGTTTTCATTGTTAAGTTATAATAGGTTCATCCCGGTCTAAAATATCTTATGCAGACTCCTTTGTACTACTGCTACTTTTCAGATACAGACAGAGGAGTCAGAAACAGCAGTTTTTAAAATTTCTTGTTTTCAAACTTTGCAATAGTTGGAATTGAAGTTTATTTAAAGGAAAGTACTTAAGAGGCATATCCATGTTTTCTATAAGGTAGCAATGATTTAATCTGCTTCACTGATTGATGATTCAGAGAGAATGTTCTTTGGTATCTTGAGGTATCATTCATACAGGAAATTCAAGTAGCAGCTGCTGGCTGCAGTAGTAGCAAATGTGCTAACTCACTAATTAGAGAAATGCAAATTACAAACACATATTTTGGTGCCCCTGGGGCCCTATTGAAGAATTAGTGCAGGAAGAATCCTAAAAAAAGCATTCACCTTTGGGGCATCTTTAAGGAAAGATGTGGTTTGTGCATAGTTTGTAGAAGTAGCAGCTGGTATAGTTCGAGAGGAGTTAAATAAAGGGAAGTTTAAACCACAAGAGCAAATAGAAGACTGCAAATGAGAACCTAAGTGATCTAATTTTAAAACAACTTAAAGTCATAATTTTGCACCCTTAGAAATACTGTCCTGCCTTTGATTCAAAGGGTGATTTTTAAGAGTGTGTGCTATATGTGAGGGTTTGGAGGAGCAGCAGCAAAACAACATGATTATAGTACATACACAAAAATAAATATTATAAAAATGTGTTAAGGTCCCCTTTCTTTTCCACATTTCCCCTAGAAAATGGGTGGTCTTTAATTAGGGAATGGGAAAAGATGAATACATAAATAACAATTAGTGTAAATAACAGAAAATAAAATTCTAAAGAACCCATAAGTAGAACAATTCTTTAGTTGTTTCTCAGACACTCGAGGGTCCTCAGTTGAGAATTCTTTGTTTAGCTCTGTACCCCATATTTTAATTGGCTTATTTGATTTTCTGGATTCTTACATTTGAGTTCTTCATATATTTTAAGTTCACACATTAACACTCTATCAAATATAAATTTGGTAAAGATCTTTTCTCAATCTGTGGGTTGTTATTTTGTCCTATTGACAATATTCTTTGCCATACAGAAGCTTTTCAGTTTCATGAGGTCCCATTTGTCCATTATTGATCTTAGAGCCCGAGGTATTGGTGTTCAGGAAATTTTCCCCTGTGCTGCTGTGTTCAAGGCTCTTTCCCACTTTCTCTTCTATTAGATTCAGCTTATGTGGTGTTTTTGTGGCAGTCCATGATATACATGGACTTGAGGTTTGTACCAGAAGATATAAATGGATCAAATTACATTCCTTTACATGCAGACTGTCAGTTAGACCAGCAGCATTTCTAGAAGGTGTTTTATTTTTCCATTGTATAGTTTTGACTTCTTTATCAAAGATCATGTAACCATAGGTATGTGGGCTTATTTCTGGGTCTTCAATTCTATTCCATTAATCTACCTGCCTGTCTCTGTACCAATACCATGAGTTTTTTTTTTCTTTTTTAATCACTATTGCTCTGTAGTACAGCTTGAAATCAGTGATAGTGATTCCCCCAGAAGTTCTTTTATTGTTGGGAATCGGTTTTCTATCCTGGGTGTCTTGCTATTCCAGATGAGGGTAAGAATTTCTCTTCACATCTCTGTGAAGAACTGAGTTTGAATTTTGATGAATGACTGTATCTGTAGACTACTTTTGGTAAGATAGCTATTTTTACTATATTAATCCTGTCAATCCATGAGCATAGGACATCTTTCAATATCCTGACATCTTCTTCAGTTTGTTTTTTTCAGAGACTCGAAGCTCTTGTCAGACAGATCTTTTACTAGCTTAGTTCAAGTTATACAAAGATAATTTATATTATTTGTGACTATTGAGAAGGGAGCTGTTTCCTTAATTTCTTTCTGAGCCCACTTATCATTTGTGTAGAGATAATTTGTTTTAGTTAATGTTATTAACTTTGCTTAAGTTGTTATCAGGTTTAGAAGTTCTCTAGAAGAATTTTTGGGGTGACTATGCATACCATCATATTATCTACAAATAGTGATACCTTGACTTCTTCTTTTCTGATTTGTACACCTTTGGCTTTCTTTTGTTGTCTAATTGCTCTAGCTAGATCTTCAAGTACTATATTGAGTAAATAGGTAGAGATAGGGTAGCCATGTCTTGTCTCTTATTTAGTGGAATTGCTTCAAGTTTCTTGCCATTTAATTTAATGTTGGCTGTTGGTTTGCTGGTGAGATTTCAAGCTGATATAAACACTTTATAAATCAATCTGGCAGTTCTTCAAGAAATTGGAAATAGCCCTACCTGAAGTCCCAGCTATATAACTCCTAGGCATATACCCCCCAAATGCTCCAACACATAACCAGGACTCATCCTCCATTATGTTCACAGTATCCTTATTTATTATAATAGTAGAAGCTGAAAACAACCCTGATGTCTCTTGATAGAAGAATGGATACAGAAAATTTGGTACATTTACACAATGGAATACTACTCAGCTATTAAAAATGACTTCACAAACTTTGTAGGCAAATGGATTGAACTAGTGAATATTATCCTGAGTGAGGTAAGCTAGATTCAGAAGAATATACATGATATATAGTTGCTGATAAGTGGATGTTAGCCCAAAAGCTCAGAATATCCATGATACACTCAAAGACCATATAAAACTTTACAATAAGGAAGGCCAAACTGTGAATGCTACAAACCCACTTAGAATGGGAAACAAAATAATCATGGGAGGCAGAGGGATGGGAGACATGGGTTGGAGATGGGTGGGAGAGGAAAAAAGGGGGTATAGGGCCAGGCATGCTAATGGACAGGAGAGAAGTCTAGAGGGTCAGGAGAATGAATAGAAAAAAAGTAGCAATGGGGGATGGGAACTTGGAGAACCACTGGAAAGTCCCAGATGTCAGGGATGCAAGAGATTCTCAGGACCCAATGGGGATGACTTTAGCATCCTAACAGCAAAATACCTAAAAATACCAAAAAACCTAAAATACCTAACAGCAGGGAGATTGAACCTGAAGTAGTAGATAGACATGGTCCCAGTGGAGTGATGGGTTCATCCACCCATCTAAAAATGTGTAACCCAGAATTGTTCCTGTCTAAAGGAAATGCAGGGACAAATAATGGAGTAGAGGCATCCAGGGACTGACCTACCATGAATTATGTTTCATCCTCTGACACCAAACTCAGATGCTGTTTCTGATGCCAATAGGTGCTTATAGACTGGAGTTTGGTATGGCTGTTCTGTGAGATGTTCTGGTAGTACCTAGCTAAGACAGATGCAGATCTCACAGCCAATCATTGGACTGAGCCCAGGGACCACAATGGAAGAGATAGGAGAAGGGCTGAAGGAACTGAAAGGGATTGCAACCTCCTAGGAAAAACAACAGTATCAACTATAAGGACCTCTCAAAACTCCTAGAAACTAAATCACCAACCAAAGTGTATACATAAGCTGGTACATGGCTCCAGTTACATATGTAGCAGAGGACTGCCTCATCTGGCATCAATGTGAGGGGAGGTACTTATTCCTATTGAGGTCTGATACCCCAGAGAAGGGGAAAGCTAGATTGGTTAGGGGGCAGTAGTTGGGTGAGTGGAATTGCACCCTTTTAGAGGCAAAGTGGAATGAGTATGGGCTGGGGGTCTTCACGGAGTGGAGACCGACCAGGAAGGGGGATAACATTTGAAATGTAAACAAATAAAATGATCTATAAAAAATAAAAGTAAGTCATTAGTAATATTATTATCTAATAAAAATTGTATATAATAAATGTAAGTCTATATGCATAAATAGTTTAAACAAAATTGGCCTATCTGTGTCGACCATATTCCATCCACTCAAGAGTCATAGACTATTTGTAAAGACATAAAAAATCCTCTTTTGAGTGGTTAGGGTTGTCCAAAAGACTCTCAAATTTTGATATAATATTTCTGTTGCCACTGAGATATGGAAAATAAATTTGAATTGCTGAAGACTTTACACATTTTGGACACAAGACACAAAGCACATGAAATGGATAGACCTGACAGTCTTCTCCCTGAAGATAATCTTTCATAGGACCATAAAATTCCAAGGGAGGGAAGTCACTAATAGTCTACCCATCTATGAATCCTATGAATCACAATGATCTGCATGTCATCATAACCCTCCATGTGTGATCGTGGCAGGCATACCTTGGCAATAGTCAGTAGCTTTCTATTTAGACTTAAGGCCCTCGCATCAAGAGTGAAATAATGTATGATAATGGAAACTTAGCCAAAGCTAGAGAAATCATGGAACTGGGAGGAAAAAACATCTCCAATTACCATGTTACTAAGCGTGCATTAGGCATAAATGCATTCTAAACATTTACCCTTATGCCCACAGACAAATGTAGTCCTCGTTTCTCATCAAAGAAACCTCCCTTTACAGCAGACATACACCATCACAGAAAACTCCAACCAATTTATATACAGCAAAAAAGAGATTGCATGGTGTCCAATCCCCATTGGTACATCTACAACACAATTCATGTGCCTAACATTTAGGGATTATTGTGGAAAAGAAAACAGAAAGATTGAAGAGCTAGAGGAAGAGGACTTTTTTCGGAGAGTCTATCTTCAAAAAATATCTGAGAAGCTACAATCTTGGTTTCCTAAACACAACCCAAACAGGATGCCACTGATATACATGATAACATTGAAGGAGAAGCTCATGAGGCCTCAGCCATGGACAATTACTACAGGAAATAGAGGAATGTTCAGAGTGAAAGAAATAGTCTTTCTGAGGGAAGTGCCTCTCATGCTTTTTGCCTACTACTAACTAGTCAGTCCTGAAATCATATGGACTGAGCAGGATGGATTTATATGTTTAAAAATATGTATGTTTCTAAGAACAATTGAATTAATGTGGCCATAATTTTAAGAGAAGTCAAGGGGGTACATGAGAGGGGTTAGATGAAGGAAATGGAAGAGGAAAAATGGTGGTAGAACCTCGCCATCAACTATGAGATTAAAAACTATAGCTAAAAATATAGACCAATTTAAGTTCTCACTCTTTGGTTTGCTACTGCCTAAATGATCTGCCTTTACCCTTCTTGAATTAACTAATTTTTAATCAAGCCTGACTAATTGAGCAGTTTTTTTTTGTTGTTGCTTCATTGTTTTGTTTGTTTTTAAGATGAGACTGCTCAACTGTTTGTCTCCTTCTTGTACTAAGTCCTCAATTTTAATTCATAGATAATTAGACTACACTTTAAGGGCTATACGTTTCTACATTACAAATAACATGGAGATTCTGAAATTAGTAAAATGAGACTTAAAAAGTAACTTCTAGGATTCTCAGAAACGGTGTCTGAAAAACACATGAGCATAGTTCTCAAAAAGGGAAAAAGTAGATGGATTTCAGTATTTTTCATACCAGCCTATCCCCATATGTAACAAACTCACTGCAATTCTGTTTGATTGGTACATGTGTTTTATCCTGGCTTTGCACATTTAAATTCCCTAATTAAACACTGGTACAATCATATGCTCTCAGTAAACATAAAGCATAAATGTCACTGTCTCCAGCTTGGGACCATCATCTGCCACATAGCGATTCATATCTAAGTGGCACAGGAAGGTAGCTGACCACCCAAGAGTACAGAGAGGTCAGGCAGCACAGGTAGGACCACCCCTGCTGCTCAGAGGAAACAGCAGGAAACCCTGAGGACACAAGAGCTTAGAAGCAACCTGGGACAGGCATCTTCAAATTTCCATCTGCACTAAGAGCTGTTCCAAGGCAGCAGAGCTACATACCCAAAAACAACCATAAGAGAGCTGAACAGAACACCCATAGCTTATGCTCTAACATCAAGAATTGACAAATAGGACCTCATAAAATTACAAAGTTTCTGTAAGGCAAGGGACACTGTCCAAAGGACAAAATGGTAACCAACAAATTGGGAAAAGATTTTTACCAAACCTACATCTGACAGAGGGCTAATATCCAATATATACAAAGAACTCAAGAAGTTAGAGTCCAGAGACCCAAAAACCCTATTAAAAAGTGGGGTAGAGAATCAACAGGATAGATAAACCCTTAGCCAGACTAACCAAAAGGCACAGCACGGTATCCAGATTAACAAAATTAGAAATGAAAAGGGAAGCCCTGAATACCCAAGGCACAAATCGTATAACAAATGACTTCTATGAAGAAGTATGGAGAAGGTCCTGATCCTGGAAAGGATTGATCTAGCATTGGAGGGGAATATAAGGACAGAGAACAAAAGGAGGGAGGTGATTGGAGAATGGATGGAGAGAAGAAGGTTTATGGGACATATGAGGAGGGTGGATCTGGGAAAGGGGAAATCATTTGGAATGTAAACAAAGAATATAGAAAATAAAAATCTTAAAAAAAAGAAATGAAAAGGGAGATATAGCAACAGAAACTGGGGAATTTCAAAAAATCATCAGATCTTACTACCAAAGCCTATATTCAACACAACTGAAGAATCTGGGGGAAATGGACAATTTCCTAGTCAGATACCAAACACCAAAATTAAATCAGGATCAAAGAGATCATCTAACCAGGCCCATAACCCTTAAAGAAATAAAAGGGGTCATAGAAAGTCTCCCAACCAAAAACAAGCACGGGACCAGATGGCTTCAGTACAGAATTCTATCAGACCTTCAAAGAAGACCTAACACCAATACTCTTCAAACTGTTCCACAAAATAGAAACAGAAGGAACACTACCCAATTCATTCTACGAGGCCACAATTACACTGATCCAACAAAGAAAAAGAAATGCAGGCCAATTTCCCTTATGAATATCGATGCAAAAATACTCAATAAAATTCTTGCCAACCAAATGCAAGAACACATCAAAACGATCATCCACCACAATCAACTGGGCTTCATCCCAAGGATGCAGGGATGGTTCAATATACAGAAATCCATCAATGCAATCCACTACATAAACAAACTCAAAGAAAAAAACCATATGATCATTTCATTAGATGCTGAAAATTTTGACAAAATTCAGCATCCTCTCATGCTAAAAGTCTTGGAAAGAACAGAAATTCAAGGCCCATACATAAACATCATTAAAGCAATATACAGCAAACCAGTAGCCAATATCAAACTAAATGGAGAGAAACTTGAAGCAATCCCACTGAAATTAGGGACTAGACAAGGCTGCCCTCTCTCTCGATATCTTTTCAATATGGTACTTGAAGTTCTAGCTAGAGCAATTAGACAATATAAGGAGGTCAAAGTGATACAAATTGGAAAGGAAGAAGTAAAATTATCACTATTTGCAGATAACATGATAGTATACTTAAGTGACCCAAAAAAACTCCACCAGAGAACTCCTACAGCCGAGAAACAACTTTCAGCAAAGTGGCAAGTTATAAAATCAACTCAAGCAAATCAGTTGCCTTCCTATACTCAAAGGATAAGCAGGCTGAGAAAGAAGTTAGAGAAATGACAATAGCCACAAACAATATGACGTATCTTGGTGTGACTCTAACCAAACAAGTGAAAGATCTATATGACAAGAACTTCAGGTCACTGAAGAAGGATATTGAACAAGACCTCAGAAAATGGAAAGATCTTCCAAGCTCATGGATTGGCAGGATTAATATAGTTAAAATGTCTATCTTGCCAAAAGCAATATACAGATTCAACCCAATCCCCATCAAAATCCCAACTCAGTTCTTCACAGAGCTAGAAAAAGCAATTCTCAAATTCATCTGGAATAACAAAAAACCCAGGATAGCTAAAACTATTCTCAACAGTAAAAGAACTTGGGAGAATTAGTGTCCCAGACCTCAAGCAACACTACAGAGCAATAGTGTTAAAAACTGAATAGTATTGACACAGGGACAGGCAAGGGGATCAATGGAATAGAATTGAAGACCGAGAAATGAATCCACACACCTATGGTCACTTGATCTTCGACTAAGGAGCTGAAAACATCCAGTGGAAAAATATAGCCTTTTCAACAAATGGTGCTCTTTCACATGGAGGTCAGCCTACAGGAGAATGCGAATTGATTCATTCTTATCTCCTTGTACTAAGCTCAACTCCATGTGGATCAAGGACCTCCACATAAAACTAGACACACTGAAACTAATTGAAAAGAAACTATGAAAAACCCTTGAGGACATAGGCATGGAGGAAAATTTCCTGAACAGAACACCAATAGCTTATGTTCTAAGATCAATAATTGACAAATGGGATCACATAAAATTGCAAAATTTCTGTATGGCAAAGGACACCGTCCAAAGGACAAAATGGCAACCAACAAATTGGGAAAAGATCTTCACCAATCCTACATCTGATACAGGGCTAATATCCAATATATACAAAGAACTCAAAAAGTTATACCCCAGGGAACCAAATAAACCTAGGGGAAACCCAGCCATATAGTGTTGCAGTAATAGCCCCAGAGCCCCTTAGGAGGCCCAAACACCAGCCAGGAACAAGACCAACTAACTGCAGAGAACAAGATGGCAAAGGGCAAATGCAAGAACGCTACTAACAGAAATCTAGGCAATATGGCAGCATCTGAACCAAACTCTCCAACATCAGCAAGTCCTGGTTATACCAACACACCAGAGAAACAAGATTTGGATTTAAAATCACTGATCATGATCCCGCTAGAAGAACACAAAAAGGACATAAGTGAATCTCTTAAAGAAATACAGGGGAACATGAATAAGCTAGAAACCCGTATAATGGAACCAGAAAAATCACTGAAAGAAATGCAGGAGAATAAGGCTCAAGAGATAGAAGCCAATAAAGAAGAAAGGCAAAAAAAAATCTTAAAGAAATGCAGGAGAACTTGAATCAAGAGGCAGAAGTCATGAAAGAGAAAACACAAAAATCTCTTAAAGAATTACAGGAAAACACAAACAAACAAATGATGGAACTGAACAAAACCATCCTGGATCTAAAAACAGAAGTAGAAACAACTAAGAAATCACAAAGGGAGACAACTTTGGAGATAGAAAACCTTGAGAAGAAATCAGGGGCCATAGATGCAAATATAAACAACAGAATACAAGAGATGGAAGAGAGAATTTCAGATGCCAAAGATACCATAGAAACCATTGACTCAACAGTCAAAGAAAATGCAAAATGCAAAAAGCTTGTATCCCACAACATCCAGGAAATCCAGGATACAATGAGAAGACCAAACCTAAGGATTATAGGTATAGATGAGAGTGAAGATTTACAACTTAAAGGGCCAGCAAATATCTTTAACAAAATTATGGAAGAAAACTTTCCCAACTTAAAGAGAGAGATGCCTATGAATATACAAGAAGCCTACAGAACTCCAAACAGACTGGATCTGAGCAGAAATACCTCTTGCCACATAATAATCAAAACCCCAAATGCACTAAACAAAGAAAGAATATTAAAGGCAGTAAGAGAAAAAGGCCAAGTAACATATAAAGGAAGACCTATCAGAATCACACCAGACTTCTCACCAGAGACCATGAAAGCTAGAAGATCCTGGGAAGATCTCATGCAGACTCTAAGAGAACACAAATGTCAGTCAAGACTACTATACCCAGCAAAACTCTCAATCACAATAGATGGAGAAACCAAGACATTCCATGACAAAACCAAATTTACACAATATCTTTCTACAAACCCAGCTCTACAAAGAATAATAGGAGGAAAACTCCAATACAAGGAGGGAAACTACACCCTGGAAAAAGTAATATAGTAACCTTCCTTCCTCAAACCCAAAAGAAGTTAATCACTCAAATATAAAAATAACATCAAAAATGACAGGAAGTAATAATCTCTATTCCTTAATATCTCTTAACATCAATGGACTCAATTCCCCAATAAAAAGACATAGACTAACAGACTGGATAAGGAAACAGGACCCTACATTTTGCTGCATACAGGAAACACACCTAAATGTCAAAGACAAAAACTACCTTAGAGTAAAAGGCTGGAAGAAAATTTTACAAGCCAATGGTCTCAGGAAACGAGCCGGAGTAGCCATTCTAATATCAGATAAAATCGACTTTCAACCTAAAGTCATCAAAAGAGACACTGAGGGACACTTCTTGCTGGTCAAAGGAAAAATCCACCAAGAATAACTTTCAATTCTGAACATCTATGCGTCAAATGAAAGGGCACCCTCATTCGTAAAAAAAACTTTACTAAAGCTCAAAGCACACATTGTACCTAACACAATAATTGTGGGGGACTTCAACACTCCACTCTCCTCAATGGACCGATCAGGAAAACAGAAACTAAACAGGGACACAGTAAAACTAATTGAAGCTTTGGACTGATTGGATTTGACTGATATTTATAGAACATTTCACCCTAAAGCAAAAGAATATACCTTTTTCTCAGCACCTCATGGTACCTTCTCCAAAATCAACCATATAATTGGTCACAAGAAAGACCTCAACAAATACAAGAAGATTGAACTAATCCCATGCCTCCTATCAGATCACTATGGTGTAAGAGGGGTACAGACCTAAACAAAGAATTTTCACCTGAAGAAATTCGGATGGCTGAGAAGCACCTTATGAAATGCTCAACATCATTAGCCATTAGGGAAATGCAAATCAAAACAACCCTGAGATTTCACCTCACACCAGACAGAATGCCTAATGTTAAAAACTCAGGAGACAGCAGGTGTTGGCGAGGATGTGGAGAAAGAGGAACACTCCTGCACTTCTGGTGGGATTGTAAGATGGTACAACCACCATGGAAATCAGTCTGGTGGTTCCTAAGAAAACTGGACATGACAGTTCCAGAGGACCCTGCTATACCTCTCCTGGCCATATACCCAGAGGTTTCCCCAGCATGCAATAAGGACACATGCTCCACTATGTTCAAAGCAGCTTTATTTATAATAGCCAGAAGCTGGAAAGAACCCAGATATCCCTCAGTGGAGGAATGGATATAGAAAATGTGGTATATATACACAATGGAGTACTATTCAGCAATTAAAAACAATGAATTCATGAATTTTTTAGGCAAATGGATGGAATTGGAAAATATCATCCTAAGCGAGGTAACACAATCACAAAAGAATACACATGGAATGCAATCATTGATAAATGGATATTAATTAGCCTTGATACTCTGAATACTGAAGATTCAATTAGCATATCAAATGATTCCCATGAAGAAGGAAGAAAAGGGCCCTAATCCTGGAAAGGCTTGATCTAGCATTGTAGAAGAGTACCAGGACAGAGAAAAGGGAGGGGGAAAAATAGGAGTATGGATGGAGAGAAGAGGACTTATGGGACATATGGGGGGGGGGGAGCTGGGAAAAGGGAAATCTTTTGGATTGTAAACAAAGAATATAGAAAAATATATATAATTCACATTTCATAATGTATAAAGGAAATAGTAATAAAATATAACAATATAATACAAAAAATGGGGTAGAGAGCTAAGCAATGAATTTTCACCTGAGGAATAGCGAATGGCAGAGAAGCACCTAAGGAAATGTTCAACATTCTTAGTCATCAGGGAAACATCAAATCAAATAACCCTGAGATTTTACCTCATAGCAGTCAGAATGGCTAAGATCAAAACTCAGGAGACAGCAGGTAGTGTCTAGGATGTGGGGAAAGAGTAACACTCCTCCACTGCTGGTGGGATTTCAAGCTGGCACAACCACTCTGGAAATCAGTTTGGAAGTTTCTCAGAAAATTGGACCTACTATTACCAGAGGACCCAGCTCCTGGGCATATACCCATAAGATTTTCCAACATGTAATAAGGACACATGCTCCACTATGTTTAGAGAAGCCTTATCTACAGTAGCCAAATGCTGGAAAGAACCCAGATGTCCCTCAACATAGGAATGGATACAGAAAATGTGGTACATTTACACAATAGAATACTATTCAGCTATTAAAAACAATGAATTCCTGAAATTCTTAGGCAAATGAGTAGAACTGGAAAATTTCATCTTAAGTGAGGTAAACCAATCACAAAAGAACACACATGGTATGCACTCACTGATAAGTGGATATTAGTCCTGAAATTTGGCATACCCAAGACACAATTCACAGATCAAATGAAGGTCAAGAAGAAGGAAGAACAACGTATGGATAATCTGGTCCTTCTCAGAATGGGGAACAAAATACCACAGAAGGAGATACAGAGACAAGATATGCAGCAGAGTCTAAGGGAAAGAAAACAGAGTTTGCCTAACCTAGCGTTCTATCCCAGATACTGTTATAAAACCCAGGCACTATTGTGGATGCCCACAAGTGCTTGCTGATCAGAGCCTGATATTGCTGTCATCTGGGAGGCTCTGCTTATGCATGACAAATACAGAGGGGGACACTTTTAGTCAGCCATTGACCTGATCACAAAGTCCCCAGTGGAAGAGCTAGAGAAAAGACCCAAGAAGCTGAAGGGGTTTGCAGTATCATAGGAGGAACAACAATATGAGTCACCCAGTACCCACAGAGCTCCCAGGGACTAAACCATCAACCAAAGAGTACATATGAAGTTACCCTTGTCTCCAGACACATTGGCAGCAGAAGATGGCCTTCTTGAACATCAAAGGAGGAGAGGCCCTTGGTCCTGGTACAGCTGGGTGCTGCAGTGTAGACAAATATCAGGAGAGGGAAGCAGGTGTTGGTTGATTGTGGAACAGGGCGTGGGGACTTGGGTTAGGGGATTTTCGGGTGTGGGCCCACAGGAAAGGGGACAACATTTGAAATGTAAATAAAGAATATATCTATTAAAAAATAAAAAAGCTCCAAATGCAAAAAAACAAAAACAAAAACAAACAAACAAACAAACAAAAAACTAAAAGTAAACATAAATGTCTGCTTCCCTCATCTTTATATAGTTGTTTACACTATTTCTGAGTATTTCATATGAGTAAAGGAATCTAGGAACCTGACTAGATTATTTTTTAACATTTTGGGGCTGACCCTTAAGTACATTTTAACCTGCCCCTCTGGGAGCTTCCTAATGCCCCGGAGGAATGACATTTGTTGTTTTATTTTCTGCACTTTCTCTCACACTATACCATACTATAGCAAGTGTTTTCCATTACCAAGGAATGAATGACACATTGAAACATACGTGGGCACTTTGTGTCTCACATCTGCCCTGCCCTGATTACATACTCCATAGCTTGTCCCTGGTTCTTACCTGAAGACTGGGAGCATGTCTCTCTCTTATACCTTATAGAGCAGCAACAAATGATAGATGAGATGTTTGCATACACTTCCAAAAAGTAAAATTTCTAAAACTGCAAGTAAAATAATATTTATTTTAAAAGAGACTTAAATGTTAACAAGTTTCTTGTTAAGGGGGAAAATACTTAAGAGACTTGATTTAAAAAAAAAAAAACTATTTGAAATATCTACAAACTTGTTTATTTTTAGGTATCTTTGTTGAATTAATACAATCCAGTGATGGAGAATCTATTTTAGAGATTAGTGAAAGATGGCTTTCCACTTTTCTTTATGAATTTATATTTTTATTTTACCTTCTAAGCAAAGTTATCTTACTTTAAAGGGGGTAATATTACTAATGTTGATGCTTATAGATTTTAGTGAAAACGATAATCTATAAACATTTTTCTTATACCCTCATTCCTCGGCAAGGAAGCTTCTCTTTGCAAAAGATGAAAACCATTACAGAAACCACAGCCAATCAAAAAGCAGAGCCATGGCACACACT
Source organism: Apodemus sylvaticus (assembly GCF_947179515.1). Taxonomy (NCBI): domain Eukaryota; kingdom Metazoa; phylum Chordata; class Mammalia; order Rodentia; family Muridae; genus Apodemus; species Apodemus sylvaticus. The sequence continues at coordinate 118,160,538 of NC_067478.1, read as the reverse complement.
TTCAAAGGATACACTTAATTCCCAGACACAAGGCTCAGGGAATATAGCAGAAAAGAGGGAAGGAGTACTGTAAGGGCCAGTGGATCCGGGAGCTTGCTTTGAGATTAGCTGTTGTATTAATGTCTGAAACTATTCCCATGCAGTATCACAAACATGCAAACTAAACCATGACCAAAATAAGGACATCCATAAACATACCAAAGTGGACAGCAAAATCCCAAGACCCTTCAACCTTACACAAAGAACTCAGGCGACTAAGTGAATCTGGCAGCAGGATAGGTAAAGCTCACCAATAGATTGCCCATCGCTGAATGATCAGCCTTTAAAACGTACATGCAAGTAACATTATATAGCCTTAACCGGTTATACTTAGGAATATGTATGTCTTCACATATGAATATAATAACAATTAGTCAAAATTAGCCATAAATGTGGATAGAGGAGAGGGAACTATATATGTGGATTTGGAAGGTGGAATGTGAACAGGGAAAAGTTGTGATTAAATCATAATCTTAGAAATAATAACTAAACAATATTTTACACCTCATGAGACAGTGCTGTGAGTAAAGCAGCTTACTGTCGGGACATGAGTTCTGACCTGGGACATGAGTTCCCAAACCTGGGAACCACATAGAGAAAGGAAAAGACCAACTATTGCAAGTTTTCCTCCTAACTCCACGTGTATGACATCACGCTTGGCCCTTGGGGTTCTTTTCCTACACATCTATAAATAATTATGCATATGAATTTTTTCAAAAGTATATTGACAAAAATCTTGACAAGATCATATAGTTGGTTTAAAGAGGTATAACAGTAAACAAAGTTATAAGCTGATAGTTTTTAAAAAGAGAATTGAAATAACTATGTTTTAATTCCACCTCATAAGCACTCAAAAGTATTCTGGAATCCACTGAGAAGTGGTGACCCTGCAAAAGGTCAAGTTGTTTTGATACTGAATGGAGGATCCTGTGCAGTTTCCAACTCCCAGCTGGAAAGCTGGCAGTAATACTTGGTGCCACACTCCTAAACTTTTTGTACCTGCAATCTAGAGCTTTAAGAAAAATGAGAATTTACATAACAATTCACACACATTTTTATCAGGTAAATAAAAGTATTGAAAATAATGTCACTTACTAGGACCTCTGTTGTTCAATGTCATCACAACTTTATAAATAAGAGGTACTTAGATCTTATTAATGTGCATTCTATGTATATGTAATTTGTAATTAGCAAGTTGATAGGTTCTGAAGGTTACTTTTGCATATGAGAAAAACACTCTTCAGCATTTTATATAGCACTACCAGGAATTGGAATCAGAATGTATCAGATATTTCAGGGCAAGAACACATTGACTCCAAATAAATCGTAGTAAATTCAATTTATTGCTCACTAGGTAAATGTATATTTCCTCTTAGAGTATTCCAGGATAGACTACAATTAGTTACTAGAACTTATATTTACTTATCATGTTTTTAGTTATTTTTAATACCATGAAATCAATTCCTTTCTTTAAAAAATGTGATTTAAATACTTTAAGGTTTGTACTGGGTTCATTTCCTTGAATAGTAAGACAGTAGGGAAGAGTTTATTAAATTTTATCAAAATGTCACATTACTGTAAAACAAAGCATGGCTTTGATTATTATTCATAACTTATGGTTATGAATAATAATGGTGGGTCTCAATATCTTGACTGTAGATCAATATTAGCAACAACACAAACACACACACATATCATTCAAATTTGTTCTTTTCAGAGGTGGCACAGACTTAGGGGAAACATTTGTCCTCTCAGAGCCACTGTTCTCTCATGTATGAGATGAAAATGAGTTACTGTGATGAACTGGTCAAAACTAAATATATAATATGATAACCTGTGAACAGCCTGGAGCAATAAAGGCTACAGTGGGTGATGAGGAACATGGGGAAATGGGCTTATGGGTGTCTGCTGGAGTTGGGAAGATCTGATTCCCATCCTAACACTGCACATTTTTGTATAGAGTATACCTTTATACTATACATTAATTATACCACATTATGGTTTTAATCATGATATTTGCTTATTATCTGTGAAGTTAATTTGATCACATATTCTGTAACACTATACACATTAACTCCTCGTCAACTTTCCTACTTGTCCTCTTCCTCCTTAAAACTCACCTATCTATTTTCATCTTCTTTATTTTATATCCCACATGTAAGAGAAGTTTTGCTATTTTTTTTCTGATTCTGTTTTTTGTGTGAATCATTATGATCCCTAGTTCGACTGGTTTCTTAAAACTAGATAAATTCATTCACAGACACACACACACACATGCACACACACACACACACACACATGCACACACACACACACACACACACACTCATTAACATCTGACTATTCATTGATGAATATGTAGAGTGATTTATAACTTGCCTATTTTGAGTAATGCCTGAGTGTGTAGGTACCCCCGACATATGGTCACTTTGATGTATGGTATATCTGATTGATATGGTAGTGATTTTTTTGGTAGAGGAAACTGCATAGTGATTCCTAGTGGCTGAAACATTTTATATCTGTATCAACATATTAGCAGTCTGTTACCATCATTATCTATCGAATTGGTTTTTCTCATCATATCGATTGTGACTTGGGTGAAATTAAATCTAATCATTTCATCTGATATGGATAAAAATATTTTCAATGAGCATTTACAAGGGGCATGTCTTGAAATCAGAGCTCCAAAACCATCTGGAGCCCTTAACTATCCTAAGTCTAATGTAAAGAACCACAAAGAAAGTGACTAAATGAATACACTATAAAAAATATCATACAGAAATCTATACTTAAAGAAGGCGTAGCAACTGTAGAAGCACATAGCTCTGTGCTCCCAGGTAACTTCTTCTATTTTCCCTTGTCAGTGACAAATTCTGGCTTCTAGAACTCTAGTTCAGAATAATATTGCTTGAGCACTAAATAAGTTTAGTTTTGTTGGTTAGTTCACATTCAAAACACACACACACACACACACACACACATATTCATTAAGTAGCTGATTTTTAAATCTTCGGAACAGTGACCAACTGAGACAAAAATGTGTAGTAAATACAATAACTATGTATGAATATTTTGCATAAGTAGATATGCCATGTTTTATATAATGAATGCATATTTGAAATATTGTTATACTTTTATTCTTATACAATTACGTTAATAACAACTAGAAAATCCATGCTAAGCCTAATGAATTTCATTTAATGAATGGAAATAGCTTGAAGCCTATAGACTGATCATGCTGAAGAAAGTTACATGGCCTAGTAATGAAGACAGTAGAGATGACAGTGAGTGCCTCCTAGGGACATACATTGTGAAGGAGCCAACGGATTCCTGATGAGTATCTGAGGTGACAAACTGGGCCTCAGTCAATCTTACTCATGGTGTTTTGCATTGAGTATGTTCTTAGTGAATGTGTGAATTAATGCAGCCCAGAGAAGACAGGGTCAGCACTCATGAATGACCCTCAAATATGGTCTTTTATTTTTGGTTTCAATAGAGAAGACATGACAATGACATTTGCCATCCTGCTTGCCTGATCATGCAGGCACTGTCATGATAACCCAGGGAAAGATATTTTCTCAACATATAAGTTCAGTTAAACCATAGTCTGATTAGAATGATTGAAGGCATGTACTTTTGGAATATTTTTTATGAACATATTTTCTATATTACTGACAGAGACAAGCTGCCTCTCTTTGGGGATTCCTTTCCTGGAAGGGAAACACAATGACTCATTTGTCTTAGTTGGAAAGTGTCTGTGATGATGTCTGGTGCACAGTGGGTTCTCATATAAGATGACATAACTTTATTTTAAATTCAGTTCCACTTTCCCACAAAATCAGGGCTGTTAAATTGTGAACATATTTTTGCTTTCCTGCTTCATAAAATATGAGCTGTAATCCAGATGGTATTTCCCACAGAAACATATGGACAGACAGTTTACATGGAGGACTCTTTCAGGATCCATCCTCACTTAGCACAAAAGGCTGACAATTTCACCAACACTCTTTGAGGAGAAGCCTGAGCAGATCTTAATCATGCAAACACCTGAAGAAAGATTGTGTAAACTGCTTCATTGAAGGACATGACCTTTCAATACAAGAGATTGAATGATGTAGGATGCTGTGAAGTATGGTGGGATGAAGTGAGAAATTCTTTCCTCTACAAGTATAGAACACAGACTTTGGCATGAACATGCAATATGGCCTTGGATAATTTTCCATTTTAGTTATTTAATACTTTATTTTATATTTATGTTTGTTTCACTCCATGTCTGTGAAGGGCATTTGGAGTTACAAAGCAGGCATGTCCTTTATTACATGCTTCTATAAGGGTTATGCATATGTTCCCACAGGGGAAGTTTTATCTGCTAGAATAGGCTGAAATACAGACTTGTGTGAAACACAAAGAGAACAAATGATTAGAAGTCAATGGAAGAAGAGTAGAATGGTCCCTTCTTATATAATGTCTTCTGTTCTCTAAAGAAAAACAATTAATTACTTTTACACAGTTCCTTTTTTGGGTTCATGATACCTTTCAGCTGTTAAGATCATTTGTCGTGCCTTATATCTGTGAAATTGTTTCCTGAAAAACTGTCCTTTGAATTTGTGTAAAGAAAATATTCTTCACCTCTGTGGGTGGAAACCCCATGCAAGCTGCTAATGTCAAGAATAAAATAGTAGAGGCAAAAGAAACATCCACTTTCTCTACTTGAATCTCCCTTCCCATTGGACCTCTGAGATATACCCTTATGAATTCAAGTATCTTTCACCATCTTCCAATCTCCTCCCAACTCAAGATCAAAGTTTATGGACTGTAAGGAGCCAAAACTGTCTGAGCTACTCCCAATACCTTTACTATGCTTCAATTCATGTCCACAAACCATATGGTATTATGGAGAATGTTAAGGAACAGAAAAATGTAGTTGGCTATATGAAAAGCTTGTTATAAAGCTTTCTCTTAGAGAGTCTATTCTAAGACTCTCTTCTCCTCAATTTCCTCATTGGTGCAATCTGAAATAATGTCACAGGAACATGCTGTGATAGAAATCGAGGTTCATGATTTAAAACTGACCAAAGCACAGGGAACATTGAATGTTTAGAGAGATTGAGATATTAGAGAGAATTCACACACACACACACACACACACACACACACACACACACACACGCATGTATATATACAGAAGGATTAAATTTGATACATGACCAGTAGAGCAGGAAACAATTATATTACTGATCACTGTTGCAAAACTGAAAATGAAACACTCCAAGAAAACAGTCTATGTTAGGGGTAATAAATATTCTAAGATGTCTTATTTAGAGTGGGTACTTCGAAAGGAAAGTACCGTAAACAGTAAGGGAAGCATCACAGTGGGAAACTCTGTGCACTCTAATTAAGTTCAGGGCAGGCTAGTGGACCAGCAGGAGCAGTTGAGTAAACGTGCTTTCTAGCACATTTTCAATAGTTTCTCTATTCCTCCCCAATGTTCCCAGAGGTAAACACATCTCAAATGAGGAGACACTATCACTATCCTCAGGAGTATCATGTCTCAATGCCTATAGAAAATGTAACATTCATTACATAAAAGTGCATCTGACCTGTCTGTCAACAAGTCATCTTTAACAGAGCTGGAGCAGGTTTCCCTTAGTGGTTTTTGCTACACACACTAAGAGAGCTCCTGGGAATAGAGACCTGATGACAGAGATGGGATGTTTATTCTGATCTGCATGACTCTAACACTGACCGTTCTGTTTTACACAGTGCAAATTCTCCTGTGCCAGTTGTATACACAGCAAATAACAAATGAGATTTGCACGAGCTCACAGTGAATATTGTGGTGCATCCTTTCAGTGTATCTTGCCATGTTTCCTATCACCCACTGCTTCTGCCCTTTCAGAAATCTCTGCTGATGTTTCCTTTCCATTTGTGCTCAGGATTTTGGAGCTGGGAAGCTATTTATAAACCTGAAGCTTAGCATGGCTCTGCCTCAAAATGGTGCTTAGGACTAATTCACATGCTCTGTGGCATCACACACACACACACACACACACTGTGTACCAAATTACTTATCCTGGTACCTTTAATCTGATGACATGTATGTGTTGGAGATGCTAATCACACTTGAATGATTCAACAAGATGGAATCAGGAAAAATATTTAAAATAAACATTGAACATTTTGGTGGCTTAAAATACATCACAGCTTTTATTTACTTTCTGTTTTAAACAGAAGTTGAAAACCATATAGTTAGGAAATCCTGTTAGAGTTTCAGCATCATGCCAAGTGCAACACTCACAACTCAATCCTCACAGTTATATCAGTAGCATCAACTCTATGTTTCTGGTGATAAAATACATGTTCTGAAAGTTTGAGTAACTTGTCACCACCTTGAAGCCATTAAGAGGAAGACATGGAATTCAATTATGTTTTCTTACCTCCAAAATCCTGTATAAATAGAGCCCCTTTTAAATATCCTGTACTGAGAAACCCTGCTTATATTCTCCTGTAAATTCCTACCATGTGCTGAGATACTGGGGTATCATGCAGCCTGAACCTGCAGAGGAAATTAGAAGCACTTCAGTGTGAAGACCGTGAAAATAATTTGTTACTTCAATCATCTGGAAGTTCTTCTATCCCACCTGACAGCATTTTGCAAGGATGCTGAGAACATCAATAGATTAGTGAGGCTGGTGTCTTAGGGGATGTATAACCTTATGTTTCTGAGCATTTAACTCATTAAAATTCACAAAGAAAGACCTTATGGTGCCATCATTTTATCTAGCTAACATCACCAGTAGGGCTCAAGTGCTGTGACTTTCTATAGTCATTCCGGCAGCAGTGAGCATATGGTTTTACTTCTCTGTGAAGCCTCAGGGCATCCAACAGTATCTTTCATGGATAATGGATAAAGGCTGTCATACCAGTAGGTAACGTCTGTTCCATCAATACTACCATCATACAGAGAATTTGAAGGCAATTTCAGGAGCCATGAACTGACCAAAGTCTATTCTGTCAACACTACATCTTTAGAAACGGTCAAAAAAATGCTTTCTGCTTACTCAATCTTTGTACTTTCTCTGTGTTAGCATTGGCTCCTTAAGGGAAAAAAGATTATTGGCAGTAAAGTCATACCACTATTTTTGGAGTCGATATTTGTAACAATTAAATACAATTTTCATCCCTCTTACATTTATATCTGCATCATATCTCCACCATCTCCCCCTCATAGCACTGACAAAGAACAGGTAAGACCTGAAAGTGTATCAAGGCCCATGTGTAAGTTCTCAGAACTCCTGAGCAAGTTCCTGCAAAGTTAGCCAAGACAGCACCCCACAGCAGGTGAGAAGAATTTAGAAGACTCATCAGACTCCTCATTTTGCTGCTGCTCTGGTCACTTGCCTCAGGACAGTTTTCTGTTCACTGTTCTGGTCTCCATCCTTTGTTTCTTGAGTAAATGTTGCTGGAACATAAACTTTCCTGTTTTCCCACTTTCCCAAATCATGGTTGAAAGTTAAGATCCTTATAGTCCAGTGGTTCTCAACCTTCCCCATGCTATGACACTTCAATATAGTTCTTCATATTGTGGTGATCTCCCAAACATAAAATTATTTAATTGATATTTCATAACTGTAATGTTGCTAGTGTTACTAACTGCAATATAAACATCTAGTAGGCAAGTTATTTGACTCAGGACCCCCACCCCCAAAGTCCTCAGGTTGAGAACTCAAGCATTTAATGAGTGCATTATTCCAATCATTCTGATGCTGGTTCTGAGTATTCATTCTACCCTATTCTCATGACATTTACATGGAAAAACCCTAGTCAAAGGCAATGTTTCCTGTGTCCTAGGCTATACAGAGCCTGGTAACTGGCCCTGTGTCTTCATTCCTTCCTTCTTCAATATATTCCTCACTTCTATTTCCATCCCATTCCATAGCTGGAGCAAGATCTGAACAGGGAATTCTCAAAAAGGAAAAATAAAATTGTCTTTAAATGTGTTCAACACCCTTAGGGATTAGAGCAATGCAAATAAATCTCTTTAAATTAAAACTATATCACATCATTCTTTTGTCAAAGAAAAAAATGAAAGTGGGTGGGGCTTTAGGTCCTAAAGCCTTTGCATTTTAAATTAAATTCCTACCATTCTTCTAGTGGATTAGAAGACACCCCACCCTCAGTCTGTGCCTACTCTTTCTGTCTTGTCTCTATATACTTCCTGTCCTGACCACTAGTTCCAGCAATTTCTTTAATGCTTCTGGAGTACTTCAGAAGAGTTTTCATTTATTCTTAAATCCCCTTCCCAGCTCCTGTTTCACTCAGCTTCAGAGAGCTTTGTGGGGCTGTAGTTGGTAGTTCCCTTTCCCATCCTTACTCTTTGATGGCTTCACCTGGGGGTGACTTTTCACTCAAACGTGTATACTTGCCCCTCACCAGTATGCTTTTTGCTTATTTATGAATATAGCATCTTTTGTTTAATGCATTTGACATTTAATCAACATTGTTCAAAAAAATCTGTGCTAAAAGAGGTAAACATTACATATTTCTAATACATTAATAAATAAATAAATAAATAAAGTTCATCTCTAGAAGACTAATTTCTCAGTTCAATCTTGCTACAATGATTAAAACTGGAAAAGAAGACAGGCACTAAACATAACTGGAGGTTTCCATAAATAATTTTTAATATTATGATTATGGCAATTTAGTTGTTTTAGACACATATTAAAAATCTTAGTATACATCGAATGGCTTATTACTTATAGTTATCTGTTATCTCTGAAAAGCAATGAAAGGCGAAGATGCCAAACTGTGTTTTGGGTATCATTCACAGCACTTAACACTGTCAGCCTGATGTATGTTTTCTGTTTGTCTGTCTTGTGATTTTCTATTAATTTTTACCTTTTATTTTCTTTTATTATCAGTGACTGTTACTTGATATATCTTCCAGTATATCACACAATGACATTGAAAAATACATTATACACATCAATGTCGTGAGGCGAAAATATTTAAACACAGTGATACATTTTTAATTTTCCCATTTGCTTTCTCCCTCTTTGCCTGTCCTTATCAGAATGATTTCTTCATGAGATTTGAGTCAGGACCCCACCATATCTATTTACTGGTAGATTTATCAGAAGAACTGCATCTCCTAAGGCTTTGTGGCTAGCAGCTATAGATTCTTTTAAAGTTCAGCTCAGTAAGACGACAGTTGCACTGAGATTTCTCTAATGACCCAGAACTATTTGTGATTCCTAAGGTCATACCAGTGTTTCTTATCTGTCAGCTCTGTACAACTACCACCCCTAACTTGCAAGATGAGGAATTTTCCAAATTTGATTGATTCTTTTTCCTGCTTCACCCCCCTTGATTAGTTTAGAACTCTTTCTTTAAGGCACTGGTTCTCTATTAATAATGCTGGCCAGTGTAGGCTTAGATTTTTCTTTTCTTTTTAATGTAAGAAAGCTTATTTTAACTTACAGTTCCAGAAAGAGAGTCCTTAACAGCAGGAAATGCATGGCATCAAAAGGCTGGTGCAGGAGAGTTTATATCATCAACATAGGGAAAAGCAGAGAAGGTTATTTAGAAGTAGACAAGGTTATAAACCTTGAAAGTCCACCCCTAGTGATGTACTTCCTCCAACAGAGCTCAACATCCTCATTTTTCTTTTTTTTATTTTACAAAGACAATTCTCTTTTCTTTTCTTTCTTATATATTTATTTATTTTACATGTATGAGTATACTATAGATATTTACAGACACAGAAGAAAGGCATGGGATCTCTTCACAGATGGTTGTGAGCCATCGTATGGTTGCTGGGACTTGAACTCAGGACCTCTTAACAATAGCCAGTCCTCTTAACTGCCAAGCCATCTCTCTAGCCCAACATTCTCATTTTTCAAAACCTACTCATAGTAAGGATTCTCAAGCTCTTTGATCCCCCCTTTCTAGCTCACTATCCAAAGATAGGGGAGAGAAAATGGTAGATAGAGGAAGTAGATGAGGACCTGTTTAGACATAGTTCTTTAGGGCAATTCAAATCTCTGTTTGTAAAGATAAATCAGTAGTGTCAGGACACTAAACATGGATCAGCAGAAGTGGCATGATCCAGCAGAAGCAACCAGGCCTCTGAGGAGTCAGCAGGAATGATCAGAACCAGGAGAAGATCTCAGCTGTACCTCTCTCAACACAGTGAAGATCAAGGAAGAGGAGAGAGCAAGGAAGCATTGTAAGGCTAGATATACAAGTGTGCTGTCACTGTCCTTTGAGTACTATTTATACTCTTTCCAACATAACATGTCCTACCATGGGTCTTGCCTCAGGAAAACACCACATGAGCCTGCATCACACGACATATCAAGAAACTTCCACTTCAGGCCACACTACCAAAAACGGGGGATTCTGAGAGATAAGTACCTCCCTCCTGTTGAGAAAGGGAACATCCACTAGTTTTGTCCCAGGCATGTTGTAGTGCAACCCTTGTCATATCAAGCATGCAATCATAGCCATTTCTTTGGATTATGCAACTATTCACCCTACAATTTCATGACAAATGGAGTGTCTTCTTAAACAATCTATCATCAAGTATCACCTTGGCACCAAATAATAAGAAATAGCACTTTGTAGAGGTTTTATGATAAACAGTCTCCCACAAACTCTTGTGTTTGAACACTCAGGCTTCAGTTGGTGGCACTGTTTGGGAAGACTGGAAACTTTAGGAGGCAGAGTCTCAGTGGGAGAAGTGGGACACTCAGCCTTGAGATGTTCTCTGTCCAGGCCCCACTGCTTGCTTGCTTTCTGCTTCCAGATTGTAATGCAATGTGACCAGCAGCCTCATGACTGGGCCACCATGCTTCCCTTTCTGTGGTGGATTCTATGTCTTTGAACCTTTCTCCCTAAAGCTGTTTCTGGTCAGCTACTTTGGTATTCCAATGAGAAAAGTATCTAATATGGTAAAACACAGCCAACAGTGCAATTTACTGTAGTGTTTTGTGTATTCTGAAGCATTAGTAACATAGTAACATTTCAGGAGAAAGAAAGTGGGTCTGTGCTTAGGACAGTGTCAAAGCACTGGCCCCAAGTCTGACGCTGATCTGCAGTGAGAGCTCATCTTTTCCTGTGGGGTAGGGGTGGGGGCATATTTTGATACCAAGCTAAATATGACATATTTTGAGTTTAGTGTACTTAACTAATTCAGGATTTTTAAAATGTCAGTTAACATCCAACTCTTAGTTGAAAGATTGCTCTAAAGCCATGAAGGTTACAGCCTATTCACTGAATGTTCATCAGCTAAAGGCAGATGTTAACAGAATATGGCTATAATTTAGAGAACAGAGCATTAGACTTTTGTTAGTCAACCATAGCATTTGGCATGCCAATGCTCAGAGAAAATAACTACTCACCACAAAGCTTAGGTTCCAGTGAGCATCCAATGCACTCTCCTGCTCAAAAATTATTGTGAATTGTTCTGGACATTTATTGAAAGTGGAAGTCTTGAGCTTTCTGATCCCAGGATGTTAGTAACTCAGAAAGGCAGTTCTAGGTATTAAAACGTGTTCCCTGTAAATAAAACACCGGGGTGATTCTGTAAAGGACATCATTTTCCTGCTAAGTTCCAATTTCATAGTCATTATTTTAAATTTTAGTTGAAGTAGTAAAATTTTAATTTAATGCAGTTTTTCTGTTGCTGATGTTATTGTTCCCATATTTCTTTATTTCTATTTGTTTTCTCTTAAAAGCTTTTTCCTGTTTGATTACATTTTCCTATATTTCTTTAAGGGGTTTATGCATTTCCTCTGTAAAGATCTCTATCACCTTCATAAGATTAGATTTAAGGTCATTTTCCTGCATTTCAAGTGCTTTGGGATATTTGGGACTTGTTGTAGTAGGATAGCTAGGTTCTGATGGTGCCATATTGCCCTAGCTTTTGTTGATTGTCTTCTTATGATGACCTTCACCATCCAATTATCACTAGTGTTTGCAGGCCCAGCAGGCCTTGGTGAGAGCAGGCCTCTAGGGATGCATGTAGAGCTAGTTGTCTGTGATATCAGAAGGCCTCAGGTGGAGTTGGTTCTGGTGGCAGCAGGCTTCCAGGGATGCAGGCAGAGCTTGTAGATCCTGCTGGCTTCGTGCTGCTTGTTGTTCCAGGTTGACGCAAGCCTCCCGGGGTGAAGTTAAAGCTGGTAGTCCCTGATAGTTGTTGGTCCTGGACAGCAGCAGGGCTCTAGTGATGCAGACTGAGCTGTGTTCTGCAAAATGGGGTCCAGAAGGGCTAGAGTAGAACACACCACTGCTAGGTTTGTTCAAATGGGCCAAAAGGCAGGGAATTGGGGTAGGACTCTCACCTGGTGGTCTCTGATGACTGCAGGCATCTGGGATAGTGGTTTGTGGTATGGACATGGAGATAGAGCACAAAGGAAAGAGGGCAGATCTCAGGCCAGGGACCAATCAGGCAGTAGTTTGAGGTTTGGGGAGTTCACCTAGTTGTACTTTGCAGCAGCAGGCCTCCAGGGATTCAGGCAGTGCTATTGCCTAGTAAACAAAGGGGGCAGGGCAAACTACTACTAGGTTTGCCCAATGGGGGGCCTGCAGACTGGGAATTGGAGTAGCAGGTCACAATAGGTGGACTCTGATGTCTCTGCTGTTCTCATTGTTAAAAAGGAATACATTACTATATTTCAAGAAGGTGTCAAAAAAGAAATTATTTCACATTAAGTTTTTATTTTAATCAGGAAAAATGTAATTCATAATTTAATAATCATTTGAGTGACTCCTTATAATTATAAATGTGTCAGTAGTCCTGTCTTGTTTGTGGAGTAGTGTGATATACTTCCTTTCCTGTGACTCCATGGAAGGTGTACATGGTTGGGAAAAGAGACTCATAAAGGGATGAAGCAGCATGTTCTGTGTCTTCCCAGATAAGTTTAGGAAAGTTGCTCAGGGAACAACATACAAGTACTCAAAAAGCATTTCTATTCCAGCTCAGATTTGTGAAGTTTGATCATGTATAGTAACAATAATAACCAATGTAACCTAAAGAATAGCTGTGAAAATTATATAAGGCAGAACATTTAATGGGCTTGGAATAACACATAGAAAGGCCTGTACTTCCTGAGGTAGCCAAACCTTTTCCAATTTATAGTTTTTAAAATGTAGTAGTTACAGCCACATAAATCCTACTGGGGAAATGTTGCATTGGTATTTTAACTTGTCATTAAGCAATCATGTATAGTGAATCATGTACAGGTAACCAGATTTTCATTTATATATATTGCATAATAGATTTAGCCATTTATTTCATTTATTAAAAGAAGTAACAGACTGTTGTACATATATAAAAGGTACTTCAACGCAAATCATTAGTCTCTGTACTCGATTCTATCATTCTATGTGATAAAATTTGAAAGAAATGTTTACAGTTATGTTTAAATATACATTGTGCATATTTTAAAAAATTGGTCTTGCAATAAAGCATGAACAGGCAGGGAAATACCTCAGTTGGTACATTGTTTGTCTTGGAAGCCTAAGAACCTTAGAACTATACCCAAAAGTCATGGGAAATAAAGGAAAGAAAACAAAACCAGTCAGACTACTAAGCAACAAAAACAAAACCAAAGAACTGAAGTGTGGTGATGAACATTTGTTTTTGCAGCATTATGGAGAAGGAAACATGAGTCCCTGGGCCTTGTTGCTAAATCAGCCGGGTTTACTGGTGAGGTTCAAGCTATCAGCCATTAGAAACAATGAATTCATGAAATTCTTAGACAAATGGATGGAGCTGGAGAACATCATACTAAGTGAGGTAACCCAGTCTCAAAAGATCAATTATAGTATGAACTCACTGATAAGTGGATATTAACCTAGAAACTTGGAATACCCGAGAAATAATCCACATATTAAATGATGTCCAAAAAGAACGGAGGAGTGGTCCCTGGTTCTAGAAAGACTCAGTGCAATAGTATAGGGGAATACCAGAACAGGGAAGTGGGAAAGAGTAGATGTAGGAACAGGGGGAGGGAAGAGGGCTTATGGGACTTGCGGGGAGTGGGAACCCAGAAAAGGGGAAATCATTTGAAATGTAAATAAAGAATACATTGAATAAAAAAAGAAAAAAGAAAAAAAATAATATAAAGAAAAAAAAGAAATGAGAGACACAAAGAAACAGATGTTTCTGTTTCCACTGGCCTGTGGGTACAACTACACATACATATGCACATACATATGCACGTGCGCGCACACACACACACACAAATGCACACACACATATAAAATAGTATACTACCTTTTAACTTTCCAGTTTCAGAAGATGTAACCGATGGTTGTCTAAAGCCAAATAGTGAAAAAGTAAAAGTAGTAAATTCCTCTGTGCTCATACATTTTTCTTGTCTTTAAGCATCGAGAAAGTTACCATCATTACCAGAGCAATGTTTATTTAATTTGGAAAACGTCACTTTACTAAACATTGAGAATAAGTAACTATATCATATATAACTGATAAAAGTAATACAACAACAATAAAAACAACAATAAAAAGGAGTGCAAGGGCCAAAAAGGAAAAAAATGGCACATGGCACTCTGAAGAAAAAGGATAAAACTCAGGCTCACTGCAAGCCTGCTATTTTGTTTTGTTTTGTTTGTTTTGTTGCTATTCTATTCATGATGGCATGCTCAATGTTTTTATTTGTTCCTCCTGCAGACTATCTTGTTATATTAGTTTCATGTTTCACCTAACTTTCTCTGAAGGCTTCCAAATGCCTGTGTTTTTGCTGGCTCCTGAGTATGGCTAAGACGATATTTTAAACAAGCAAAATTAATGGCTTTTTGCTTGCTATGAAGTACCCATGGAAAAACATGGCTAGAAAGTCACGGCTCAGCACAGCTGTGCTAACAGATTGCTGATCACGAAGTGACCTTTCTTATAAGAGCAGTTCAAAGTCTTCCTTCCAACTTTACTTTTAATTTAATTATCATTTGAAGGGAGGAAAATCCTTTTATGCATCACTGAGAAATAAGCTATATCTTGGAACTGAAATGACAATGAGCTTGCCTATTGCTATACATGAGAACTCTGTGATAAAAGCCAGTCTTTGTTTCAGATCAGAGAAGCATTTATTGAGTTGTTCTTCAAATAATGCAGAAGTGGGTAGACTGCAATAGGAAAGCCAAAGTTCTCTGTGACTCTCAGATCCTACACAAGAGAACAAAAGTCTTTGAGATGATGGAAATATTGTGTTTAGTCCAGTGTGAAAATTTTTATTTTGTTTTCCCATGAGAAGCAGGGCAGAAAGTATCTCATGGGCTTCTTATTCTACTACTGTTGAAATAGTAGGTGTCAGGCATGACTACCAGAGCTAAGGTAAAGTGATTTCTGATCAAGAGATGAATTTGGGGTATTTATTCAAAATAGAATTTACACTATTGGTTTTGATCAGAGCCCTAGAGTTTATTGACATTCCACCTGTGGTCTATAGCTCTATTTCCCATTGCTTAATAGCTAATTGAGGTTTTGTTCATTTCAGTAACCAAGAATATTGGGCAATGGCTCATATCTATGTGACTCAACCTCTGATCAAGACATTATTTTCAAGGTGTCTTGAAGAATTGTGTCTTACTTCTGCTTCTGACCTCTCATTTCCCTGCATCTCTCTAACTGCATAATACACCTAGATTACTTAAAATAATATTGCTGAATTTGATAGTCACCTAGTGTCAATATACAGTGTAGCAACTGTCTACTCCCAGGAAAAAAAATGAGGACATGCTCTTGCTTTTTTCCATTCTCTATTTATTTATATGAATGTGTATGAATATCTGCACATGTTTACATTAATTTAAAACACAGAATATATATATGTATATATATACATATATATATATGTTCCCACTAATGGAATGGCATAGATACATACACTGAACTTTTGATAACCTGTACGCTAATATCACTACAATGCAAATATCATTTTGGACCCTACTGCAAACAGTACAATGTGTAATGTTTATATTTCTAATACAAGGATGCATGTCAATGAATATAGGAAGTGCAGCTATTCATGTCTGACATACTTAAGTATATACACATCATGTTTCCTTGAAAAATAGAGTACAAATGATTTTAATTAAAATTAAACATGCTGTTGCAAAATTAATTACACAGAACATCTAGATTTAGAAATTATATGGTGAAATATTGTTATAAACAGAAGTATTAAAATTTCATTGAGGAAATTCAGCTTTTCCCTTTTCTTTTAATTGTTGCTTCCTGCTATTTTTTAATTTATTTTTTTTTATAGAATATCATCTCATTTACATTGCCAATGGAAAAACCTTTCCCAATATCCCCCCTCCCCTAAGACCCCCAAACACTCACTTTCCTCCTTCCTCCTGCCCCCACATATATGCCTCTCCACCCAACATACTCCCTTGCCCCCCCTCAGTTTCCCTTTGTTCAGGCCTCTGTTGAGCCTTTACCTGACCAAGGACCATTCCTCCTACTGATGCCCAACAAGGCCTTCCTCTGCCATATTTTTGGCTGGAACCATGTGTGCCCCTTGGTTGATGGTTCAGCCCCTGGAAGTATTGGGGCATCTGGGTGGCTGAAATCATTGTTCTTCCATTGGGGCTGTAAACCCCTTCAGCTCCTCTGGACCATCCTCCAGCTCCTCCATTGGGGACCCCATGCCCAGTCCAATAGTTGGTTGTTAACATCTGCCTCAGGATCTGTAAGGCTCTGGCAGGGCCCCTCCAGAGACAACCATGGCATGCTCCTTTTGATATACACTTCTTGTCATCTATATGACACGTCTATAGTAGTGTCAGGCTTTGTTGACTGTTTATAGGATGAATCCCCAGGTAGGGCAGTCTCTGGGTGGCCTTTACTTCAGTCTCTGCTCCACACATTGTCTCCCTTATAGCTCCTGTGGCGATTTTGGTCCCTTTCTTAGAGGAACCGAAGCACCCTCACTTAAGTCCTCCTTCTTCTTGAATTTGGTGAATTGTAACTTGTTTATTTTCCAGTCCTTTTCCAATCCATTCCTATTCCTTGAATCTAACTGCATTAAGAATTGATTCATTTCTTTGTTTCCTTAGCAGATATCATAGTTACAAATTATTTGTCTAGACACACATAAATTTTAGCTTTTCATAAAGGCTGTATGATGATGAAATTGGAATCTTTTCACTTAGACAATTTAAAACAAAACAATAAAAATATTCAAAAGCATGTGTCTAAATGGGCATGGAGAACATAGATAATTTAGTTATACAAGGTAGTCAGATTACTTCAGTGACTGCTTCCTTCCATAAAGCATGCCTTTCCATTCATTAGTTTCCACCCCTAGTATGCAAGAGGACTTGACTCCAAAGAGAATGTTCAAGGGTGACTTGTAACTTTCTGCTTTATTTTTGAAAAGTAATTGCTCCATTGATACTGTGGTGGCTTTAAATGCAATCTGACAACAATTGTCTTATAATTCCTCTAGGAGTTTATAACCTAAAAACAAAATAGCCCTCTGTCAGATGCCAAATAACCCAATTAAAAATGGGGTACAGAGCTAAACAAAGAATTTTCACCTGAAGAACTTTGAATGGCTGAGAAGCACCTTAAGAAATGTTCAACATCATTAGTCATTAGGAAAATACGAATCAAATCAACCCTGAGATTTCACCTCGCACCACTCAGAATGGCTAAGATTAAAAACTCAGGAGACAGCAGGTGTTGGTGAGGATGCGGAGAAAGAGGAGCACTCCTCCTCTCCTGGTGGGATTGTAAGCTGATACAACCACTCTGGAAATCAGCCTGGGGGTTCCTTAGAAAACTGGGCATGACACTTCTGGAGGACCCATCTATACCACTCCTGGTCATATACACAGAGGATTCCCTGGTATGCAATAAGGTCACATGCTCCACTATGTTCATAGCAGCCTTATTTATAACAGCTAGAAGCTGGAAAGAACCTAGATGTCCCTCATTGGAGGAATGGATACAGAACATGTGGTATATTTACACAATGGAATACTACACAGCAATTAAAAACAATGAATTCATGAAATTCTTAGGCAAATGGTTGGAACTGGAAAATATTATCCTAAATGAGGTAACTCATTCACAAAAGAACACACATAGAATGCAGTCACTGATAGTGGATATTAGCCCAGAAGCTCTGAATACCCCAGACACAACTCACATATCATATCTTTCCCAAGTAGAAGGAAAGAGAGGGCCCTGGTCCTGGAAAGTCTTGATGCAGCATTGTAGAGGGTTACCAGGACAGAAAAGGGTGGGGGGTTTGATTAGGGAATGGGCAAAGGGAAGAGGGCTTATGGGACTCATGGGGAGGGGGGGAACCAGGAAAGGGAGAATCATTTGGAATGTAAACAAACAATATAGAAAAACAAAAACAAAAGCAAAATAGCAAACACCAATAGTATAAACAGGACTTTTCTGTAATCTAGAGTAAACATGACTATAAAAAAAAGGATAGTTGGCTGTTTTAAAATTTATAACGTATTGCAATGTGACTTGTCTTAAGAGTATCATCCCCTGTTCCTAATACTGTGAAGTAAAGCAACACGGTAGATACCTAGGAACACAGACAATGGCTCTTCTATCATGCACACAGTATGCCCGTTTCCTTGTAATGAATGAGTTTAGCTAAGATACCCTAATCCAATTGAATTTAACATGTTTATTCTCTCATAAACCACACAGAGAGTAAATATTTAAACAAGAGTGACTCAAGCCAGTGCCAAGCTTCTCATGAGTCTCCTTTTATAATACATACTGTGAGTTACTTTAGCATTTCTTCAAAAACTTGAGTGTACAGTAATTTCATTATAATAAATAGTGTTATAAATAAATCCCTATTTTTATCTGTCCCTCTTTACAGGTTCTGAAAAAAAGCTCTTGTCACAGCAAAGGTGTGAGAAGCCAGGCAGAGTGATCTTATCATTTCACTGTTTGCTAATAACTGCACCTACATTCTCTTCTTATGAATCCTTTACATAGGACTGGTGTGTTTGGTATTGAAGTATTCTGAGGGAGGTTACTAAATACTATGGATGGAATTCTAAACTATGCACTTCTCCAAACTTCATTTACACTTTAAATTCAGTAATAGAGAAACAATGATCAGAATCTGCTCAGCATTTGAATGAGTAATACTGGGTCTTAGTGTTACAATATTGGTTCCCTTACTTTCCATGCTGAGCATGTTTCAAAAGCAGTGGAGTCTTCTCTCCTGTCTTAGTTGCTTATTTCTTTGGCACTTGGCCATTCAGACCTTCCTAGAGACATTTCAGTGAACTAAAAATTTAAGGATATACCCAGAAATAATACAAAATATGATTAAGCAAGCAAAATATAGCAGTTTTACAAAGACAAAATACAAAACAAAAACAACATGAACTATATAAAATGTTTTGTTATCTTTAGTTATCAGAGAGATGAAAATGAAACTATATGTTGAGATTCAACCTACGCTCTATCAGAAGGACGTTGGAGAACATAAATAACAGCAGAAGCCGATCAGGGTGTGAATGCCAAGAAAGATGAAGGCCTATTCACTGCCAGAAGTAGTGTAAACTGGTCCATCCATTGTGGAAAACAATGTTGAGGTTTCTCAAAAATCTAAAACTAGGACTATGATATAAGTGAGACAAACTGTGCCTGGACAGGTGCCCAATGGATTCTGAGCCATATACCTCAGAGATATCCAACCATTCATATATATTGCTGCACTATTCACTAAATCTAAGATAGGGGGTTGGTCTTATACCTGTTAATATGCAAGTGGATAAAAGAAAGGAGATGATATTTAGGTTTAAATCTTTGGAGGCCACAAAGAAGAACAAGTGTTTATCATTTGAAGGAAAATATATAGAGCTGAAAATCATCATACTTAGCAAAATAAACTATAGACAAGCCCTCAATATTTAATTTTACATATATGTATATGTGTATGTGTATGTGTGTGTGTGTGTGTGTGTGTGTATATATATATATATATATATATATATATAAACCTAGGTACATATTCTCCTAGCATGGGTCTATATAGATATATACTTATGTATGTGCTTGTGTATGTATACATACACTTGCTTTTATGTGATTGTACATATGCACTTGTATATGTGTGCATATGCATGTGTGCTTATGTGGAAACATGTGTAGGTGCCTAATGCATTGTGTGTACATGTATGTGGGCATATGTGAATGAATATGTGTTTTGTGTGCATGTATGTATATGTGTGTGCACACGTGTGTGCTGATGTGTATGCATCACAAAAAATAGAGTTCATACAACTTGGCACATGAAAAAAAACTAGCAGGCTGGAAATGAAGGGGCGAAGATAGAGGTGATGTTCTCAGAAGATGATACACTGACTGTATTCTGAAACTACTGATTTGTTCACTAATCACACATTAACAGTTTTATAGGGCATTGTCATATCTCTCATTTGGACATGGTTCACATACACTAACAGTATGCATCTGCAGGGCAATAACCATCTTTAAATCTTTGCTCATATTCAATGAGTTAAAATCTACTTCAAGTTCCTATTATATATTAGAAAGGTTATTTTTGACTACTATTTATGATCAAAATGATCTGATTTAATTAATTCATATGGGAGTGTGAATAATTCATACTAGCATATGAATGAATAATGAATTTGTCTTCCTCGAAATTCTCTGTTTATAGCAAGATAGCACATTAATAGTGAGTGTTCAGAGAGCATTCAGGCAGCTCATCTTACCATTGTGCCTTCAAGGATCACACACAGATGACAGGTCACCTCTTCACTTATGTATAATTATAGCACAAACAATAAAGACATTGATGATGGTAATTAGTATTTCTCTGGCACTTTATATTTTACAAAGTATATTTGTCATTATTCCATTTGATTCTTTAAAAGATATTGTGAGGTACATGCCTTGTTATTAGTTCCTGCTTCCAAGTATGTTTATTTGAAAATGAGTAGCTGTCAATTTATAATTGCCGTCTGGTGACTGTTTATGGAAGTCAAAAAGCAAAGAGAAGTTTATAGCCAAGTTGAAATTGTCTGCATTTCGTGCACCCGGAGGCAGGCTGGGAGAACTCAGCGTGCTCCTGTGGGTCCTGACCCATAGAGCTTAGGTTCCGGTCCTGAGGCCTCTGGTGGGAACCTTCAGGTCTCCACTTCGGGATTCAGAACAGCCTGGGCTACAACACCACATCTCCAGGCTCTGCAAGAGGCCAGAGGGGTACCCAGGAGGCTGGCTGGGAGGAGTCAGTGTACTCTGGTGAGACAAGCAGGCCCAGGGCAGGAGCCTTCAGGTCTCTGCTTCAGGATCTGAACAGCCTGGGCCACAGCACTCGGTCTCCAGGAAGTGCAAGAGGCCTGCTGTGCACCCGAAGGCAGGCTGGGAGGACACAGCTTGCTCTGGTGGGTCCAGCCCCACAGAGCTTAGGTTCCAGTCCTGAAGCCTCTGGCCGGAGCCTTCAGATCTATGCTTTGGGATCCAGAACAGCCTGGGCTACAACACCACATCTACAGGCCCTGCAAGAGACCAGCTGTGCACCTGGGAGGCCAACTGGGAGCACTCAGTGTGCTATGGTGAGTCCGGCCCTGCAGAGCAGAGGATCCAGTCCTGAGGCCTCTGGTAGGAGCCTTCAGGTCACTACCTCTGGTTCTGGAACAGCCTGTGCCACAGTACCCTGACTCCAGGCAGTGCAGGAAGTCAGCTGTGCAAAGGAGGCCAGCTGGGAAGAGGCAGCTTGCACTGGTGAATCCAACATTGACAACAAGACCAACTAACACAGGAGAGAACTAGATGGCAAAAGGCAAACACAGGAACGTCACTAACAGAAATCAAGGCAATATGGCAGCATCTGAACCAAATTCTCCATTAACAGCATGTCCTGGATACCCCAACACAGCAGAAAAACAAGATTTGGATTTAAAATAACTGGTCATGATGCTGGTAGAGGAACATATGAAGGACATACTTAAAAAATTCATGAGAAAATGGGTCAAAAGTTAGAAGCCCTTACAAGGGAAACACAAAAATCATTGAAAGAAATTCAGGAGAATACAAAAGCCAATAAGGAGGAAATGCAAAAATTACTTAAAGAAATACAGGAGAACTTTGGTCAACAGGCTGAGGTCATGAAAGAGGAAACACAAAAATCTCTTAAAGAATTACAGGAAAACACAAACAAGCAAGTGAAGGAACTAAGCAAAGCCATTCAGGATCTAAAATCAGAAGTAGAAACAACTAAGAAAACTCAAAGGGAGACAACTTTGGAGATAGAAAACCTTGGGAAGAAATCAGGGGTCATAGATGCAAATATCAACAACAGAATACAAGAGATAGAAGAAAGAATCTCAGATGCTGAAAATGCCATAGGAACCATGGACTCAACAGTTAAAGAAAATGCAAAATGCAAAAAGCTTGTAACCCAAAACATCCAGGAAATCCAGGACAAAATGAGAAGACCAAACCTAAGGATTATAGGCATAGATGAGAGTGAAGATTTACAACTTAAAGGGCCAGCAAATATCTTCAATAAAATTATGGAAGAAAACTTCCCTAACCTAAAGAGAGAGATGCCCATGAATATACAAGAAGCCTACAGAACTCCAAACAGACTGGACCAGAACAGAAATACTTCCCGTCACATAATAATCAAAACACCAAATGTTCTAAACAAAGAAAGAATACTAAAGGCAGTAAGAGAAAAAGGCCAAGTAACATATAAAGGAAGACCTATCAGAATCACAGGAGACTTTTCACCTGAGACTATGAAGGCTAGAAGGTCCTGGGCATATCTCATGCAGACTCTAAGAGAACACAAATGCCAACCAAAACTACTATACCCAGCAAAGCTCTCAATCACTATAGATGGAGAAACTAAGATATTTCACGACAAAACCAAGTTTACCCAATGTCTATCCACAAACCCAGCCCTTAAAAGGATAATAGGAGGAAAACACCAATACAAGGAGGGAAACTTCACCCTGGAAAAAGCAAGATAGTAACTTTCTTTCATCAAACCCAAAAGAAGATAACCAATCAAATTTAAAAAATAACATCAAAAATGACAGGAAGTAATAATCACTATTCCTTAATATCTCTTAACATCAATGGGCTCAATGCCCCAATAAAAAGACATAGACTAACTGACTGGATACATAAACAGGACCCTACATTTTGCTGCATACAGGAAACACACCTCAGTGTAAAAGAAAAACACTACCTTAGAGTAAAAGGCTGGAAGGCAATTTTACAAGCATATGGTTTCAGGAAACAAGCTGGAGTAGCCATTCTAATATCAGATCAAATTGACTTTCAACCCAAAGTCATCAAAAGAAACTCTGAGGGACACTTCTTGCTGGTCAAAGGAAAAATACACCAAGAAGAACTCTTAATCCTGAGCATCTATGCTCCAAATGCAAGGGCACCCTCATTCATAAAAGAAACTTTACTAAAGCTCAAAGCACACATTGAACATAACCCAATAATTGGGAGTGACTTCAACACTGCACTTTCCTCAATGGACTGATCAGGAAAACAGAAACTGAACATGGACACAGTGAAACTGAAACTAATTGAAGCTTTGGACCAATTAGATTTAACATATATATATATATATATATATATATATATATATATACAATATTTTATCCTAAAGCAAATATATATACAATATTTTATCCTAAAGCAAAAGAATATAGCTTTTTCTCAGCACCTCATGGTACCTTCTCCAAAATCGACCATATAATTTGTCACAAGACAGACCTCAACAAATATAAGAAGATCAAACTAATCCCATGCCTCCTATCAGATAACTATGGAGTAAAAGTGGTCTTCATCGAAAACAAAAACAACAGAGAACCCACATACACATGGAACCTGAACAATATTCTACTCAATGATAACTTGCTCATGGAAGAAATAAAGAAAGAAATTAAAGACTTTTTAGAAATTAATGAAAAGGAAGGCACAACATGCCCAAATCTATGGGACACAATGAAAGCAGTGCTAAGAGGAAAACTCATAGCCCTGAGTGCGTCCAAAACGAAAAGGGAGAGTGCGTACACTAGCAGCTTAAAAACACACCTGAAAGCCCTGGAACAAAAAGAAGCCAATTCACCCAGGAGGAGTAGAAGACAGGAAATCTTCAAACTCAGGGCTGAAATCAGTCAAGTGGAAACAAAGAGAACCATACACAGAATCAGCAAAACCAAGAGCTGGTTCTTTGAGAAAATCAACAAGATAGATACACCCTTAGTCATACTAACCAAAGGGCACAGAGACAGTATACAGATTACCAAACTAAGAAATGAAAAGGGAGCTATAACATCAGAAACTGTGGAAATTCAAAAAAATCATTAGATCTTACTACAAAAGCCTAAACTCAACACAACTGGAGAATCTGAAGGAAATGGGCAGTTTCCTAGACAGATATCAGACACCAAAACTAAATCAGGATCAAATAGATCATATAAACAGTCTCATAACAACTGAAGAAATAAAAAGGGTCATAGAAAATCTCCCAACCAAAAAAAGCAAAGGACCAGATGGCTTCAGTGCAGAATTCTATCAGACCTTCATAGAAGACCTTATACCAATACTCTTCAAACTATTCCACAAAATAGAAACAGAAGGAACTCTACCCAACTCCTTCTATGAAGCCACAATTACGCTGATACCAAAACCACACAAAGATCCAACAAAGAAAGAGAACTTCAGGCCAATTTCCCTTATGAATGTTGATGCAAAAATACTTAATAAATTTCTTGCCATCTGAATCCAAGAACACATCAAAACGATCATCCACCATGATCAAGTAGGCTTCATCCCAGGGATGCAGGGATGGTTCAATATAAGGAAATCCATCAATGCTATTCACTACATAAATAAACTCAAAGAAAAAACTATATGATTATCTCATTAGATGCAGAAAAAGCATTTGACAAGATTCATCATCCTTTCATGCTAAAAGTCTTTGAAATTCAAGGCCCATACCTAAACATCATTAAAGCAATATACAGCAAATTGGTAGCTAACATCAAACTAAATGGAGAGAAATTTGAAGCAATACTACTAAAATCGGGAACTAGACAAGGCTGCCCTCTCTCTCCATATCTTTTCAATATAGTACTTAAAGTTCTAGATAGAGCAATTAGACAACATAAGGTGGTCAAGGGGATACAAATTGGAAAGGAAGAAGTCAAATTTTCACTATTTGCAGATGACATGATAGTCTACTTAAGTGACCCGAAAACCTCCACCAGAGAACTCCTACAGCTGATAACTTCAGCAAAGGGGCTGGTTATAAAATCAACTCAAGCAAATCAGTTGCCTTCCTATATTCAAAGGATAAGCATGCTGAGAAAGAAGTTAGAGAAATGACACCCTTCACAAATAGCTACAAACAATATAAAGTATCTTGGTGTGACTCTAACCAAACAAGTGAAAAATCTATATAACAAGAATTTCAGGTCTTTGAAGAAGGAAATCTAAGAAGACCTTAGAAAATGGAAAAATCTGCCATGCTCTTGGATTGGTAGGATTAATATAGTTAAAATGGCCATGTTGCCAAAAGCAATATACACATTCAATGCAATCCCCATCAAAATCCCAACACAGTTCTTCACAGAGTTAGAAAAACCAATTCTCAAATTCATCTGGAATAACAAAAAACCCAGGATAGCTAAAACTATTCAAAACAACAAAAGAAATTCTTGAGGAATCAGTATCGCTGACTTCAAGCAATACTACAAAGGAATAGTGTTAAAAACTGCATGGTATTGGTGGAGTGATAGACAAGTGGACCAATGGAATATAATTGAAGACCCAGAAATGAATCCACACACCTATGATCACTTGATCTTCCACAAAAGAGCCGAAAACATCCAGTGGAAAAAAGATAGCTTTTTCAACAAATGGTGCTGGTTTAATTGGAGGTCACCATGCAGAAGAATGCGAATTGATCCATTCTTATCTCCATGTGCTAAACTCCAGTCCAAGTGGATCAAGGGCCTCTACATAAAACCAGACACACTGAAACTAATAGAAAAGAAACTGGGGAAGACCCTTGAGGACATGGGCACAGGGGAACAGTTCCTGAACAGAACACCAATAGCTTATACACTAAGATCAAGAATTGACAAATGGGACCTCATAAAATTACAAAGTTTCTGTAAAGCAAAGGACACTGTTAAAAGGTCAAAATGGCAAACAACAAATTGGGAAAGGATATTCACCATTCCTACATCTGATAGAGGGCTAATATCCAATATATACAAGAACTCAAGAAGTTAGACCCCAGGAAACCAAATAACCCTATTAAAAATGGGGTACATATCTAAACAAAGAATTTTCACTTGAAGAAATTCGGATGGCCAAGAGGCACCTTAAGAAGTGCTCAACATCATTAGTCATTACGGAAATGCAAATCAAAACAACACTAAGATTTCTCCTCACACCAGTCAGAATGGCTAAGGTTAAAAACTCAGGAGACAGCAGGTGTTGGAGAGGGTGTGGAGAAAGAGGAACACTCCTTGACTGCTGGTAGGGCTGTAAGATGGTACAACCACTCTGGAAATCAGTCTGGAGGTTCCTCAGAAAACTGGACATGACACTTCCGGAGGACCCTGCTATACCTCTCCTGGGTATATACCCAAAGGATTCCCTGGCAAGCAATAAAGACACATGCTCCATTATGTTCCTAGCAGCCTTATTTATAATAGCTAGAAGATGGAAAGAACCCAGATATCCCTCAAAGGAGGCATGGATACAGAAAATGTGGTATATTTACACAATGCAATACTACTCAGCAATTAGAAACAATGAATTCACAAAATTTTTAGGCAAATGATTTGATCTGGAAAATGTCATCCTAAGTGAGGTAACCCAATCACAAAAGAATACACATGGAATGCAATCTCTGATAAGTGGATATTAATTAGCCCAGCAGCTCTGAATACCCAAGGCATAAATAGCAAAACAAATGACTACCATGAATAAGTATGGAGAGGGTCCTGAACCTGGAAAGGATGGATCTTGCTTTGTAGGGGAGTATCAGGACAGAGAAAATGGAGAGGGGTGTTTGGAGAATGGGTGGAGAGAAGAAGGTTTATGGGACATAAGGGGGAGGGTAGATCTAGGAAAGGGGAAATCATTTGGAATGTAAACAAAGAATATAGAAAATAAAAATATATATAAAAAAGAAATTGTCTGCATTTATCTAGATTTTCTGTGTTGACCTATTTGGCCATGGGAGAAAGAACAGGCTATTTTTCTAAATGCAGATGGTGACACATTCTTTTAATCCCAGCACTTGAGAGACAAATGCAGATGGGTTTCTGCATTCAGGACCAGCATTGTCTACAAAGCAAGTTCCAGGAAATCCAGGGCTATACACACACTCACATACACACACACACACACACACACACACACACACACACACACACAGAAACTGCTTTAAAAAACAAAACTAACAAATAGATGGTACATGATAGATGATAAATCGATGGATAGGTAGATAGATAGATAGATAGATAGATAGATAGATAGATAGAAAGATAGATAGACAGACAGATAAATAGGTAAAATAAAGATAGATGGTGAATAATCACATTTTACTCTTTGAAATTCTGTTTTTAGCAGGATAGCACACTAATAATGAGTATTCAGATCATGTTTGGGCAGCTTATCTTAGCATTGTGCCTTCAAGAATCTATTGTCAACAAAGGGGAATCCTGATCATACACATACTTAAGTTGCTAAATCTTGATCACAGTTTATTGTGTTCATTAGATAAAATGTTCATGCTTCTAAGTAAATTAACAATTAATTGTGCATAAGGGTAGTGAACTTACTTGTTGTATCTCCATATTTATATTGCTTCTTGCACAATGAAACAGTATATCTATATTCAAGATAGATAGATGATTAACAGATAGATAGTAGATAAATAAAATACAAATGAAAACAAAGAAAAATAAACGAATAGACAAGCTACAATTAGCAACAAAATAAAGGAGCTTTGCCTGCAACATCAACTCACCTTTTCTTTATGCTTGTTGAAAACTCTTAAGTTTTACTTTGTTGTTACATAAGTGCAAATATAATTAGCAGATAATACTTTCAAACCTGCATTCAACCTTCTCTAACAGCTTCTGTAAACATCACTGCATTTTTAACATCCAGGATTCTAAGAACTACTTCCATTGTATAAAGCAAAGTGAGAAAAAAAAAAGATAGGGAAAGAGTTGGGGGGCATCTAGGGAGGGTTTCCTGTGTATGACTGTGAAATGGAACTAATTATTTAAAGCAAAAAAGAATAATAGATATGATAGCAGTATATATAAGCTTCATGAAAACTTCCATTAAAAATGTTGTGGCCACCAAATCCAAGAATACATAAAAATGATCATCCAACATGATTAAGTAGGCTTTATTCCGGGGATGCAGGGTTGGTTCAATATACTGAAATCCATCAATGCAATCCACTATATAAACAAACTCAAAGAAAAAAACCACATGGTCATTTCATTGGATGCTGAAAAAGCATTTGACAAAATTCAGCATCCTTTCATGCTTAAAGTCTTGGAAAGAACATGAATTCAAGGCCCATACATAAACATAGTAAAAGCAATATACAGCAAACCGGTAGCCAGCATCAAACTAAATGGAGAGAAACTTGAAGCAATCTCACTAAAATCAGGGACTAGACAGGGCTGCCCCCTTTCTTCTTATCTTTTCAATATTGTACTTGAGGTACAAGTTCGGACAATTAGACAACATAAGGGTGTCAAAGGGATACAAATTGGAAAGGAAGAAGTCAAACTATCATTATTTGCAGATGATATGATAATCTACCTAAGTGACCCAAAAAACTCCACTAGAGAACTCCTACAGCTGATAAACAACTTCAGCAAAGTGGCAGATTATAAAATCAACTCAAGAAAATCAGTAGCCTTCCTATACTTAAAGAATAAGCAGGCTGAGAAAGAAATTAGGGAAATGACACCCTTCACAATAGCCACAAAACATTATAAAGTACCTTGGGGTAACTCTTACCAAACATGTGAAATATCTGTATGACAAGAACTTCAAGACTCTGAAGAAGGAAATAGAAGAAGATTATTGTTCAGCCTCCATATGTATGTGGGCTTTCTGTTGTTTTTGTTGCCATTGAAGACCACTCTTACTCCATAGTGCTCCGATAGGAGACATGGGATTAGTTTGATCTTTTTATATTTGCTGAGGTTTATCTTGTGACTAATTATATGGTTGATTTTGGAGAAGGTACCATGAGGTGCTGAGAAAAAGGTATAGTCTTTTGTTTTAGGGTGAAATATTCTGTAAATATCAGTCAAGTCCAATTGGTCCAAAGCTTCAATTAGTTTTACTGTGTCCCTGTTTAGTTTCTGTTTTCCTGATTGAGGAGAGTGGAGTGTTGAAGTCACCCACAATTATTGTGTTAGGTGCAATGTGTGCTTTGAGCTTTAGTAAAGTTTCTTTTATGAATGAGGTTGCCCTTGCATTTGGCGCATAGATGTTCAGAATTGAAAGTTCTTGGTGGATTTTTTCCTTTGACCAGCAAGTAGTGTCCTTCTGTATCTTTTTTGATGACTTTAGGTTGAAAGTCAATTTTATCTGATATTAGAATGGCTACTCGGGCTCGTTTTCTGAGACCATTGGCTTGTAAAATTGTCTTCCAGCCTTTTACTCTAATGTAGTTTTTGTCTTTGACACTGAGGTGTATTTCCTGTATGCAGCAGAATGTATGGTCCTGTTTCCTTATCCAGTCTCCTTAAGAGCTATTAAGGAATAGTGATTATTAATTCCTGTCATTTTTGATGTTATTTTTATATTTGTGTGGTTGTCTTCTTTTGGATTTGATGAATGAAGGTTACTATCTTGCTTTTTCCAGGGTGTCGTTTCCCTCCTTGTATTGGAGTTTTCCTCCTATTATTCTTTGTAGAGCTGGGTTTGTAGAAAGATATTGTGTAAATTTGGTTTTGTCATGGAATATCTTGATTTCTTCATCTATTGTGATTGGCAGTTTTGCTGGGTATAGTAGTCTAGGCTGACATTGTGTTCTCTTAGAGTCTGCATGAGATCTGCCCAGGATCTTCTAGCTTTCATGGTCTCTGGTGAGAAGTCTGTTGTGATTCTGATAGGTCTTCTTTTATGTTACTTGGCCTTTTTCTTTTGCTGCCTTTAATATTCTTCCTTTGTTTAGTACATTTAGGGTTTTGATTATTATGTGAAGAGAGGTTTTCTGCTCAGGTCCAGTCTGTTTTGAGTTCTGTAGGCTTCTTTTATATTCATGGGCATCTCTATCTTTAAGTTGGGAAAGTTTTCTTCCATAATTTTGTTGAAGATATTTGCTGACCCTTTCAGCTGTAAATCTTCACTCTCATCTATACCTATAATCCTTAGGTTTTGTCTTCTCGTTGTGTCCTGGATTTCCTGGATGTTCTGGGATACAAGCTTTTTGCATTTTGCATTTTCTTTGACTGTTGATTCAATGGTTTCTATGGTATCTTCGGCATCTGAGATTCTTTCTTCCATCTCTTGTATTCTGTTGTTGATATTTGCATCTATATCCCTGATTTCTTCTCAAGATTTTCTGTCTCCAAAGTTGTCTCCCTTTGTGATTTCTAAGTTGTTTCTACTTCTGATTTTAGATCCTGGATGGTTTAACTTAGCTCAATCACTTGCTTGTTTGTGTTTTCCTGTAATTCTTTAAGAGATTTTTGTGTTTCCTCTTTCATGACTTCTGCTTTTTGACTCACTTTCTCCTGCATTTCTTTAAGGTTTTTTGTTTGTTTGTTTGTTTGTTTTTTCTTTATTGGCTTCTATCTCTTGAGCCTTATTCTCCTGAATTTCTTTAAGTGATTTTTGTGTTTCCATTATACGGGTTTCTAGCTTATTCATGTTCCCCTGTATTTCTTTAAGAGATTCATTTATATCCTTTTTGTGTTCTTCTAGCAGCATCATGACCAGTGATTTTAAATCCAAGTCTTGTTTTTCTGGTGTGTTTGTGTAATCAGGACTTGCTGATGTTGGAGAGTTTGGTTCAGATGCTGCCATATTGCCTAGAATTCGGATAGTAGCATTCCTGCATTTGCCCTTTGCCATCTTGTTATTTCTGGCATTAGTTGGTCTTGTCTCTGTCTGGTATTTGTGCCTCCTGTGAGGCTATAGGGCTATTTCCGCAACACTGGATGGCTGGGTTTTCCCTGTTACAGATTGCTAAAGCCCTGCCCTCCTCTAGGGTGCCCTTGCAGCCCTAGTGTGCCTTGCCCCAGGTTGTCTGTGTGAACCAGGCAGTGCCTGTTTGCTCCTTCAGTGAGTGCTGATGGTCTATGTTGCGGGACCTTTTCCGAGTTCTGATCACTCTGCTGGGCAGCCTATCTCCCAACCAGGTTGGTGCACACAAGGCTAGCCTACCTGCTGAGGCCCTGAGTCTAGGCAAAAGACGAGTTCCTCTTGGGCTATGACTGTTAATTGGTTCTGTCAGGTGCCCAGGATGGTGGAGTGTGTGCTCACTCCCTGAGAGTGCCCCAAGAGTCTGCTAGGCTAACAACCTCCTGGCCAGGTTGGCACACAGATGGCCCACTGAGCAGCCCAGGGCCTGGGGTCAGTCCAAGGCCTGTCTGTCTTAGACCCCTGCTATGTTAGCCTCGGGCTATGACTCTTAGCTGACTTTGCCTGCTAGAACTCTCTGGGGTCCCGTAGTCAAAATGGTGGCGCTCAAGCTGGGCTGGGCAAACAACCTCCTGGCCGGGTTGGCACTCCGATGGCCCCGAACAGCTCAGGGCCTGGGTGCAGGCCAATGCCCCTTGGGCTTAGACCCCCGCGATGTTGGCCTAGGGTTATATTTGTGTACCTCAGTCTGTCTGATTTCTCTGGTGCCCAAGATCCAAGATGGCGGAGAGACTCTAGTAACTGACTGGCAGGAGGCAGAGTTCTGATTTAGCTTCTGTGGGGTGAAAGGCACTGTAAATCTGCCACAGCTTGCAGCCTGACTGGCCAGCAAAGGTCAGTAGTAGCGAGTGCAAGGCCTGCCTGGATCCTGATTCCTGTTATTTTTGTTGTCAGTGGTGGTATTATATTTTTCTGGTTTTCATTTTTGGGGTTTGTTTTGATAATTTTTTGGGATTTCATGGGTATTGTTCACTCTTTGTGTTGATATCATTCTATTATCTCTGGGAGGGATGGATTAGTAAAAACATATTATCTAAATTTGGTTTTGTCATAGAATATCTTGGTTTCTCCATCTATGGTGTTTTAGGGTTTCCTGGTTATAGTAGCTTGGACTGGCACTTGTGTTCTTTTAAGGTCTCTGTATGGCATCTGTCCTAGATCTTCTAGCCTTTAGAGTCTCTGTTGTAAAGTCTAGTATAATTTTGATAGGTCTGCCCTTATATGTCACTTGCCCTTTTCCCCTTATTACTTTTAATATTCTGTCTATTTTCTGTACATTTAGTGTTTTGATTATTATGTGCCAGGAAGAATTTCTTTTTTTGTCCAATCTATTTGGAGTTCTCTAGGCTTCTTGTACATGTATGACCATCTTTTTCATTATGTTGGGAAGTTTTCTTCTTTTTTTTTTTCAATTTTCTTTATTTTCTATATTCTTTGTTTACATTCTGAATGCTTTCTCATTTCCAGGTTCCTCCCTCCCCATCAGTCTCATAAGCGCTCTTCCCTCCACCCATTTCCCAATCACCCCACTCTCATTTCCCTGTCCTGGTACTCCTCTACAATTCTGGATCAACTCCTTTCAGAACCAGGGCCCTCTCTTTCCCTCTTCTTGGGTATCATTTGATATGCTAATTGTGTCTTGAAAAATTCAGAGCTTCTGGGCTAATTAATATCCACTTATCAGTGATTGCATTTGATTTGTATTCCTTTGTGATTGGGTTACTTAGGATGATATTTTCCAGTTCCAACCAATTGCCTAAGAATTTCATAAATTCATTGTTTTTAATTGCTGTGTAGTATTTCATTATGTAAATATAACACATTTTCTGTATCCATTCCTCCATTGAGGGACATCTGGGTTCTTTCCAGCTTCTAGCTATTATAAATAAGGCTGCTATGAATATAGTGGAGCATGTGTCCTTATTGCATGCCGGGGAATTCTCTGAGTATATGCCCAGGAGTGATATAGCAGGGTCCTCTGGAAGTATCATGCCCAGTTTTCTGAGGAACCACCAGATTGATTTCCAGAGTGATTGTACCATTTTACAATCCCACCAGCAGTGGAGGGTTGTTCCTCTTTCTCCACATCCTCTCCAAAGTCTGCTGTCTCCTGAGTTTTTAACCTTAGCCATTCTGACTGGTATGAGGTAAAATCTCAGGGCTGTTTTGATTTGCATTTCCTTAATGACTACTGATGTTGAACATTTTTTAAGGTGCTTCTCTGCCATCCAAATTTCTTCAGGTGAAAATTCTTTGTTTAACTCTGTACCCCATTTTTAATAAGATTATTTGGTACTCTGGGGTCTAACTTTTTGAGGTCTTTGTATATATCATATACAGCCCTCTGTTGGATTTAGGGTTGGTGAAGATCCATTCCAAATCTGTTGGCTGCCATTTTGTCCTTTTGACAGTGTCCTTTGCCTTACAGAAACTTTGTAATTTTATGAGGTCCCATTTGTCAATTATTGATCTTAGAGCATAAGCTATTGGTGTTCTGTTCAGGAACTTATCCCCTGTGCCCATGTCCTCAAGGGTCTTCACCAGTTTCTTTTTTATTAGTTTCAGTGTGTCGGATTTTATGTGGAGGTTCTTGATCCACTATGAGTTGAGCTTAGTACATGGAGATAAGAATGGATCAATTTGCATTCTTCTGCATGCTGTCCTCCAATTGAACTAGCAACATTTGTTGAAAAGGCTATCTTTTTTCCACTGGATGTTTTCAGTTCCTTTGTCGAAGATCAAGTGACCATAGGTGTGTGGGTTCATTTCTGGGTCTTCAGTCCTATTCCATTGATCCATTTACCTGTCATTGTACCAACACCATGCAGTTTTTTTTTTTTTTTATCACTATTGCTCTGTAGTAATGTTTGAGGTCTGGGATACTGATTCACCCAGAAGTTCTTTTATTGTTGAGAATAGTTTTAGCTATCCTGGGTTTTTTGTTAATCCAGATGAATTTGAGAATTGCTCTTTCTAACTCTATGAAGAACTAGGTTGGGATTTTGATGGGGATTGTGTTGAATCTGTAGATTGCTTTTGACAAGATGGCCATTTTAACTATATTAATCCTGCCAATCCACAAGCATGGAAGATTTTTCTATTTTCTGAGGTCTTCTTCAATTTCCTTCTTCAGAGACATAAAGTTCTTCTCATACAGATGTTTTATTTGTTTGGTTAGAGTCACACCAAGATACTTTATATTGTTTGTGGCTATTGTGAAGGGTGTCATTTCCCTAACTTCTTTCTCAGCCTGCTTATCCTTTGAGTATAGGAAGGCAACTGATTTGCTTGAGTTGATTTTATAACCTGCCTCTTTGCTGAAGTTGTTTATCAGCTGTAGGAGTTCTCTGGTAGAGTTTTTTGGGTCACTTAAGTATATTATCATATCATCTGCAAATAGTGATAATTTGACTTCTTCCTTTCCAATTTCTATCCCTTTGACCTCCTTATGTTGTCTACTTTCTCTAGCTAGAACTTTAAAGCACTATATTGAAAAGATATGGAGAGAGGGGGCAGCCTTGTCTAGTCGTTGATTTTAGTGGGATTGATTCAAGTTTCTCTCCATTTAGTTTGATGTTGGCTACTGGTTTGCTGTATATTGCCTTTGCTATGTTTAGATATGGGCTTTGAATTTCTGTTCTTTCCAAGACTTCTAGCATGAAAGGATGCAGAATTTTGTCAAATGCTTTTTTAGCACCTAATGAAATGACCATGTTGCTTTTTTCATTGAGTTTGTTTATTTACTGGATAGCATTGATTGATTTCTGTATATTGAACCATCCCTGCATCCCTGGGATGAAGCCTACTTGATCATGGTGGATGATCATTTTGATATGTTCTTCGATTTGGTGGGCAAGAATTTTATTGAGTATTTTTGCATCTATATTCATAAGGAAAATTGGCCTGAAGTTCTCTTTTTTTGTTGGATCTTTGTTTGGTTTTGGTATCAGTGTAATTGTGGCTTAGTAGAATGACTTGGGTAGTCTTCCCTCTGTTTCTATTTTGTGGAATAGTTTCAAGAGTATTGGTGTTAAGTCTTCTTTGAAGGTCTGAAAGAATTCTGCACTAAAACCATCTGGTCCTGGGCTTTTTTTTGGTTGGAAGCCTTTCTATGACCCCTTCCATTTCTTTAAGGGTTATGGGACTGTTTAGATCTATTTGGTTCTGATTTAATTTTAGCATTTGGTATCTGTCTAAGAAATTGTCCATTTCTTCCAGATTCTCCAGTTGTGCTGAGTATAGGCTTTTGTAGTAAGATCTGATAATTTTTTGAATTTCCTAAGTTTCTGTTGTTATAACTCCATTTTCATTTCTAATTTTGTTAATTTAGACACTGTCTCTGTGCCCTTTGGTTAGTCTGACTAAGGGTTTATCTATCTTGTTGATTTTTTCAAAGAACCAGCTCCTAGTTTTGTTGATTCTTTGTATAGTTCTCTTTCTTTCTACATGATTGATTTCAGCCTTGAGTTTGATCATTTCCTATCTTCTTTTCCTCCTGAGTGAATTAGCTTTTTTTGTTGTTGTTGTTGTTCCAGGCTTTTCAGTTTTGCTGTTAAGCTTCTAGTGTACGATCTCTCCATTTTCTTTTTGGAGGCACTCGGGGCTATGAGTTTTCCTCTTAGCACTGCTTTCATTGTGTTTCAAAGATTTGGGTATGTTGTGCCTTCATTTTCATTAAATTCTAAAATGTTGTTGAATCCTTTCCTTATTTCTTCCTTGGCCAAGGTATCATTGAGTAGAGTATTGTTCAGTTTCCCATGTGTATGTGGGCTTTCTGCTGTTTTTGTTGCTATTGAAGACCACTTTTACTTCATAGTGATCTGATAGGAGGCATGGGATTAGTTTGATCATCTTATATTTGTTGAGGTCTGTCTTGTGACCAATTATATGACCAATTTTGGAGAAGGTACCATGAGAGACTGAGAAAAAGGTATATTCTTTTGCTTTGTGATAAAATGTTCTCTCTATATATATGTTAAATCTAATTGGTCCAAAGCTTCAGTTAGTTTCACTGTGTCCCTGTTTAGTTTCTGTTTTCCTGATTGGTTCATTGAGGAGAGTGTGGTGTTGAAGTCACTCACAATTATTGTGTTAGGTGCAATGTGTGCTTTGGGCTTTAGTAAAGTTTTTTTTTTTAATGAATGAGGGTGCCCTTGCATTTGGAGCATAGATGTTTAAAATTGAGAGTTCTTCTTGGTTGATGTTTCCTTTGACCAGCAAGAAGTGTCCCTCAGTGTCTCTTTTGATGACTTTAGGTTGAAAGTCAATTTTATCTGATATTAGAATGCCTACTCCTTCTTGTTTCCTTAGTACATTTGGTTGTAAAATTGTCTTCCAGCATATTACTCTAAAGTAGTTTTGTCTTTGACACTGATGTATGTTTCCTCTATGTAGCAAAATATAGAGTCCAGTTTACAGATCCAGTCCGTTAGTCTATGTCTTTTTATTGGGGAATTGAGTCCAGTGATGTTAAGAGATATTAAGGAATAGTGATTATTACTCTGTCATTTTTGAAGTTAATTTTATATTTGAGTGGTTATCTTCTTTTGTGTTTGATGAAAGAAGGTTACTATCTTGCTTTTTCCAGGGTAGAGTTTCCTTCCTTGTATTGGTGTTTTCCCCATATTATCCTTTGTAGGGCTGGGACTGTGGAAAGTTATTGTGTAAATTTGGTTTTGTCATGGAACATCTTGCTTTCTCCATCTATAGTGATTGAGAATTTTTCTGGGTATAGTATGCATGAGATCTGCCCAGGATCTTCTAGCTTTCATGGTCTCTGGTGAGAAGTCTGGTGTAATTCTGATAGATCTTCCTTTATATGTTACTTGGCCTTTTTCTCTTGCTGCATTTAATATTCTTTCTTTGTTTAGTACATTTGGGGTTTTGATTATTATGTGATGGGAGGTATTTCTCTTCTGGTCCAGTCTGTTTGGATTTCTGTGGGCTTCTTGTATATTCCTGGGTATCTCTCTCTTTAGGTTAGGGAAGTTTTCATCCATAATTTTGTTTAAGATATTGCTGGCCCTTTAAGTTGTAAATCTTTACTTTCATCAATGTCTATGATCCTTGGGTTTTTCTTTCTCATTGTGTCCTGGATTTCCTGGATGTTTTGGGGTACAAGATTTTTGCATTGTGCATTTTCTTTAACTGTTGAGTCCATGGTTTCTATGGTATCATCTGCATCTGAGATTCTTTCTTCTATCTCTTGTCTTTCGTTGCTGATATTTGTATCTATGACCCATGATTTCTTGCCACAGTTTTCTCTCTCCAAAGTTGTCTCCCTTTGTGATTTCTTAGTTGTTTCTACTTCTGTTTTTAAATCCTGGATGGTTTTGCTCAGCTCCTTCACTTGCTTGGTTGTGTTTTCCTGTAATACTCTAAGAGATTTTTGTGTTTCCTCTTTCATGACTTCTGCCTCTTGACCAAAGTTCTCCTGTATTTCTTTAACTGATTTTTGTACTTTCTTCTTATTGGCTTCTATCTTTTGACCCATATTCTCCTGAATTTCTTTAAATTATTTTTGTGTTTTCCTTGTAAGGCCTTATAACTTTTGATCCATTTTCTCCTAAATTTCTTTAAGAGATTTATTTATGTCCTTCATGTGTTCCTCTCACAGCATCATGACCAGTGATTTTAAATTCAAGTCTTGCTTTTATTGTGTTTTGGGGTATCCCAGCCTTGCTGTTGTTGAATTGGGTTCAGATGCTGCCATATTGCCTTGATTTCTGTTAGTAACATTGCTAAATTTGCCTTTTCTCTCTAGTTCTCACTAGTGTTGGTTGGTCTTGTTGTCACTGGCTGGTGCTTCAACCTCCTGTGAGCCTGTAAGGCTATTTCCACAACACTGGATGACTGGGTTTCCCCTGGCACAGATTACTGATGTGCTGCCCTCCTCTTTTTGTGTTTGGAGCCCTGCTCTGTCTTTCCCCAAGCAATGTTATATTTGGCTTGTCTCAGTGAACCTGGTGCTCCCTGTCTGCTCTGTCATGGAGCGAAGATGGTGTCGGGGAGTCACTCCAAATGCTGATTACCATGTAGGGCATAGGACCCACAACCAGCTGGCACACAGATGAACCACTGATCTGCCCAGGCCCTGGGCTCAGGTAGACCCCCAGAGGTTTGTGCCCCCAGAGATCTTAAACTCGGGATATCTTATACTTGGTGCTGCCTTTCTGCTCCATCAGGGATATCTCAGTACTTGGTGCTGCCTTTCTGCTTCATTAGGGATATCTCAGTACTTGGTGCTGCCTTTCTGCTCCATCAGGTAGCAAAGATGATGGTGGGGAGTTACTCCCTGTGCTGATCCCCATGTAGGGCACCAACCCCACAACAGGCAGGCACACAGATGAACCACCTATCTGCCCAGGTCCTGGGCAAAGGTAGACCCCTGGCGGTTTGTGCTCCCAGAGATCTAAACTCGGGATATCTCAGTACCTGGTGCCGCCTTTCTGCTGTGTCAGATAGCAAAGATGATGGTGGGGAGTTACTCCCTGTGCTGATCCCCATGTACAGCACTGGCCCCACAACAGGCTGGCACACAGAGGAACCACCTATCTGCCCAGGTCCTGGGCACAGGCAGACCCCTGGCAGTTTGCGCCCCCATAGATCTTAAACTCGGGATATCTCAGTACCTGGTGCTGCCTTTGTGCTCTGTTAGTCAATGAAGATGGTTGCGGGGAGTCGGGAAGTTTTCTTCTATGATTGTGTTAAAGATGTTTTCTGGCACTGTGCATTGTGAATCTTCTTTCTCTTCTATTCCTAATATTCTTAGATTTGGTCTTTTCATTGTGTCCTGAATTTCCTTGATGTTTTGGGTTAGTAGCTTTTTGTACTTTGTGGTTTTTGTTTGTTTGTTTGTTTTTTGTTTTTTTTATTTTTTATTTTATTTATTTATTTATTTTTAGTGTTGTGTCAATATCTTCTATGGTATCTTCTATGTCTGAGATTCTCCCTTCTATCTCTTTTATTTTCTCTTTGATGCTTATCCCTATAACTTCTGTTACCTTTCTTAGGTTTTCCATCTCCAGGATTGTCTTCCTTTGTTCTTTCTTTACTCTTTCTATTTTCATTTATAGATCATGAACTGTTTTGTTCAATTCAATCACATGTTTGATTGTGTTTTCCTTTATTTCTTTAAGGGAGTTTTTTGTATTCTTCTTAAGGACCTTTATCACTTTCATGAGATGGAATTTTATGTCAGAGTCTGGCTTTTCATGTGTGTAAGTGTAACCAGGTTTTCCTGTGGTAGGAAAGCTGGATTCTGATGTTCTCAAGTGGCTTTGGTTTCTGTTGCTTATGTTCTTGCACTTGCCTCTTGCCATCTGGTTATCTTAGGTGTTAACTAGCTTTGCTGTCTCTTGTTGGACCCTTCTCTCCTATGAGCCTGCAAGCCTAGTTTTGATGGAGCTCCTGGGAGTTAAGTTGTATCTAGGTTTGGGTGAGGGTGTGATATGCCTGTTCTTCCCTGGGATGAGTTGTAGACTGGAAGGAAGATCTGTCACGGATGACAATATGGAGAGAGTCTGCCTCTACTGGGCCCTGTGGTCCATGTTAAGACAGGAATTGGGGTGGGGGTGTCTCACTTGTGAGTCTGACTGCATCAGATCACCTTGGAGTCAAGATGTCTTTGGGTATGGGAGGGGTTCTTGGATGCCAGCTCTGCCTCAGACCAAGTTGTGGGCCAGAAGGAAGATGAATGTAATACTACTTTATTATAATTGTATTATTGTCAGATTTCAGTATTTTTACATATAAATTATACATTTCTTTACACATTATTGTAACTTTTGAGATTTATGAATATTCATTCTGAGTCTGTTTGTATATTTGCAGGGATGGGACACAAAATCGTAATATATTTTGGCTGCATTACCTACTTAGTCACTATAAACTCAGTGTACACCATAATTAGCCTTGCATCATTTAGCATACTTTTAGTATTGTACTTTATACAATATATTTTTAAGTATTTTTCAATGTTAAAAATATTTTTCTTAAAGGAGAACTTAATTTTACTTATTTATTTTACAGTATTAATTAAATTTTGTTTATTTTCTAATAGATCCTGAAAAAGGATTTTACATTAGTTTTCCAATTTTGATACTATATACTTTTATAGTTTCCATTCCCACAATTCCTCCAGAATATATTTTCCTTGCTACCTAACTTCATATTCTTTTTACCTCTCAAAAAATCAAAATAAACAATTTGAAAATAATGAAAAATAACCCACCTAAACAATATAAACAAACTAAACACATATAAAGAAAACAAGAAAGTCATTTTGTGTTGGTCAACTAATATTCTATTGAAAAAAATTAATCTTTACTCTGCTATCAGGTATAAACTTCAAACAGCTTCTTGCTTCTTGGTGAGTGGTGGGATCCAATGTCTACTTTGCCCTTTCAGAGCTGGATGCTGTTTGGCTTGACAAACAATATGTTTTCTAAGTTTTAGGCATGTAGTCATCATCTCTGTCCGTTCATATGTACGGATATAGTGCCTGTTAAAATGGTATTTCCTTGGAGTCATTTGTCACCTCTGAAACGTAAAATCCTCCTGTCTTCTCTTCCACATGGAACTCTGAGACTTGTATCATGGATTAGTCAAAGACATCCCCTTAAAGACCCAGAGCTTCGAATGACTCTCTGCAGATCGGCCAGTTGTGGTTCTCTGTCCTAGTTAATATTAACTGCAATATAAATCTATACTGACCTGTAGGTAGAGCAACATGTCATTTTATTACTATGTTCCTTTAACACAATAATAGTATTAAGTTTTTCACTAGGATCATGATCTAGTTAATCTCAGGTTCTTGGCCACTTTAACAGTGCCAAGTATGGATTCAATCTTGGCCTTCAAGCCTATCAAAAGATCATTTCTTACCCCTGTAACATTTGTGCAGCTATCTTTTCAGTACATTTTTTTCCAGGTAGGTTGATATTGTATCAAATGTATGGTATTGTTTCATACTGTGTGATATTGACAAATAGTTTTCTCCTTCAGTAGCAAATCCAGAGCTCTGACTCCTACTTAGTAGGGGATTAGACTTCTGATTCAGTACCAGTTGGATTTCCCCATGTCTAACTACATAAGCATACTTTATCTTCAGCAACAGGCTCTTGCTCTCAGGTTGGGAGGCATCAGTGGGACACCTTTGGCCAACAATTGAAGAGGATATAAGCTATTCCTGGTATTGGAGATTTTCTTCACAGACCATGTTATTTGGTTGGGACTGTCACTGATAATAGTAACAGTGATCTTTTCATATATGTACATATTTTAGGAACATTCTCTAGTTCCCTCATTACTTTGTTCCCCCTTCCCTCTTCCTATTTGTTTCTCCCATTCCAGTTTCCTGTTTATCCTTTAATACACTATATTCTTGCTTTTCCTTCCTTGTCCGCACCCACCCTAACTCCTTTGTAGCAACCTAACCTTTGTGGATATTCTAAATAAAGCTCATGTATCTAAGGCACTTGAAAGCTAACATTTATATATAAGAAAAATGTGTGATGTTTGTTTTTCTTGCCATGACAAACGTATTTTTGACATGGGATGGTTAGATATTTTATATTTATTTTATCCCTTTATTTATTGAATTTTTATTTAAGACATCATTTGGTCCCATTTTTCTCCATAATGCTCATATGGGCTCTTTTCTTTATGTTTTTAATTTCCTAATATTACAAAAGTAGTTTGATACTCCACCATTCTACAAGGAAATTTGCTCAACTATGTTCATAGCAACTTTATTCATAATAGCCAGAAACTGAAAACAGCATAGATGTTCCTCAACTGAAGAATGGATAAAGAAAATGTGGTTCATTTACAATTAAATACTACTCAAACATTAAAAACAAGGAGTTAATGAATTTCTCAGGAAAATTGATGGACCTAGAAAAATATCATCCTGAGTAAGGTAACCTAGGCCCAAAATGACTTGCATTGGAAGTAGATATTAGCCATAAAGTATAGGATCACCATGGTATAATCAACAGTCCTAAAGAAACCAAATAACAAGGAGGGCTCAAGAGAGGATGCTTTGAATCTTTCTCAGAATGGGAAAAAACAGATATTCAAGGTAGAAGGAAGGGGAGAGCTGGAAGGAAGAGGGCATTGAAAGCGTACAGAGAAGAAATCATATGTACTGAGAGCATGGGAGAGGAGGGAAATCTGTGGAATGGGCCAATCTCTAGAGTGTGCCAGAGACCTGGGATGAGAGAGGAGGCCCCAAATAGTCTTTCAGGGCAAGTCTAGCTGAAAATGCTAGCAGTTGCAGATTAGAATCCTGAAGAAGAGGCCACATCCTGTAGTCAGGCAGGACTCCCAGTGGAGAAATAAAGACATCAACCCACCCATAAAACCTTTAACTAAAAATGTATCCTGCCTATAATATGTACAAAGAGAGCAAAGACAAGGAGAATGGCCAAGCAATGACTGCCTAAAATTGAGATTTTATCTAATGGGCAAGAACCAAGCCCTAACACTATTAACGATTATTATATGCTTGCAGACAGGAAACTACCATAACTCTTCTCTGAGAGGTCCACCCAGCAACCAATGGAAAGAGACTCAGTAACTCAAACACAAATATTAGATGGATCTGGGGAGGATTATAGAAGAGGATTGA
This sequence comes from Apodemus sylvaticus, assembly GCF_947179515.1. NCBI lineage: Eukaryota > Metazoa > Chordata > Mammalia > Rodentia > Muridae > Apodemus > Apodemus sylvaticus. The sequence goes on along the minus strand of NC_067478.1, from coordinate 118,117,645 downwards.
GGGACCCAAAGAGAAAACAAACTTCACAGAAGGCCAACAGTGTCAACTAACCTGGATCTTTGAGAGCTCCCAGAGACTGAATCACCAACAAAAGTGTGAACTCAGGGTAGAACTGGGCGCTGGCATAAATGTAGCAGGTGAGCATTTGGTCTTTAAGCAGCACCCAAAAACTGGACCAGGGTCTCTCCCTGAACCTGATGTCTGCCTGCCTGTGCACTCCTAAATGGATTGCTTTGCTGAACTCAGTGGGAGAGGGTGACCCTAATCCAGAAGCAACTCATTGTGCAGGGAGAGGAGGGCTTGAGTGGGGATGAAACACAAAGGGAGGCTTCCCCTTCTCAAAAGAAGGTAGATTAGGGAAAGTCTTGTGTGAGAGGGTTCTGGGAGGGGAGGGTGACTGATTTGGAGATGTAAAGTGAATAAATTATGAAGTTTTTAATAAAGAAAGTACTTTGTTTTCTTTCTCCCACATCTTATTGTTCACATAGTATGTTACCATTTTGAAAGGTCACATTTGATAGTGAAAATTTATTTTTGACTGGCTGGAGAACAATACAACCACTTCTCAAGAATATAAGTGATTTAAGATAACTACTTGCTTATATTCCTGCCAGAGCTTGTGTGTGCATAGTACTATGCAGTTTTAGCTTCCATCCATAGGTACTGTGATCTTTGTGTGGCCACATTATCCATCTTTCCTCTGATGTTCTCATAAAATCAATCACATGTAAATTTTCACACAGCAGTACTGTGGTATTATAAAAAAAAAGGCTATCATAAATTTTAGGAACTTATAATTCTTTACATAGTTCTCAACCTCAAAATTTCAAAATTGGGCTGGTGCTATGGCTCTGTGGATAAGGTCATGTAATGACCCAAGTTGCATCTCCAAGACTGACATGATGAAAAGAGAAAAGAGCCTGCCACATATTGCTTTCTGATCTCCACGTGTTGTACATGCTTAAGTACAAAATACATACAGCAAACACACACACACACACACACACACACACACACAAGAAATGTGCAAATGAAACTAGTTTTAATGTTTAAAATAAAAACTTAAGACCTATCCATTTTCATCTTGGGCTATAAAGCTATGCTGCCCACCTGATGTAGTTCACATGCAACAAGTGTACCATCGCTGAAAGAAGAAAATGTCAAGACTTCTGCATGACACAGAGTTAGTATTGGTTCCCTGCCTGAAAGTCCTCATAGTTGAAGTGGTTTGTCACATGAATCTTGTTCCTTTCTATGTGTAGGAATTGTTCCCTGATACTTTCAGACAAATATCTGTGTTTTGTAAAATTTCTTATTTCTTCTTAATGGATTCCTCTCTCCCCACATAGTGTATCACACATGAAAGTGATTGTAATAATGCTTTTAAATACTTTTGTTCATAGATATATATATATAATGTATTTTTGCAAAGTTCTTGTTTTCATTGCAATGTAATATAATTGTATATGTGTGTGTTGTGTACATGTGTGGTGTGTTCATTTGCATGCATGAACATGTATGCATATTGCATGTGTACATGTGTGTATGTGCAGGTGCATATGTACATATTGATATGTGTGCTTGTTTGTTAATGTCAGAAATCATCTTCTGTTGTTCTTCCTCTTTATCCATTGAAGTAAGGCCTCTCATCTTACATTAAAATGTCTAAATTTTGTCACGTGTGCTTTGTTGGTCCTATTCACTTTCTTTTCCAAGCTACAAATTGTATTAAGCCATTATTTCAGTCTTTTTCATTTTCCAGAATTAGAAGTAATGTGTCATCTCTTCTGTTATCACTCATTTTATATAAACCATTAAATGTACATGTATTACCATTTATTTTTCACTCCTGCCTACAATTTGAAAATTTTTCTCTTTTTTGTCATGAAATATATTTGCAGCATTTATGCTGATACCATTGGTAGACTGGTCTCATCTCTTCTTTGCTTGTAATAATTTCAAACTATTCTTATCTCAAAAGATGGCTTTAATATTAAAATAAACAGACTTTAGCATTTTTTTCTTTTAGATATTTGGAAATGCCAATTCTTGTTTTCTGGTTGTCTTTGCTTCTAATGGGAAAGTGGGGTCATGTTGAATTTTAGGATCCTGAGTCAATATAATGTTCTGTTATTGAAAGAAGATGTTTTCTTATATTGCCATATCTTACTTAGTACTGCCTAGAATATGCATTTTGATGTTTTTGTGCTGCTTCTTCATCCAAATTTCTTATAAATAATATATAGGGTTTATTTGTAGAGATTGATATATTCAGTATAATAAAACTGTTGGTAAGGTTTATGTATTCATATGGAAATAAAGGAGCATGAATCTAAGCTTGCAGTTCCACCAGAAGTTTTAGAAAATAAAACCTCAGTGCAGCTCATTTCTTCTGTTTTGACATTCTAGGAAGAGATGAAGTGTAAGCAGAACCATAGAAAATAAAATGCCTTTTTCAACACAGATACCTGATGTTTCCCAAGTCTGAAGATTAGAAGGGAAGGGATATATAACATGAGACTCAGAGACATGCTCACACCATCCTGGAATCTTTCCATAGCCTGCTTAAACAGCACTGTCTTTATGCCTTGACTTACTTGGGGAAAAAATCCAAAACCAAATGAATATGATGAAATTAATATGAGGAATTATCTTATTATCTGATCAACTAATCTGGGGAAAGCCCTGAATGAGTTCTACATAGTGTTCTGTTTCCTGGTCCTCCAGCAGCAATGGAATATTTGAAGACCTAATGCACCATGGGTTTCTTTTTGTGTAAAGATTGATTTGATTTCCAGTTTTATCATATTCTAAATACAGGAGAAAATATAATTTAACGTTCTCATTCTTCTCCCCCATGTATTATACCATAAAATGGTAATTCTATTTGTGTACATTCCCTTGGTGGTATTTACTAATTAATTTTCATGTGCAGCTAGCACTGCTCCAAGTTTATATTAGTCAGCATTAGAGAGACAGAGCTACTAAATAGAACTGACACATACCTACAAATGCATGGGAGGAGAGGTATATTAATGTATTTGTAATTGCCATCTAATTTCATTCATATATCTCTGATATATTATACAGAGATGAGGAGGACAGATGGTATGTAAATTTACCTGTGTAAATTGGAAAGAAGTTTACTTGAAGAATTTAGAGACACAAAATTAGACTGGGTATTACGTGATTTTTTTCAGTTGGTTTCTTTTATGACAGTACTTTCCACCCTTCAAGCTTCAATCTAATTTCAAACCCCTTTCTACAAATCCATTTCTTCCATAATCAAATTGAATTATTTAGTTTATATTTATTTCTTGCCTCTTTCTCACTGTTTGATGTAAACTCTACAAAAACACAGAACTCTTATTCCTGATTTTGCACCAAGCACCCAGCATGCTGCCAGGAACAAAGAAGGCTGTCATTAAATATTTACAAATGGATAAATGAAAAGGATGAATTATTAAGAGAAATGAAAACATTGTATATTATATGAGGAAGTAATGCATCACTGTAAATTTAAGTTGAAGTTGCCAAGATATCATGGCATCATCACTAATTTTAGTGGAACCCAAAGGAGTTCTGACACTGGAAACTTTCTGTTCTGTTGAATTCTTGTAAGTATAATTAGACATCAATGAACCATGCTCTCAAAAAGAAGCCACCTTAATTGCCACAATTACATGATTGAGATGAGTAATGAACATGCTAATGACAGTGTAATATTAAATATTCAAAGTAGTTATCAAAAGTCAATTAGAAGATAATTGTACAGCACTGAGCTGTAGTAGCTGGAAGGATCCTCCCTTTAGGAAAAGGTTAGTAATAAAAGAAAACAATCATAATTTTAGTTCTTTCACACTTTTAATTTAATCACATACAATATAGAAAAAGTTAATTAGATTGTTACAGTTGTTCACGTCACTATAACAAAATGCCTTGGACTAGTTCAGGTATAAACACATTTATATATTATAATGTAAGATTCTGGGAATTCTTGTCAAGGCACTCAGAGGTGTGGAACTTTGTAGTACTTTGTGTACTTTGCAGGTTCATAGAAACATCTTCCATTTGAGTCTGCATGGTGGATGACACAGTGAATTCTCTGGATCCTCTTTTTTAAGGTCACTCATTCTCTTCATGAGAAGTTGAGACTTTATGACCAACTCAGTTTTCAAATACCCACTTTAATTCGTTTCATTGACTGGTTCCAATTAAGAATTTTACAGATGTCCAGCCTGATTGATTTGAAGTACAGGTGATGCCTGATTGTGTGCCTTCTTTGGAATTCATTATCAAGTAAGATTCTCCTTCTTTTATTATCCGTTATTTCTGTATTTGAATTTAATTATCTTGAAAAACTTAAAAAATACCACTTCAACTAATATATTATGGAATGACTATATTTTTAATGATTAAAAATTCTACACAGAAAACTCTGGTACTTAGCGTTTCATTGTCTCTCATCTAACATTGTTTCAGCAGAGCAATGGGGCAATTTTTAGTAAAAACTTAAGATAATTAAATTTACCAAAAAGGATTGCTGTATTAGAATATTGCCTGTGAATAAAATCCAGGATATTCGAGTATGAATTCTATTCAGTTTGTCTCCAGGCAGAACAATGGTTAAATTAAAACTAGCTGTATTGTGTGTGGTAGATTTGAAAATTTGGTTATTGTTTAAAGTTTGAAAAAGCCAAAGAAATAAATGAGGAATAAAACCCCATTCATTTGATATTTAGTGAAACACTCTTGTGCAGGTCACCTTTATTTCCTCTGAATGTCAGCAAACTGATATTAATTCAAAATACTGTTGAGATGTGAATTTGCAAAAATCTTATTTTCTGTGGTGAGATATGACATGAAGGCTATTTCTTCCAATCTTACTTTAAGTAACTCTTTCTATCCTCCATCAAATGGCAACTGCAGACCCCCTTGTCCACATGGTGCAACTCCTAGCTTTCAACATCTTAAAATGTTGAGTATACTGTGAGCCATGGGTCTTTTGATCCCCCTTCTAAGAAGGATCAAAAGTATCCACACTTTGGTCTTCCTTCTTGAGCTTCATGTGGTCTGTGAATCGTATCTTGGGTATTCTAAGATTTTGGACTAATATCCACTTATCAGAGAATGCATACCATGTGTTTTCTTTTGTGATTGGGATACCTCACTCAGGATATTTTCTATTTCCATCCATTTGCCTAAGAATTTCATGAATTCATTGTTTTTAATAGCTGAATAGTACTCCATTGTGTATATATAAAGCACAGTTTCTGTACCCATTACTCTGTTGAAGGACATCTGGGTTCCTTCCAGCTTCTGGCTATTATAAATTAGGCAGCTATGAACATAGTGGAACATGTGTTCTTATTACATGTAGGAGTGGAATAGCTAGGTCCTTAGGTAGTACTATGTCTAATTTTCTGAAGAACTACCAAACTGATTTCCAGAGTGGTTTTACCAGCTTGCAATCCCACCAGCAATGGTAAAAAATGTTCCTCTTTCTTTGCATCCTCTCCAACATCTGCTGTTCCCCAAGTTTTTGATCTAAGCCATTCTGACAGGTCTAAGGTGGAATCTCAGTGTTGCTTTGGTTTGCATTTCCCTAATAACTAAGGATGCTGAACATTTCTTTGGGTGCTTTAGAGCCATTCAAGTTTCCTCAGTTCAGAATTCCCTGTTTAGCTTTGTACCCCATTTTTTAATTGGGTTATTTGACTCTCTGGAGACTAACTTCTTGAGTTCTTTGTATACACTGGATATTAGCCCTCTATCAGATGTAGGATGTAGAAAAGATCTTTTCCCAATCTTTTGGTTGCTGTTTTGTCTTATTGACTGTCCTTTGCCTTACAGAAGCTTTGCAGTTTTATGAGAACCCATTTGTTGATTCTTGTTCTTAAAGCATAGGCCAGAATGCAAAACAATTACCTGATTTAGAGAAAACAGAAACTAGGTAAAAATAACTTTTCAGAAAATTCAAGGAAAGCTTTTGAGATACAGTGAACACAGAATAAAACATTTCTTAATCATTTATAGAATTTTCCTATAAAATATATCAGTAATTGTCCCCCTTTTCCAACTTCTCCCCAATAAAGGCTATCTATTATCTATCCAATTTCATGTTCTTTTCTCTTGATTTCTGACTCTGTCTTACTCTCTGAAGAAGAAGTAGGAGGAGAAATGAGGAAGAATGGGAGGAGAAGGAGCTAGAAGAGATACAGGAGGAGAAGAGGAAGAGAGAAGGAAAAGGAGAGGGAGAAGATGAAGAAGGAAGTACAAATTGTCAAAACTAAAAATGCCACCCCACCCCCAACCCTGCACACACAAGCATAACTCAATTTTTTTGTGTGTTGCCCACCTCTTCCTAGGCATGATATATATCCTGCCATGTGCTTAATATACCCAGTGATAGTCCTTTGTATAAAATGCATGTTTCCCCTTTCCCAGCAAGTATCTATTCCAAATAGTTTCTTGGGACTCATATAACTTCCTGGAACTGCATGTCTACTTCTTCCTCTCATTGTTGGGCAGAATAATAATAGTGTATTTTCCCCTAGGCCTATTTCCTATCCAATCTCAGTTTCTGGGTCCCTGTAGCACTATCTCATGGAGTAGTCAGTAAGTACAATAAAAAGGCTTTAGCTAATGTCATAACATTTGTTCCACCATTGTACCACTTCATCTTCCATGCAGATCTCTGTTGTAGCTTGTGGACTTGATACCTGGAAAATATACATGATTATTTTCTCCTCTAAAAATGTAACAAATACCTTCCTGTATCATGAATACTAACCATTACAGATGACTCTTTTAGTTATATGCTGATTTTATTTTGAAATCATGTCAGTCAACTCTGGTTTGCAAACACTGACAATTCATTCTGCTTGCCAATGGCCATTAGTAGCTAATTAGTGCTTGAGCTGTGACTGCCTATTCCACTAAGCTATGAAATAATTTCATAGATCCTTATCCTCTATAGAGACATCACTGAGCAACATGAAACTCTCTGAGATGTTATTCATTGCTAAATATTACATGGTTAATAATATTTATTTATACCATTAAATTATTAGTTATTTAATATTCTGCCTCACATTGTTAAAATATTAAGGCACAATTTGTATCCCCAAAATGACAAAAATAAAAATGCCTGATATCATGATCATGTAGGATTTCTGAACATAATTAATGTCATAAAAACTGCTACATACTACAAAAATGTGCTTCATCCTTCGTTGGTGACATGAATGCATGTATAAAACACACTAGGAAGTTTAATGTCACACAACCAGGGCGCATTTTAAAGGCTAGATGGATTTAAACATTGACATGAATATGCTAGTCAAAAAATAAACAACACTATAATCATTTTAAATTAATTTAATCAAAGCCATCTGAAGGACTCAGTTTTATTTCAAAGGGCTGGCCACTGGGAATTTGACCATGCTCCAAATGAGTATACGGATAACACAATTAAGAATTGTCTTTTCTTCTTTTTTCTCTCTTTCTTCTCTTTTATTGGGGGAATCACAAGGGCTGTAGCAGACATGGGAGAACTGGGAAATGAGGGTAATTGGGGTATATCTTGTGATCACAAATATTATGTTGGTAATAAGAAGATGAAGATAATATTTGTGCGCTTAAATTTCTTTGTTTTAATTAAACAAAATGACAAACTTCTCATAGATATACTACTCTTTGATTTTTATGAATATAGAAACAAAAGGAAAAATATGGAAATAGAAATTGATTTGCTATCTAGTTCACAGAAGAGTGAGAGAAGTTCAATGAGAACAAGCAAAGACTAATAGCAGAGAACCCCATGATGTAGAGAACAGAGCCTTGGGAATGTGTTGTAGCCCAAATAAAAGAGCTAAAGGTTTGCTTTAGGTTTCTATGCTCTGTTCAATGCTGTGCTTTCTGGAGTCATTCCTGCATGCTCTTTCTCTCTGTCCATTGCTATTCTGCCTTGTTCTACCTGATGGCATGTACTAACATGAATTAAAGTAGTAAGTATAGCAAAACAGTGTCTTACACACTCTAACCCATTACAAACCCAGATTAACACACACCTTAGCTTTTCTTGCCCTTCCCCTTCCTGTCTTTATTCTTTCCATATGTTTGTGAGTGTGTGTGTGTGTGTGTGTGTGTGTGTAAAAATGTGCAGTAGTGGTAGCATTTTTATATTTTAAAATAGCTTGATTTTTTATGCATTAACTCTATGATTACCCAGCATACTTTAAAAATTAAATTTCTTGGATAATCAGGTCTAAAATATATATTTTCCACCTTATGAGAAAATATTTTCTGCTTCCTGACATAAAGCTCAAACCGGAAGACCAGGTGTTCAAATGCATTGAGTGTATATTAAAATGTTGGGGGCAGGGAGAAGTATAGAGTGCCATCCAATTATAACTTACAAATTGGTGGAAGAAAATGACCTGTGAAAGTCAGGATGCTAACTCATCAACAGCCATGAAAGAAATCAATTTTGTCTTAGATATGATCCCCCATCTCCTTTGAAAGCTTTGAATTGATGGATTTTCAGGCATGTTTGGGCGTAATGTCAAGAAAGGACCTTTCATCGAAAGACTAACCCTTCCACAGCACATGTAACAAAGCATTACCTTTGTTTAAGCACTGTCCTGATGTCAATAACTGGCAAAATATCACGTACGAAGAAATTTCAAGACCTTATAATACCATGTCCACTAGATTTGGGTTATTATAACTGTGGTCGTTCACCACTAATAAAAGAAGAGCTCTAAATAAGGAAATATATCTATATATCACATTACCTTAACATATCAATGATAAAAGGCAACTCTGAATGAGTAAATAAAATTTGATAATTATGATCAATTCTTAATTAAAAACCATGTGGCTTGAAGATGATGCCATCCTTGCAAGTAAAAAACACATACTGAAACCTTAACTTTATGTTAGGGAAAAATATCACAGTAGTTTCATCAAGGGCAGACCCTAAACTCAGATGCTTATGATTCCCAATTGCCTAAAGCATGATTTGGCAAACTTCCTGGGTTTTATTTGGCCTTGACATTAATATTTACCATTTTTTGTCTGATTAAATGATTGGTTTCATTCCCAATCAATAGAATGCATAGGTAGAACCCCCAAGACACTTACAGTGGGATAACTCTTTCTGCAATGCCTTGACTACTGGAAACCAGAATTTGGCTTCTAGCAGAATACAGTATGGATACCTCTCACTGGCTCATGTGTCATAGAAAAAGTATGGAATTCACTCCTTTTGACAAGGTAATACTCTGTGAATCAATGACTGAATGTTACACCTTGATTATGCTTTGCTAAGTAAGTTTCCACCTAAGTGTTTCTATCAATGCCTTTAAGGAGCATCATGTAACAGAGCTGAAAAACATGACCTCTAGGACCTCTAAGTCAGAAGGCAATCAGTATCTATGTCACAACGTGTAGGCCCAGATTATTAAATACCTACTTTAATAAGGGTACTTTGGTACTTTTTTCTCCCTTCTAGCCTACTACCCACCAAAGGTGGTAGAAAGAAAAGGTTAATGGGGCAAAAGGAGATATGGACTTTGTTTAGAAATAGTTCTTTTTTGTCATTCCAATTTTTGTTGCCAGTATATCAACAGTTCAGTTCATACAAATCAGCAGTGGTAGCTCAATGCATTTTAAAACATCATTCACGAATCAATAACCACACTTTGATCCTGAAGAAATTGCAAGGCTCTGCCAATTGGCCTAAGTCTACAGATGCTGGAACACCACCAAAATGTCTTTTGGTGTATTTCTCTCTATGAAATTATGACAAACAATGGCCAGCAGAGTGACAAGGCAATCAAATACTATGTAGTATCATCCATTGTCTGTTAGGTTATATTTATACCCTTTCCAAACATGTGTTCTCACAAGCATCATCTCTACCAAAACATCAGATATCCTTTTTCAAGGCAGATTCTAGAGAAAAACCACATGTTCTCAGCAAAACATTCTCTCATAAGACAGTTTCCAGAAAATCACCACATGACACAACTGAGTCTCCAAAGAAACAAGAAATTTTCACTTCATAAGGCCTGAAGAAAATACATAGACCAGTGACTATTAAATATGGAAGATTATTTTCTGATGCTCTGATATTTAGGAACCTATCTGAGGTAATACAAACTTTCTTATTATTTATAAATGGAGGAGTTAGAAAAAGGATTGAAGGAGCTGAAGGGGTTTGAAACCCCATAGGAAGAACAACAATATCAACCAACCAGAGATCCCAGGCTTGAAATTACCAACCAAGGAGTACACATGGAGGGATCCATAGCTACAGCCATATATGTAGCAGAGGATGGCCTTGTCATCCATCAATGAGAGAAGAGACCCTTAGTCCTGTAAGGCTTGATTCCCTAGTGTAGTGGAGTTTGAGGGTGGGGAAGCAGGAATGGGTGGGTGGTGGGTGGGTGGGGGCATACATATCCATGTAGAAGCAGGAGTAGGAGGAATGGGAGAGGGGGATTCTGGCAAAGGGAGAGTAGGGAAAGAGGATAACATCTGAAATGTAAATAATTAGAATATAAAATAAAAAGTGTTAATATATTTAAAATAAAATGACTAAAATATTATTTATAAATATCGGGTATGTTTATTGCAGTCTTTGAATTTATGTTTAATATGTTATGTAATACATATATAATGTAAGTGTTTACCTTTAAATATATATGTCTTTATATTTGAGTGTTGGTCTGCTTGATTCTGAAAATGTTCTGAATGTTCTGAAATTGTTCTGAAAATGGTTCTGAAACTTGAGAACCATCCAGACTTCAGTCTTGAGACAGCCAACCCAAACAAACAAAATAGCACATGCATGAAAATTGCCAGGTAATAAATACAAACTACATCAATATCTGAATTTGTGGTTATTAGTTATGAATAAGAACATGCACCGATGAATCCATATTGTTACATGGCATGATAAGAGATTGAGGATGATTTCTTTGTGGTACTTTCCTGATGAATTTGCAACTAGGGCAAGAGATGCTGTCAGACCCTGTCTGGAAGACTTCTTGAGTTTCGAAAGTTGAATCGCCTTACCAAGACGTAATGGTTATATTCATAGAGAAAAAAAATCAAAAGTTTTAGATACAGTGGGATGACAGAAGAGTAGATAAATGGAAAAGAAACAAGAGATGGGAAAACAATTTTCCTGGTTTTCAGTAAGATTCCATTTTCTTTTCATCTCTTGTATAAATACTAGGTACATTTAAATCTTTGTCTTGTCTATAGTGCTTTGGGAAGCTCTTCTCTTGAAGGCTCTTGTATTCATTTAAATCTTCCACATCATTGAAATAATACACCAAGAAAGAAGATTTAAATGACACTTATCAACAGCAATGCTGTTTGGCAATTCCATATATGAAATTTCATCTTTTAGCGCTATAAGTTTTTTTTTTTTTTTTTAACATTCACTTTTGCTGCTCTCCAGGGCCGATAACTCTAAGCCTCAATTCCAGTTAATGAGCCAAAATCTTTAAACATTCAAAGGAAGAAACACATTTTATAGATTTAAAAGCTATTTACTCTAGTAAAATTTCCATTTGGACTGAAGTTAAAATAATTCTCACAAGGGAGAGTTAAGAGTAAATGTTACATGGAAATAGAGTCTGCTTGCTACAATCTAACTTTGGAATTTGCTAAAAACAAATGGGTTAGCTGTTGAATGAAGTTGAAGAAAACAAAACCCAGACAAAAGGGAGGTGAGAACTAGGTAGATTAAATTGAGAATGAATTAAAAAAAAAAAAAAAGATCTGAGTTGCCCATAGGTCAGCTTCAGTGTAAGAAAAAGAAACAAGTTTGATATATTATCCCAAGTTAATATAAACTTAAAATAAACATTTTTATTTTATTTTAAGTTTATATTATATATCATGGGTCAGAGCACAAAAATAAATTGCTACTGAAGGGCTAAGGTATAGATTGCATTCAGCTCCACCTATTCTGAGGGTGTGACCTGTGTGGCTGAGCCTCTACACTAGCAGGCATCAGTTGTGCCAAGGACAAATGCTTCAGGCAGGGTCTGTGCTCTGAAAGACACTAAAGACATTTTCCTTCTGCTCAAGGAAATTTGCAGTTTAACTAAAGGTGTTGACCAATGAAATAATGAGTAGTGTACACTGTCTATCTGTCCATGTGGGGCAAAAATCATGGTTTCTGATTCAGAAAAAGTAACATGATTATGGATTACGATATAAGGTAGATTTAGATTAGGCATTTTAACACAAGTAAGAGCAGAAGAAATCTCAGTAGAGAAAATGGAATGGACAAATTTATCCAAAGGGCTATATAGTGTATAGGTAATAACAAGTAATGGTTTTACCTGTGGTGTCTCTCTCTCTCTCTCTCTCTCTCTCTCTCTCTCTCTCTCTCTCTCTCTCTCTGTGTGTGTGTGTGTGTGTGTGTGTGTAGTTCTGATATAGTGTTAGGAAGTGAAATTTAGAAATACTCATTTTCTATAACTTGACAAAACATAATACAAAAGCAATTAGATTCAATTTCCAAACTTAAAATAGCAGGATGTGATGACACACAGCTGTAATCCCAGCACAGAAGAGGCTGAGACAGTGCATGGTGCTGGTCTCTGTTACATATCAGCACACTGTCTTAAGCAAAGAGATACACAAGCAAATAGAAACAAGCAAGAATGTGAATGGATAACACTGGGTAAAACACTGAAGTTCTTTAATCAGAAGGTGTTCTAATGAGATTTATTCATAGTTCCCCTTTATCTCAGATGGATTTAATGAAAATGCACAACTAAAGTCAGCAAGTGTGTTGACATAGCAAACCCTAAAGCTGTTACTAAGACTTGAAAAGGTACAGTACCAGTAGAACTAATTCACAGTGGCATATAATGGCCCATGTTCACATTTTATAAACTGGTTTACGAACTGCTGGTTAAACATTACTTTGTGTGTGTGAGAGAGAGGGTAGCACATAATAGTATTGAGTCAAAGACAATCCTCCTGCATCACCCTCTCAAGTACTGTAATTATATGTGTGAGATGCCATGTCGGGCCTAATAAAAATATGACACTTAAACTTCCAACACACCATATTCTAATGAAGTCAATGAACACTGAAGATATATCTCTAGTTTTACAATGTGGTATTTCTCTTGTGCCTTGCATTATTCATGACTATCACCTTAAAGTTGTACCATGTGGTCATGGGGCACTGTGGTATTACTGACCCTGCAATTATATGACACACTGATAACTGGAGAATAGCTGTGCAGCCTTACAATGATTTTATTTCTCATTTTTTCATGTTCAAGAAAGCTTTAGGTGAGCCTAGTGGTTCCAGTTAAATTTCAGTGCATCCTCCTACCATCACCAGAGAGTGAACAAAAAGACAATGCAAATAGCCTGCTCATATTTAAAAATTACTGCCTGACTCCAGCAGAGGCATGATTCCCTGCACACCTAAACACCACAAATATCTGAATGGTTCTACTTTTGCCTTGCTAATAAATACTAATGACAATATGTTCCCAAGAGTACATCAAAACTACATTTAATCATTTACTTTCTTGAAATCATAAGATATTGTGTGCAATTTTAGCAAAAATTAAGATGTTTGTGTTAATTGAATATACTCAGTTTCAATAAATTTTGACTATTTTATGATATAAATTACATCTACAATAAATTTACTACAGTTTGATTTAATAAGCTGCACATATTACATTTAAACTTTGCATGGATCACCTTTCTTTTTTTATTTTTATTTTTATTTATTTTTTTATTTACATTGCAAATGATTTCCCCTTGAAAATGATTCCCCTTTTCTGGGTCCCCACTTCCCGCAAGTTCCATAAGCCCTCTTCCGTCCCCCTATTCTTCCATCTACCCCTTCCCACTTCCCTGCTCTGGAATTCCCCTATACTCTTGCACTGAGTCTTTCCCGAACCAAGGCCCACTCCTCCATTCTTTTTGGACATCATTTAATTTGTGGATTATGTCCTGGGTATTCAAAGTTTCTAGGCTAATATCCACTTATCAGTGAGTGCATACCATGATTGTTCTTTTGAGACTGGGTTACCTCACTTAGTATGATGTTCTCCAGCTCCATCAATTTGTCTAAGAATTTCATTAATTCATTGTTTCTAATGGCTGAATAGTACTCCATTGTGTAAATATACCACATTTTTTGTATCCATTCCTCGATTGAAGGACACCTAGGTTCTTTCCAGCTTCTGGCTATTACAAATAGGGCTGCTATGAACATAGTGGAGCATGTGTCCTTATTGCATGCTGAAGAATCCTCTGGATATATGCCCAGCAGTGGTATAACAGGCTCCTCAGGAAGTGACATGCCCTGTTTTCTGAGGAACCGCCAGACTGATTTCCAAAGTGGTTGCACCATCTTGCAATCCCACCAGCAGTGGAGGAGTGTTCCTCTTTCTCCACATCTTCGACAACACCTGCTGTCTCCTGAGTTTTTGACCTTAGCCATTCTGACTGGTGTGAGGTGAAATCTCAGGGTTGTTTTCATTTGCATTTCCCTAATGATTAATGATGTTGAACATTTCTTAAGGTGTTTCTCAGCTCTCCGAAGTTCTTCATGTGAAAATTCTTTGTTTAGCTCCGTACCCCACTTTTTAATGGGGTTATTTGGATCTCTGGGTTCTACTTTCTTGAGTTCTTTGTATATATTAGATATTAGTCCTCTGTCGGATTTAGGGTTGGTGAAGATTCTTTCCCAGTCTGTTGGTTGACGTTTTGTCCTTTTGATGGTGACCTTTGCCTTACAGAAACTTTGTAGTTTTATGAGGTTCCATTTGTCAATTCTTGATCTTAGAGCATAAGCTATTGGTGTTCTATTCAGGAACTTTTCCCCTGTGCCCATGTCCTCCAGGGTCTTCCCCAGTTTTTTTTCAATTAGTTTCAGTGTGTCAGGTTTTATGTGGAGGTCCTTGATCCATTTGGAGTTGAGCTTGGTACAAGGAGATAAGAATGGATCAATGCGCATTCTTCTGCATGCTGACCTCCAATTGAACCAGCACCATTTGTTGAAAAGACTATCTTTTTTCCACTGGATGCTTTCAGCCCCTTTGTCGAAGACCATGGATCACCTTTCTAGATATTTATATCCATACTCTTGAGATTAGGAAGAGATTGGTAGGAATGACCAGAGATGTGGAAATATTTCTATGAATGTGGTACTGCAGAAGACATTATTAATATTATTAAATAAGAACCTGATGCACTGAGAAGAGGAGGGACTCCTGACATAATGAAAAAGGGAAAAAAGAGAAATCTTAAGCCTTGTTCTTTCTGGACAGCTCCACTGGCTTTGTGATGTATAAGATGGAAGTCTCTGCAGTGGACTTTTTTCACATTAAGTGTTCCTAGATTCTCCTAGGTATGGAAGAGGACATTGGAAGTGTACCAGAGAGATGAATGATTTTGAGACATGATATTCTTGTTTTGTAAAAAGTTAAGTGCTTCCTCATGAGACTGTACTAGATCTTGATGTTCAGAGGACTAGAACATTAGTCATGCAGTAAACACAAGTAATCATTGAATCAATTTTTTGGTTTTTAGAGACAGTTAAATTAAGTATATCAAGGCTAAAATGTCAAAATTATGCTTTCATATATTCTGGCCAATGCTTTAAAAAGAAAAAATTCATTTCTAATAAGTGGGCTATGGTATCCCAAAACTAGAACACTATTAAGCTTCTGGAGCAGAGAAACTACTATAATGCTACAGTCAGTTTTTAGCTCCATAACAGAAAAGACACTGTTAATCACTCTGTCCTACCTATGGCACTGTTTCAGTAAATCAAATTGCACTCGCTCTTTGATTATTCTATACATGATTTGAATTCTATTTGTCCCTATCATTTTCTGTACATTTTCTTTCTTTTATGGATGTTACAAACCCTAATCAAACTTTCTTAGGTAAACTACTGAGGGAAGGTAAGGAATTAGCCTAATTGTTTTTTCCCAAGCCTGTAGCAGCAAAGGCTATTGACTGCAGGATACATAGATTTGATAACTATATTTGTACACACATTTGATGTTATTTAGTTGTTTCTCACTGAGCTGTGGGCATAGGGGATGTATCTTAAGTAGAAGCTGATTTAATCATGTTAGTAGCATATAATTTATGACATTCCTGCAGCACAGCTAGGTTATTAAAAGAAAAGAGAAATCCCTTCTGATAGAAGATTCTGGGAAACCTTGTGCATGGTGGAAGGATAGCCTGAGAAAGTGTGATCCCAGCCTGCTTCTTAGTTCAAATCAAAGATGTATTCCCACAGGCTAAAGCATTGTCAGCTCTTAGCAGGCACTTCTGGTGCCAGCTGTCTATGGCTTTTAGTAGCAAATGCTGTAGAGGAAGTGATTCCTTGAATGCAATATAGTTTCTTTACAGATAACAGATATCTGAGGATTCTGTCTACATACCACTTGCATTTTACAGTAAATCTTTAATATGCATCACTTTAGCCTTTTGGCTAAACTTCACAAGAGTTGGCACAGGGGAAAACATTATTTGTCCATTTAATCTGATACCCTCCAAGAAGAAACCCACTCTGCCTTTCAGAGGCAGACATACCATGGACCATAATGCATCCAGCCAATTGAAGATTGCAAGATTAAATTAGCTGAGAAGGGAAGAATAGATTCAGAACACTGGTCAGCCATTAAAAGGGATTGATTCATTTTACTGGCATTTAGTGCCTGCATATACCTTTCACCACAATGCTGAATGTCTGCATGTGGCTAGCTAGAAAATAGAATGCACATATCATTTGTTTCCAGGAATTAGAAATACAAAATAAATCCTGCTTTTTATTATTGATGCATTTAAATTAATAACATAGCCATGCAAGGCCTGTATCATTATATATAGTACTGATCTAATGTTATGATTAACCCTCCCAATATCGGATGGTCTCAGATCTTGTGATTGAGTGTGGTTTGTTAGGAGATTCACCAACATTACATGAATACATATAGTGAATTTGATCTACCATTTTTACTTGAGATTTAAAACAAACAAACAAAAAACCAGAATTATTATTTCTACCCCTGCATGATTTACATGTCAAAGAATATTTTTAAAGTAACATTTCACAGAATCTACAAAACCAATGCTGTGAAAACAAGCTATTACTAATTCCTTATATTTCAGCAGATTAAATGTACTATACTTACAAATGCCTCTCAAAATATAAGTCTTTTTCATAGACAATGGACATAGACTCTGTGATCTTAGTCAACCCTTTTTATTCTGTATTCATCAATTCTTTCATGTCAGGCTAACGGCATCCTCTTTGATTATCAATGCCACCAGAAGAATCAAATGAACTATTCTTCCTCTTTGCTACAATTAATCCTGTCATGTTTCTTGATGTTAATCAGAAAGCTCTTTATAGGAAGATTGTACTAATGTTCCATGGAATTTCCTGCAGTATACCAGTTTTATGGATCTTGTGATTCAATTAAGATTCTGATACCAAGAAGTGCTTGCTGACAGGAGCCTAGTATGGCTGTTTCCTGAGAGTTTCTACCAGCACCCGACCAATATAGATGCAGATACAGCCAAGTATCATTGGACTGAGGCTGGGGACCTCAGTAGAAGAGCTAGGGAAAGGCGTGAAAGAACTGAAAGTGAATTCAGCCCCATAGGAAGAACAATATCAACTGAATACCCAGATGTCCTAGGGACAAAACCACCCACCAAAGAGTATACATAGAGGGAGCCATGGCGTGAGATACATGTGTAGAATGTACCAGAAACCAGTGTGAAGGGAGGCCATTGTTCCAGTGGAGGCTTGACGCCCCATGGCAGGGAGATGCTAGAGCAGTGAGGGAGAAGAGGTTGAGTAGATGGAGGTGCACTCTCATAGAGGCAAAGGGGGAGAACAGGAGGAATCAAATGGGAGTTTCTATGGAGGAGGAACTAGAAAGAGGACTGTCATTTGAAATGTAAAGGAACAAAATGATTAATACAAGAATAAAAGAAAGAAAAAATGAACAGAATAAACAAACAAGCAAGCAAAGTTTTTATAAACTTAATGCACTCCCTCAGGTGGTTTATGATTTTGACTTTCCCCATACCAGGACATTTACTTGATCACTTAAAAAGTACTTCTGCTAGACTTCACTGTAAAATTAAGATGTTTCTTTTTGTAGTTAGTAAGTATTGAGTACAAATACTTAGCACTATTAGAATAATCTGTTCTCCATATATTTATATTAAAAAGTGCCATGTACTCAATAAATAATTACCTAAGATTACCATCATTATTTAATGAGATTCTGACTTTTCTCTACAAAGGATGTTTTTTTTTTCTGCATTTTCTGTTGTATATAAGCAGGTCATTTTATTTCTAAACAGTAAGTTATTACAAGCTAATCTTGTACTATTCTGAATATCTCAGGGTCAGCTGTTTTTCTAGGTATCTAGATTTGTGAGTAGAGAATTGTCTAACACATGAAATGTCCTCTCATTGTCTTCAGTGCTACTGAGATTTGATTGTGCCCACACCAGCTGAGCAGGGTGGAAATAAGGAGCTTATAGCTATGTAGTACCATAGAATCTAGTCCCTTATGTGGCCACCTCATGAATGGGCACACTACACTGTTCTCTGCAACTTTTGAAACCTTACATCATACCATCTGTTCTTCCCTTGCAAGTACTTCCTTTCTGCTTGAGTACTATGATGTCATATAGAGAGAGTGCTGTTTGAACCTCACTGTTTGAACAATTTACTTACATTCAGTGAATGAATCATAAATCCTAAGTATTGATGACTGATGATGAAGAATGAAACTGTAAGTAAGGGAAACAGGTTGATGTGACAACTTGATCAGACTCTACTTCCCAGTTATTTAATTGATCATAATTCAGATATCATGGTGAATACATTTTGTGATTAAACTTTTTTACTTATTTTAAGTACATGAAATTACACTAAACTTTTTGGAGGGGGCACATTAAAGGAGTTGGAACTTTCTTTCAGAGACACTCAGCAACAGATTACAACTAAGATATTCTGCCTCTTGGTTCCTTGTTTTCATAGAGGAATGGATCTGACCAGTTCCACAGATCTATTATGGACAGAAATGTCAAATAAAGATGTTAAACAGTATCTACAAGAGATTGGCCACAAGATTCTTAGTGGGTACCAACATACATAAATGTTCATACAAAGTTAAGTCACAAGTGCTTGTAACTGCATTCATTCTTCAGCGCACAATGAACTCTGTTTAGATAACCTATGATGTACAATATGAGGTAAGTACTTCTAATAAATAATTATCTGAAACAGATGGTTACTTTATATCATATACACTTGTATGATGAGATATGGATTATAAGGGTCTGGTGGTGATAGACTACAGGAACAATTGAATCATGGAATGTCTTATTTTCATGGATGCTCTGACTATTTTGATAGCACTTTTCCTTTTTTTCTCTTGACTACCTTGCAAATAATCTAATTTAAAAATGGTACAGTAACAAAATGCTCTGTGGATCCAAGGTAAGGATTATATTGTGTATATTGTGGTTCTCTGTTACGATATTTTTTGCTTTTATTTGTGGGTGTGCAAGTGTTTCTCTGTTGGTATATGAATGTGAATACAGTGCCCAAAGAGACCTGAGATGGTTTCAGATGTCCTGGAGTTGGAGTCACTGTTATGATCTGCATGTCATGGGTGCTGGGAAGGAAACTCGGTCCTCTTGAAGAACAGCACAGGCTCTTAAACATTGAGCAATTGTTCCAGCTCTCAAGTTAATTTCTTTCTTTCTTACTGAAAAAATAAAAAACAGAACCTATGATGCCCCACTCACCTTGGTTTTCATTGTTAATAAAACAAAAATCATATATGCAATATAGCTTTTTTAGCAGCTGCTAAATGTATTTAAAATGCAATAAAAGATCAGCCAAATGTCTTCATATTTTACTATCAAACATTTTCAAATATACTGATAGTTTATTGGATTACTCAGTATGTGATTAAATACCAGTGTCATGGGCACAAATCGTACAGAACTGAACAGTGAATGATTTTATATATTAGATTCCTGGTTTTTATTATATTAATAAGCTGGTACTTCAAAACATATGGGATATCAGGATTCCAGGACATTTACTTTCTGTATACAAGTTAAATATATATGGTATGATAAGTCTGAACATATGCCTTAAACTTACCTTAGAAGAGTAGACAAGAAGTTTGATGATTGTGAGACATACAAGTGGGAAATGTTCAAAAGAAAATGTCTGTCTAAACATTCAGTGACTTTTTGTAACTTGGTATAGGCTTTTGTTTTTTCTTTTGATATAAAATGTCTAGAATTCCATTTTATAATTCTGTGTACATAAATCATCACAGAAATGAGAAGCAGATTCTACTCGTGAAGCACCAGCTTGTAGAGGGCTCAGCTGTGGGGAAAACTGTGTTGACATGTCAGGTTCTTCGGTCTGCATGGGTGGAGAGTCTTTCTATGGCTTAGTCACAACAAGAAAACACAAGCGTATATATATTTTGATGTTTGAAAACAAGGTACACTGAGAGACTGGAGTTTAAAAGGACTCTAGGCTTCAGATTTATTTACTTTACCAAAAGTACTAAATACGTCTGAAGGGACACATGAGATGCAATTCACACTTTAGGGTTCAAGTAAAAAGATTGCCATTACAAGGAACAGTAAATGAATTTAAAAGTAGCAGTTGTCTGTAGACAGCAAGAGGGCAGGAACTCTTAAAAGATAGTCTGCAGAGTGGAATTCTTCTGAACAGTGTTCACTCTCTTCAGTTTGGTTTACCCATGACCTAATGATGTTTGTAACTTGAATGCATGTTCCAAATCAAAGGAATCATATATTTTAAAATGGCACTCAAATTTTCCATGGCATGCACAATTTCAGCTAGCCAGTTTTCCTCCCCTGCTGATAAAAAAATACTAAGGACACAATGTCTGTACCTCATACTTCATGGTGAACCTTCAATATGAACAGGGTAGAGGGAGCACAATCTCAGTCTCAAGATACACATTTTTTTCGCTTTAAGTGTCTCAGTTTCATTAGCTCTTTGATTTGTCTCACTGCAGAAGCATTTCAGGCTGCCTCCCACTGTGATCTTTAAAGTTCAGTACTTCAGTTTGGCTTTATATGGACTGTGACTCTTATGGACAAAGGATGTTTGAGCACACATTTATATTGTGATGGGATTTGAGGATCATAATAATATCTGATAAGAATGTGGCTTATCAGAGAGTAACAGTGATTGACATACTCTTAGTGTTAAGTTAGCAGGCTCCATCCTCAACTCAGAAAGTCTGAGACTGGATTAAAGATGTTAATGTTAAAAGCCTAATCCCTGTAACCTTCATGCAGTGGGGGTGGGCAGGATATCTTAAAGAGACATCTCTCATATTTTTGGTGGAAGATTCCAATAACTAAATTTTCATTCTTTGGAAATGAAGCAAAATTCTATTCCATGAATTGAATTTATAATAGATATTCACGAAACTTAAAGAGTTTTTTGTAGTTGTTATGTACTCTTGAAAACAGATATTTTTTCAAAAGTTTAGGGCTGAAGATGCAGCCCGATAGTACAGTAATTGTCTAGAATAAGAAGCCCTATGATTCATCTCCACTGACACAAATAAACTTTATAATAAGTAATATTTCTGTACTCAGACTAATAAAAGATGTAATAGTGACAACAGCAATGGTAGATGTTTGTTTCTTACCTTCCCTCTCTGGGGACCAAGATGAGTCCCCAGATGTAAAGAATGGATCATGTAAGTTGCTGACACTTTCAGAAAAGCAACAACAAAAACAACAAGAACAACAATGACAACAACAATGGCAACAACTACAAAACACCAGTGCACTTCCCTGAGCCTGTGCCATGGCTCTCCCTCCACTGCTAACTGTTTTTGATCTGATTTTCTTTTGTTTCTAATCACAGCAGAGGGCTCTCCCTTTGCCTCCTTTCCTCCAGCTTGATAAGTGGAGAGGTAGTCCAATGGATGCTTGACATTTGTTTTACAGATATGAAAAGCCTGTTCATTAAAGGTCATTTCAAGAGTGGCAGCAATAACAGACGTGGAAGCAGATTTAGCTTTAAGGGTTATTGTCATTACAGCATTGATAGGATATCTACTCTTCCAACTCAGCTATCATCAGTGCCAAGAGGCTGTGATGCCTTGTGTTTTAAAGTGTTTAACAGTTGATGACACTTTTAGAGACATTTGTTTTTGTTTTGATTTTGTCTTTGTTTTTAAAGTTTAAATGCACATTTCCTTTATTATAATTTTTGTGAATTTCTGTTTAATCTAAAATAAATTCTGCTCTCCTGCAATACATCCCAACCAAGTCTCCCCTCCCTCTACTTATCTTAGATTCCTCTTTCCATTCACCTTCACTCTCCACCAGATCAATTTCCCTTCAGCTTTCTCTTCAGAAAAGAGAAAGTCTCCAAGATAAAATCGTCAGACAATATAAACCAAGTTATAATATGATGAAACAAAAGCCCTCATATCAAGGATGAACAAGGTAACCCAATAGGAGGATAGAAGTCTGAAGAGCAGACAAAAGAGTCAAAGATATACCCACTCCCACTGTTAGGACTCACACAATAACATCAAGCTTACAACTATAGCATATATGCAGAGGACTTGATGTAGATCCTTACAAACCCCATGCTTGCCACATCAGTCTCTGTGAGCTCATGTGAGGTCTACTTAGTTGATTTGGTGAGTCATGTTCACCTGGTGTTTTCCATCCTGTACTGGCTGGTTTTGTGTGTCAAGTTAACACAGGCTGGAGTTATCACAGAGAAAGGAGCTTCACTTGGGAAGTGCCTCCAGGAGATCCAGCTGTGGGGCATGTTCTCAATTAGTAATCAAGAGGTCAGGGCCCCTTGTGGTTTGTACAATCTCTGGGCTGGTAGTCTTGGGTTCTATAAGAGAGCAGGCTGAGCAAGCCAGGGGAAGCAAGCCAGTAAGAAACATCCCTCCATGGCCTCTGCATCAACAACTGCTTTCTGACCTGCTTGAGTTCCAGTCCTGATTTCCTTTCATGATCAGCAACAAAGTGAAAAGTATAAGCTGAATAAACAAACCCTTTCCTCCCCAACTTGCTTCTTGGTCATGGTGTTTGTGCAGGAATAGAAACCCTGACTACGACACATCCCCTCTGACTTCTATAGTCTTTCTCCCATCTTCCATAGAGCTCCATGATCTTACAGGGAGGACCCAGTGGAGACCTCAAATTGAGACTTTCTCCACATCATTTCTGTCTGAGTCTCTACACTCACTCCCATATGTTGCCTGAGGAAGTTTTTCTAATGATGACTGGACAAGGCAGAAACCTGAGTATAGCAGAACATCACTAGAAATGTTTTCATTAATGTTTTTCGCTAGTCATTTTTGGTTCTACCCTTGGGCTCTGGCCTATCCATGCTGCAATTCCTGGCCACCCAGACAGTATAGGGCAAGGGATCCCTCTCTGGTGTCAACCTCAGATTAAACCAAGTATTAGTTGGCCACTTCCACATTTTCTGTGCTACCATTGTCTCTTTTCATCTTGTAGGCAGTACAGACAACAAGGTGGAGGGTTTTGTGGCTAGACTGATGCCCAGGTTTCTCCTTCCATATCTTGCACAGTATTTTGTCATGCCAAAAAAAAAAAAAAAAGAAAAAAGAAAAAGAAAAAAAGAAAAAAAAGAAAAAGAAAAAGAAAAAGAAAAACCTAGATGAAACCTTCACTAGTTGAACTCTATGTTCAATAAGCTAAGTTGAAGTTGTCTTCAGCAATGGGGCTACTTTATCAGTTTTCCAAGTGTGACCTTCTGTCCTAGTGTCAGCCTGTGTTGTTTAGAGATCTCCCTGGGATCTCCTTAAACAGAAATTCAATTGAGTATTGTAAGCGTTTCCTAGGTATTAAGTACAGCCAGCTCAGATGAATAGAGATTCAGCATTTCTATGCGGTCCTACTAAGATCATGTGCTCAGATTCCAGAAATGACTGCTCGAGTTCCCAGGATTCCCCCAATCCAAGTTGTCCCTTTCCACACACTTTCCCTCCATCCCATTCTCCTGATCCCTCCCAATATGATCCCCATATATCTCCAATCCACTCTGAGAATATATTCTATTTTCTTTTCCCAGGTAGATGCATGCTTCTTCCCTATAATCTTTCCCTTTAGTCCTCCCCTTCGCCTACCATCTTAGGGTGTTTGCCTTGTAGATTGACTATCATTTTCTTATCAGATATACTGACTTATAAGTGAACACATATGATATTTGTCTTTCTGGGTTGGGCTTATCTCACAAAGTGAACTTTTTTTCTAGTTGCATCCATTTGTCTGCAAATTTCATGATGTGTTTTTGTTATTGTTGTTATTGGTGATGGTGGTGGTGGTGATTTGTTTCTGGTTTTAAACCATTGAGCCATAATCCATTGTGTACATGTTCCACATGTTCTTCATCCATTCTTCCACTAAGCAGCGTCTAGTTTATTTCCACTTTCTGGCTGTAATAACTAAAACTGCAGTGAACATTGTTTTTCATCTTGGTTCTTACAATTCTGTGTAAAACAGAGAAAATGGGTATATTTACACCTTAGCTGACAAGTACAAATTTCACCAAAAGAAATACCTCATTGAATTTCTTTCACTAAATAGTTGTTTTGTTTTGTTTTGCTTTGTTTTATATCTGCTTAGCACTTTTATGATCACATAGCTCAAACATATTCTTGGTGGCAAATTTTCAAATGTGGTTTGAAACACTGGCTGTGAAGTAGGCTTGAACATTAATTAGGTTTTTCTCTTGACCCATATACCTTTTTGCTTCTTTTGATAGAGTATCACGTGGTCTAAGTTGGTCTCAACATGGTCATGTAGCTAAAAGTGATCCATAACTTCTGATCCCCCTGCACCAAAATCTCAGTGTTGGGACAAGCATGGTCAGTTTATGCAGTACCCAGGATCAACCCTTGGGATTCTTGAATTAAAGAAGTACTGTACTAAGTATCATCTCCTGCTGCCCAATGTTAGAATTTTAGAAACAACTCAAACTTAGATGTCTTAAACTAATTATTTGGAAAAACATTCAAATTTGTTTATTCTATAAATTCTAAAACAAAGAAAAATTTTGTTATGGACATAAGTCACTATTACTAGCCATTCCCTGATAATGGTCAGATACTAGAAAACTAAAATAAATAACGTATTTTCAAACTTTGTGTTTGTTTTACCAAGTGTGTGGTTTAGAAACAAGACTGGTTCTACTCATCACTTTAGTTTCAATTTTTCTGAAATATATTTTCTCTCTTTCACATAGCTGTTGATTCTACTATGAGATGGTATGGCTCCTTAACCCTGTATTGAAACTTCCCACCAGTTCCCCAAATGGTGTTCCATATTCAGCCCACTAAACAATCTCTGACTTCTGGCCTTTTTCACATTTCAGATTGACAATTATGGAACTGGGTGTTAAAATGTTCTTTTGATTACCTTTCAAATCTACCTTATTGATTACCCTTCTGCATGTTTCCATTTCCTGTCCCTCAGAACACCTAATAAAACCTTAATGTAATTTTTATTTACAAATCAAAAGTCATTCAGATGCATTCCTGTACACAGCCTATTCTTACCTGTCCGTACCAGTTATTTCCTACATTCCCCTGAATTGCACAGCCTATGTTGTGTTTTTAATCCATATTATTCAAAGTGTAATGTGTTCTCTAATACATAGCAGATTGCCTTCAACAACATGTTGTAGTAATTGGAATTCCTTTCTGTGAGGTGCGGAGAAAATGTTTTATTGACTTGCATTAGTGATGTTTGTTCTTAAAGGAGTAAGATTGTAATAATACCATTATGTAGGAAGTTAGTGTTTTAAGATGCTCATTGCCTTGGACTCTATTTAAGGAAGATTTTTAAGAAAAGAAAAATGAAATGGTGATGTAAGTTTGGGT
Source organism: Apodemus sylvaticus (assembly GCF_947179515.1). Taxonomy (NCBI): domain Eukaryota; kingdom Metazoa; phylum Chordata; class Mammalia; order Rodentia; family Muridae; genus Apodemus; species Apodemus sylvaticus. The sequence goes on along the minus strand of NC_067478.1, from coordinate 118,091,645 downwards.
GATAGATGACTGAATAAAGAAGAAATTGTGAGCATTCAAATATCAAAATGATCAAGAAAAATAATAGATGACTTTTTGTTGCATTTTTCAGGATTGTGAAAATATTCAAGACTATAGGCTATTTTCTTTTTTTTAAAATTTTTTATTTATTTATTTATTTTTATTTACATTGCAAATGATTTCCCCTTTTCTGGGTCCCCACTCCCCGCAAGTCCCATAAGCTCTCTTCCGTCCCCCTATTCTTCCATCTACCCCTTCCCACTTCCCTGTTCTGGAATTCCCCTATACTTTTGCACTGAGTCTTTCCAGAACCAGGGCCCACTCCTCCATTCTTTTTGGACATCATTTAATTTGTGGATTATGTCCTGGGTATTCAAAGTTTCTAGGCTAATATCCACTTATCAGTGAGTGCATACCATGATTGATCTTTTGAGACTGGGTTACCTCACTTAGTATGATGTTCTCCAGCTCCATCAATTTGTCTAAGAATTTCATGAATTCATTGTTTCTAATGGCTGAATAGTACTCCATTGTATAAATATACCACATTTTTTGTATTCATTCCTCCGTTGAAGGACACCTAGGTTCTTTCCAGCTTCTGGCTACTACAAATAGGGCTGCTATGAACATAGTGGAGCATGTGTCCTTATTGCATGCTGAAGAATCCTCTGGATATATGCCCAGTAGTGGTATAACAGGGTCTTCAGGAAGTGATATGCCCAGTTTTCTGAGGAACCGCCAGACTGATTTCCAAAGTGGTTGCACCATCTTGCAATCCCACCAGCAGTGGAGGAGTGTTCCTCTTTCTCCACATCCTCACCAACACCTGCTGTCTCCTGAGTTTTTGACCTTAGCCATTCTGACTGGTGTGAGGTGAAATCTCAGGGTTGTTTTCATTTGCATTTCCCTAATGATTAATGATGTTGAACATTTCTTAAGGTGTTTCTTAGCTCTCAGAAGTTCTTCATGTGAAAATTCTTTAGCTTCGTATCCCACTTTTTAATGGGCTTATTTGGATCTCTGGGTTCTACTTTCTTGAGTTCTTTGTATATATTAGATATTAGCCCTCTGTTGGATTTAGGGTTGGTGAAGATCCTTTCCCAGTCTGTTGGTTGATGTTTTGTCCTTTTGACGGTGTCCTTTGCCTTACAGAAACTTTGTAGTTTTATGAGGTCCCATTTGTCAATTCTTGATCTTAGAGCATAAGCTATTGGTGTTCTATTCAGGAACTTTTCACCTGTGCCCATGTCCTCCAGGGTCTTCCCCAGTTTTTTTTTTCAATTAGTTTCAGTGTGTCAGGTTTTATGTGGAGGTCCTTGATCCATTTGGAGTTGAGCTTGTTACGAGGAGATAAGAATGGATCGATGCGCATTCTTCTGCATGCTGGCCTCCAATTGAACCAGCACCATTTGTTGAAAAGACTATCTTTTTTCCACTGGATGCTTTCAGCCCCTTTGCCGAAGACCAAGTGACCATAGGTGTGTTGGTTCATTTCTGGGTCTTCAATCCTATTCCATTGATCCGCTTGCCTGATATTGTACCAATACCATACAGTTTGTATCACTATTGCTCTGTAGTAGAGTTTAAAGTCTGGGATATTGAATCCACCTGAAGTTTTTTTACTGTTGAGAATAGTTTTAGCTATCCTGGATTTTTTGTTATTCCAGATGAATTTGAGAATTTCTCTTTCTAGCTCTATGAAGAACTGGGTTGGGATTTTTATGGGAATAGCATTGAATCTGTAGATCTGTAGGCTATTTTCTAAAATATAGTTTCAAATATATGCCACTTAATCAGAAGAAATAAACAATCCTAGTTTTTTATATTAAGTAAACAAGAATATTTGTGTTTCTTGCCTATTGTAATTACAATAACTTAAAGAGAGATTGCCTAGCACAATGAAGAGGAAACTCTAGAGTATAAGTATCACATTGTTTCCAGTGTAGTGAGACAAAAATGGCAGTAAGCATGAGTAATATGATTATAATGAGTTTGTATTATAAATTTACAGGTCTACTCCTCAACAACAACAGTGCAGAATGGTTTAGAGATGTTGTGTTGTTCTAGTCCTTACTTTTTTTCTACTTTCTATGCAGTCTCCTGCACTGCTCAACTGGAGGAGCCCTCACAGTTCTATGCTGCAATCTCACTCTACTGTTGCAAACCAAATGTTGACTTTCTTGGATTTCTCACACATGTCTGTTATTATTTTGAAAAAAAAAAAAAACCTTATTTTTTTCTAGTAGACTTTGCCAAGCTCCTCCATAAATTATTCCTCATAATCTGTAATTGGTTTCTTAGCCAAATCCTGGGATGCGATGAATTATTTTGTCACATCTTAAATAGTAGCTCAAGATTTTAATCCAACTTCACACGTACTCTGAATTAACCTAGTTACAAGTAAAGATGTTATTTCCAAGCAGTTTAAAGTATATAATGAATAATTCCTGGGATTTTAATTTATAGCATTGGACACAATGAATTCATAAAATACCAAGGGGTTGTAAAATGTGTGTGTGTGTGTGTGTGTATGAAAATAAAACTCATATATGACTTGTGCTTAGCTCAAAATTTATCCTCCAATAATTCATTTTGTGTTTTCATTGAAAAGGGATTTATCTTTGAGTGTCCAGCCAGTCATATATCTTTATTCTAAATACAACTTTTTACATGACACTCTCTACAAATAAAATAAATTGAAGAGGATCTTACAATGTATTGAAAGCCAGACAATCTGAATTTCATTCCTTTTCTTCCATGAAAAGAATACATTTGGTCTGACTTCATGTCTCAGAGATGTGTCTCATCCCAAGATACATACTTGGCTATATTCCAGACAAATTTCATATAACCTGGTGTGACTTAAGGGCTTAAACACTTTGTTTGTCTGGTGGAAATTTTCATGGTCAAAAATCAAATAGTTCTCAATTCTCTGTGGGATGACAGACTTCTGCCCAAATACATTTCAGTTTTTGCTTTTACCCCCTCCTGTGGACAGATGCAACCACACCTCCTGCAATGCATTCCTTCCCTGGAGTGTGGTGAACAGACTTGGATTGCCCTACACATTGATGACCACATAGACCAGGCTGCAAGGTAACAAGTTATAGCACAAAAACATCCAAGAATGATTTATTTTGCATCAATTAAATTGTTCTAGTTTCCAATAGCTGTGTTTTCATTAGTAAAAATTTTTGTTAAATACATGGAAAACACTGGTGGTTATGTCAACTTTATACTATGAAATGTAGAAAATGCTTGCATCAGTAACATGGTAATCATCTTGAATCTTGTCAAGATAGAACTAGAGAGTATTAGAAGTCATCTAATGGTTTTGTTGATGCAGCCAGAGAACATTAGGTTTCATGTTTTATTTGGTTATATGCTACAAAGTACTGTAACTTTTGTAGCATGGTTGAGGAAATGCACTGAAAGACTCACCCACATCAGGCCTCTACATCTGTGTCATTTCTTTACTTTTCTTTTTATCTTTGAGGAGTGAAACTTTCTCTATCAGAATTGTCCTTCATCTTTAGAGTCACTAGACAGAAAAGACCATTATGTTCCTATATAAGCTATGTCAGCTCTTTTTAAAGGTATTGATTGCATGCCATACTGAAGTTCATCTTGCTAGAGAAGACACAAATTTTGCCTATAGAATATAGAGAAATCAGACTGGAAATGAAGTGGAAGCTACTTCTTTGTTGGCTGGCTACATCAGTATCAAGAGTCAGTACTGCAAAAAGAGAATTGTCACCGATAATGCTTTCTTACTTAAGAATAAAGCAAGATGTTCTCACTAATGCAAACATGGTAGGGCTGTTATTGGTGCAGGTATTTAATTTATAATTGTATTTAAAATCATAGGTGTGAACTTACATGTGGATCTTTAAATGAAGGCTTAAATCTATGGTGAGAAATGTCCTAGAACCCAGTGAATATAAATCATATTGCTTTGTTAAATATGTATGATTGGACTACCAAATTGCCTTCTAGACATCTGTTTCTATTCCCTTAGATTACAACTGCCCTCATTCTCAAATGATTATCTTCTTGCAGTGGGCAAGATTCTCCAGATACTCATAGCTTTTCAAGCTACTAAGAGTGACTTCTGTGGTAGTAACTAATGTTCAGCAATCTGTAAGAAAAAGAAAACAATGAAATATCTATATCAGCACTTCTGCATCTCAGGGCATATTGTCATAGAGGAAGCCAAAAGAAGATGAGCACCAGAAGTAAGTAATGGCTTTGAAATAAAGACAGAAAAAAATGGGTAAAGCTCCATTTTAGTGTATATGCTTTTCACCTGTGATTTTACTCTGTGGTGGTGATCGTGCAATTCAATTACTATTTCTGGAATTTATTTTCAATCAGTTAAAGTCAATCAGTTTTCCTTTGGAAAACAGAATTCCCCTCCATTTCCAAAACTCCTAAGCATGTTTCAGGCTGCAATCCTGTTAAGAGTTCTGGGTTTGGTTAGCATATCTTTGTTTTCTTATTTTGGAGAATAAAATATAATTTTGTCATTCCTTCCTTCTCCTTCTAACTTTCCCCTTGATCAGAGATTTTATATATATATATAATTTCCTTTTGTAATCTCTTCTTTGGGAATTCTGCAAAGTTGCCTCTGTCTTATCATTTATCAGAACACTGTCTTATTTTGTCTTCTTACATTTCTGAATCGAAGTAATACTTTTAATATTCTGCATAATATTAGCTTGGTTTTTGAATTACCTCTAAGTCTATATTAACAATATACCCATGTTTCTTCCTAGAACATTCATAGTCTTTTTTTTAAGAGACCTTATTTTTTTTATTCGATATATTTTTTTTTTACATTTCAAATGATTCCCCTTTCCTAGCCCCCCACCTCCCCAAAAGTCCCGTAAGCCCCCTTCTCTCCCCCTGTCCTCCCACCCACCCCTTCCCACTTCCCCATTCTGGTTTTGCTGAATACTGCTTCACTGAGTCTTTCCAGAACAAGGGGCCACTCTTCCTTTCTTCTTGTACCCCATTTGATGTGTAGATTATGTTTTGGGTATTCCAGGTTTCTAGGTTAATATCCACTTATTAATGAGTGCATACCATGATTCACCTTTGGAGTCTGGGTTACCTCACTTAGTATGATGTTCTCTAGCTCCATCCATTTGCCTAAGAATTTCATGAAGTCATTGTTTCTAATGGCTGAATAATACTCCATTGTGTAGATATACCACATTTTTTGCATCCACTCTTCTGTTGAGGGATACCTGGGTTCTTTCCAGCATCTGGCAATTATAAATAGGGCTGCTATGAACATAGTAGAGCATGTATCCTTATTACATGGTGGGGAATCCTCTGGGTGTATGCCCAGGAGTGGTATAGCAGGATCTTCTGGAAATGAGGTGCCCAGTTTTCTGAGGAACCGCCAGACTGATTTCCAGAATGGTTGTACCAATTTGCAACCCCACCAGCAGTGGAGGAGTGTTCCTCTTTCTCCACACCCTCTCCAACACCTGCTGTCTCCTGAATTTTTAATCTTAGCCATTCTGACTGGTGTAAGGTGAAATCTCAGGGTTGTTTTGATTTGCATTTCCCTAATGACTAATGAAGTTGAGCATTTTTTAAGATGCTTCTCCACCATCCGAAGTTCTTCAGAATTCTTTGTTTAACTCTGTACCCCATTTTTAATAGGGTTGTTTGGTTTTCTGGAGTCTAACTTCTTGAGTTCTTTACATATATTGGATATTAGCCCTCTATCTGATGTAGGATTGGTGAAGATCTTTTCCCAATTTGTTGGTTGCCGATTTGTCCTCTTTATGGTGTCCTTTGCCTTACAGAAACTCTGTAATTTTATGAGGTCCCTTTTGTCAATTCTTGATCTTAGAGCATACGCTATTGGTGTTCTGTTCATAAACTTTCTCCCTGTACCAATGTCCTCAAGGGTCTTCCCCAGTTTCTTTTCTATTAGCTTCAGAGTGTCTGGCTTTATGTGGAGGTCCTTGATCCATTTGGATTTGAGCTTAGTACAAGGAGACAAGGATGGATCAATTCGCATTCTTCTGCATGCTGACCTCAAGTTGAACGAGCACCATTTGTTGAAAAGGCTATCTTTTTTCCATTGGATGTTTTCAGCCTCTTTGTCGAGGATCAAGTGGCCATAGGTGTGTGGGTTCATTTCTGAATCTTCAATCCTGTTCCATTGATCCTCCTGCCTGTCACTATACCAATACCATGCAGTTTTTAACACTATTGCTCTGTAGTATTGCTTGAGGTCAGGGATACTGATTCCCCCAGACTTACTTTTGTTGCTGAGAATAGTTTTAGCTATCGTGGGTTTTTTGTTATTCCAGATGAATTTTATAATTGTTCTTTCTAACTCTGTGAAGAATTGAGTTGGGATTTTGATGGGTATTGCATTGAATCTGTAGATTACATTTGGCAAAATGGCCATTTTAACTATATTGATTCTACCTATCCATGAGCAAGGGAGGTTTTCCCATTTTTGAGGTCTTCTTCCATTTCCTTCTTCAGAGTCTTGAAGTTCTTGTCATACAGATCTTTCACATGTTTGGTAAGAGTCACCCCAAGATACTTTATACTGTTTGTGGCTATTGGGAAGGGAGTCATTTCCCTAATTTCCTTCTCAGCCTGCTTATCCTTTGAGTATAGGAAGGCCACTGATTTGCTTGAGTTGATTTTATAACCTGCCACTTTGGTGAAGTTGTTTATCAGCTGTAGGAGTTCTCTAGTGGAGATTTTTGGGTCACTTAGGTAGACTCTCATGTCATCTGCAAATAATGATAGTTTGACTTCTTCCTTTCCAATTTGTATCCCTTTGACCTCCTTATGTTTTCAAATTGCCCGAGCTAGTACCTCAAGTACAATATTGAAAAGATAAGGAGAAAGGGGGCAGCCCTGTCTAGTCCCTGATTTTAGAGGGGTTGCTTCAAGTTTCTCTCCATTTAGTTTGATGCTGGCTACCAGTTTGCTGTATATTGCTTTTACTATGTTTAGGTATGGGCCTTGAATTCCTCTTCTTTCTAAGACTTTTAGCATAAAAGGATGCTGAATTTTGTCAAATGCTTTTTGAAATGACCATGTGGTTTTTTTCTTTGAGTTTGTTTATGTAGTGGATTGCATTGATGGATTTCCATATATTGAACCAACCCTGCATTCCCGGGATGAAGCCTACTTGATCATGGTGGATGATCGTTTTGATGTGTTCTTGGATTTGGTTGGCAAGAATTTTATTGAGTATTTTTGCATCGATGTTCATAAGGGAAATTGGTCTGAAATTCTCTTTCTTTGTTGGATCTTTGTGTGGTTTTGGTATCAGCGTAATTGTGGCTTCATAGAAGGAATTGGGTAGTGTTCCTTCTGTTTCTATTTTGTGGAATAATTTGAAGAGTATTGGTGTTAACTCTATTTTGAAGGTCTGATAGAATTCTGCACTGAAACCATCTGGTTCTTTGCTTTTTTTTTTTTTGTTGGAAGACTTTCTATGACTCCTTCTATTTCTTTAGGCATTATGGGACTGTTTAGATAATCTATTTGGTCCTGATTTAATTTTGGTATTTGGTATCTGTCAAGGAAATTGTCCATTTCCTCCAGATTCTCCAGTTGTGTTGAGTATAGGCTCTTGTAGTAGGATCTGATGATTTTTTGGATTTCCTCAGTTTCCGTTGTTATATCTCCCTTTTCATTTCTAAGTTTTTAATTTGGATACTTTCTCTGTGCCCTTTGGTCAGTCTGGCTAAGGGTTTATCTATCTTGTTGATTTTCTAAAAGAACCAGCTCCTGGTTTTGTTGATTCTTTGTATGGTTCTCTTTGTTTCTACTTGATTGATTTCAGCCCTGAGTTTGATGATTTCCTGCCTTCTACTCCTCCTGGGTGAAATAGCTTCTTTTTGTTCCAGGGCTTTCAGGTTTGTCATTAAGCTGGTAATGTATACTCTCTCCATTTTTTTTTTTTTTTGAGGCACTCAGGGCTATGAGTTTTTCTCTTAGCACTGCTTTCATTGTGTCCCATAGATTTGGGTATGTTGTGTCTTCATTTTCATTGTGTTCTAAAAAGTCTTTAATTTCTTTCTTTATTTCTTCCTTGACCAAGGTATCATTGAGTAAAATATTGTTTAATTTCCACATGTATGTGGGTTTTCTCTTGTTTTTGTTGCTATTGAAGACCACTTTTTCTCCATAGTGATCTGATAGGAGGCATGGGATTAGTTCGATCTTCTTATATTTGTTGAGGTCTGTCTTGTGACGAATTATATGGTCGATTTTGGAGAAGCTACCATGAGGTGGTGAGAAAAAGGTATATTCTTTTGCTTTAGGATAGAATACTCTATATATATCCGTTAAATCTAATTGGTCCAATGCTTCAATTAGTTTCATTATGTCCCTGTTTAGTTTCTGTTTTCCTGATTGGTCCATTGAGGAAAGTGCAGTGTTGAAGTCACCCACAATTATTGTGTTAGGTGCAATGTGTGCTTTGAGCTTTAATAAAGTTTCTTTTATGAAAGAGGGTGCCCTTGCATTTGGAGCATAGATGTTCAGGATTGAGAGTTCTTCTTGTTGTATTTTTCCTTTGACCAGCAAGAAGTGTCCCTCACAGTCTCTTTTGATGACTTTGGGTTGAAAGTCAATTTTGTCTGATATTAAAATGGCTACTCCAGCTTGTTTCCTGAGACCATTTGCTTGTAAAATTGTCTTCCAGCCTTTTACTCTAAGGTATTGTTTGTCTTTGACGCTTAGGTGTGTTTCCTGTAAGCAGCAAAATGTAGGGTCCTGTTTACTTATCCAGTCAATTAGTCTATGTCTTTTTATTGGGGCATTGAGTCCATTGATGTTAAGAGATATTAAGGAATAGTGATTGTTACTTCCTGTCATTTTTGAAGTTATTTTTTAAATTTGATTGGTTAACTTCTTTTGGGTTTGGTGAAAGGTTACTATCTTGTATTTTCCAGGGTGAAGTTTCCCTCCTTGTATTGGTGTTTTCCTCCTATTATCCTTTGTAGGGCTGGGTTTGTGGATAGATATTGGGTAAACTTGGTTTTGTCATGGAATGTCTTAGTTTCTCCATCTATGTTGATTGAGAGTTTTGCTGGATATAGTAGTTTTGGCTGGCATTTGTGTTCTCTTAGAGTCTGCATGAGATCAGCCCAGGATCTTCTAGCCTTCATAGTCTCAGGTGAAAAGTCTGCTGTGATTCTGATAGGTCTTCCTTTATGTTACTTGGCCTTTTTCTCTTACTGCCTTTAATATTCTTTCTTTGTTTAGTACATTTGGTGTTTTGATTATTATGTGACGGGAAGTATTTCTATTCTGGTCTAGTCTGTTTGGAGTTCTGTAGGCTTCTTGTATATTCATGGGCATCTCTCTCTTTAGGTTAGGGAAGTTTTCTTCCATAATTTTATTCAAGATATTTGCTGGCCCTTTAAGTTGTAAATCTTCACTCTCATCTATGCCTATAATCCTTAGGTTTGGTCTTCTCATTGTGTCCTGGATTTCCTGGATATTTTGGGTTACAAGCTTTTTGCATTTTGCATTTTCTTTAACTGTTGAGTCCATGGTTTCTATGGTATCTTCAGCATCTGAGATTCTTTCTTCTATCTCTTGTATTCTGTTGTTGATATTTGCATCTCTGTCCCCTGATTTCTTCCCAAGGCTTTCTGTCTCCAAAGTTGTCTCCCTTTGAGTTTTCTTAGTTGTTTCTACTTCTGATTTTACATCCTGGATGGTTTTGCTTAGCTCCTTCACTTGCTTGTTTGTGCTTTCCTGTAATTCTTTAAGAGATTTTTGTGTTTCCTCTTTCATGACCTCAGCCTGTTGACCAAAGTTCTCCTGTATTTCTTTAAGAGTTTTTTGCCTTTCCTTATTATTGACTTTTGTATTCTCATGGATGTCTTTCAATGATTTTTGTGTTTCCCTTGCAAGGGCTTCTAACTTTTGATCCATTTTCTCCTGAATTTCTTTAAGTATGTCCTTCATGTGTTCCTGTACCAGCATCATGACCAGTGATTTTAAATCCAAATCTTGTTTTACTGGTGTGATGGGGGATCCAGGACATGCTGGTAAAGGAGAATTGGGTTCATATGTTGCCATATTGCCTTGATTTCTGTTAGTGACATTCCTGCGTTTGCCTTTTGCCATCTAGTTCTCACTGGTGTTAGTTTGTCTTGTCAATGCTGGACTCACCAGTGCAAGCTGCCCCTTCCCAGGTGGCCTCTGGTGCACAGCTTACCTCCTGCACTTCCTGGAGACAGGGTGCTGTTGCCCAGGCTGCTCAGACCCTGAGGCAGACACCTGATGGCTCCTGCTGGGGCCTGCTGAATTTACTGGAGCGCTGGATTCACTGGAGCACACCAGACTTCTCCCCGCTGGCCGCCTGGAAGCCCCACTTGCCTCTTTCAAGACCTGAAAGAGGTTGCCGCCCAGCCTGATCTGGATCGCCGCCTGGAAGCCCCACTTGCCTCTTTCAAGACCTGAAAGAGGTTGCCGCCCAGCCTGATCTGGATCTGGAAGATTAGGGCTACCGCCAGAGGCCTCAGGACTGAAGCCTAAGTTCTATGCCACAGGAATGAGCTGTGCTGTGAGCTCCCAGACTGCCTCTGGGTGCACACCAGGTCTCCCGCACTTTCTGGAGACCGAGTGCTGTGGCCCAGGCTGTTCAGATCCCAAAGCAGGCTCCTGAAGGCTCCTGCTGGGGCCCGCTGGATTCACCTGAGCACACCGACTTCTCCCTGCTGGCCGCCCGGAAGCCCCACTTGCCTCTTTCAGGACCTGGAGATGTGGTGTTGCTGCCCAGGCTGATCTGGATCTTGAAGGGCCTCAGGACTGAAGCCTAAGCTCTGTGCCACAGGAATGAGCTGTCATAGTCTTTAATAAGTCATTGAAAAACTTCTTTCACTTCAGTACTGTGTTCTGACAATCCATGGTTTGGGCACACTGGGCATGAACGCCTCATCTCATGTTACCTGTATCTCATGTCAGTTTGCATGTGAGTTTCTATGAGGCTTCTATCCCATTTTCTTCAGATGCACATCTTTTAAAAACACTTAAATGAAAGTTAAGCACAACTTTCTCTAGCAATGTTCTTTAGAGGGTCTTTGTGGAAATTCCCACTCCACCAATATTCCTCTTGTGCCCCACCCTGCTTGTTAAGTATATCTAATTGACTCTACTCTCCTTGATATCATTTTATGAACTTAGAAATTATTTCTATTAGCAGCACCCTATATAGTCGTGTGAGTAGCTTTGGGAAGTATTTTTAGAATCTTATTGTGAACAGCACAAAATATAATAAGTAGTTCCTTGTGGTGCAGAAAATTACTTGTATTATGTGTAAGGAAAGCTGCTGGCATTAGCTGCACCTTTGCTATTTGTGAACAAGATACGTTGCTAATATGTGAGTTATGGTTTGTCTCTCAACCCAGCCCATGTCTAATTACACTGTAGATGCAGTTAAGTAGGCACTAAATTCACAAGCATCAGAACCTCACTGAGACTCCCCTCAGCAGACATCGCCGTTTTTCTGATATTTAGAGAACCTCACAATTACATGTTTTATACTATTGAGAGATCCAGTCTGTAATTACGTAGTTCAAATACAATAGTGCTGGTTACTGTTCAAATATATGTAGCTACATAAGATTAAATATATTCAACACTAATAACATAGAAATGTGATGGGACTGATTACTTTTTCTATTACAATGTGTAGTACAAAAGTATAACACACCTCACTTGTATGTAAAAGCCACCCCTATCTATCGCTGCTGGCAGCACTATCTGACCATTCGGGAAGTGCAATGCATTGATATTTTAACACACACTTCATAAACACTGAGAATATATGAATGAGATGTGTTGTGGAAAACCTTATGTAAATAGTTTCTATTTATTACTTATGCGCGGTGTTTTTGAATTGATTTATTTCTCCCTTTTTGCTTGATATACCATTGAGTAATATCACAAATAAACAGCAGATGGCGTTGAGTTGAACAGCACATTCTCTCAATTTTCCATGAATGCTAGAAACCTTTTGAATATGGCATGCATTCAAGAAATAGCATCTTACAAGTTTCACTTTGAAGACAAAAACATTCATGCTCAAATATATAATATTCGGGTTAAAGTCTAATCTAGTACTTAAGTCCACGTGCTGACCAACACACTACCCTGATTTTTCAGGGAATTATGGCATCAGTGCAAAAAAGACAGAAAAACATATGATGGTTGTCAAAATTAAAATTTTAAATGTCACTGACTGAATGGTAACTGGAATAACATTTGTTTTTATATTTTGGTTTCTCATTTATAAAAAATATGACTATTTCAAATTTTCCTTTAAATGGAAGATAAAAGTGATCTGGGAAGTGTTAAGGAAGAGCTTGAGGGAGAATATAATTAGAATGAAAAATAAATTATATAATAAACATTTTAATCTTTGTCTAATGTCATTCATTCTCCAATGATACTCTATATGTTTTAATCACATGGTAAAATTGAAGGTCTCTACATTTTTCAATATTAACTGTTTATTAAATGTCACTCTACAGTTGAGAATTCCTATACACTCTTTTGAAGGCCTATTCTTGAAAGTAGTAGAGACAATTATAAAGTGTTCCAAGGAATAAGCTGTTGTACATGAAAAATGGGTATGCCAGAGATATGCAGGGTTTCAGTCAAATCAGGTAAGGCAGAGAGAAACAGGAAGATTCTCAAGTAGATATGGAAGAGTTTGTGCACAGAAACAGATGTGGGACTAATTACTGCCTTGACATTTCTGTCTCAGCCAAAACCTTTCTCAGGCTCTTTTTAATTCTTCATCTAGTCCTTGACACGTTATCTTGTGCCTTTAGTTTGACTTCATTACAAATATTGGCCTAGTTTACTTACATGTAGAATAAAGAGCTAGACTGGACACAATTCTTCTTTGAGACCCTCTAGTTGTATATTTTGTTCTTTCTAAATGACAAATACTTTCATTTGAACATAAATATCTAATCCAAAGGTCTCTTTGAGGTGTCTCATAGTTCCCTAAATTAATCATGCAGACAGTTAACATCATTGCAATACCATACTACCCCAGCTATTTCTTCCATCTTCACCATTTAACTGACCCTACTGATTATACTAAACATAGAGTACCATTCTACACCCTTAAGAAAAAGAATACAAGGTGCTATTAATGTCTAACTGATAGAGCCGGGGAAAATGCAATGATTGAATGCTTTAGGCTATTAAATGTCAGGGAGATTGGATGCTCATCAAGAAGTAACTGAAACTATGTACAACCTGGTCAGGCAGTTCTGACAAAGCAGATAATAATGGCACCAGGCAATAGCCTTGATAAATAGGAAATAATTTATGTGATTAATAATAATGAATAATGATTAAGATAAGATTAGGAACAGAAAAGTTTAGAATGTGATAGGTGATTATGACAAAGGAAAACATTGTCACATTTTGATAGATTTGATTATAACAGTCTCATCTGGGTATAATGAAGGATTGGTTATTACAATGTTAATGAAATAATTGGAGTGAACTTGCACTGCCAGCAACTGGAAATTTCAGAAGATCTGCAATTCTCTAAAGAAGTCCTAGACTGAATTTCTCTTAGTATACTGGATGGCACCTCTGGTTGTGGCTGCCATAGTGATGGGAGCATTCCTCACCCCTGATACCATGTGAGACTTCTATGAATTTCCAAGTTAGTTGCACGCATTTTTTGGCTTGGGCATGTGGGGTTAGGAGCTTACTAGTTTTTCCGCCACTCACCCTTCTCTTTGGTTCCAGGAAACGCTGCCTGATAGTGTTTCTCCACTGGACATTTTCTTTGTGCTTGCTCCCCCTTCACATTCCTTTACCCAAACTCCATCACTACTTACTATACAAAAAAAAGCCCTTCTTCCATTCAAAAACTGGGTTGATGTGGGAAAATGAGATAGCTCATTGAGGAGCATGCTTTACAACATTTGTTTATAGCAGGATTGGATTGAACGACATTTTTGTTGCATTATAACACCTCCTTGTCATTGGCACCACTACATTACAGCTTCAATATCGAACTTGTATGTGTTAAACACACACATAATGAAGTATTTACATTGGTCACATATCTAGATATAGACACACACACACACACATACACACACACACACACACACACACAAATTTGTACCCCAAACTTATATCCTGAGCAATACAATTATAAAAAGGTGAACTGGAAAAGATTATTATCTTTCACTGATGAAACTTTTCCTGTGTTTATAGCTAGGAAACTAAATTTCCTTCAATGATCACCATAAAGATTACTGCTAATGATTAATGAAAGCAAGTGTCTGGTGAATAAATTGAAGAGCTTTATCTTCTACTGTGGTCCATACATCCACAAATACCCAAGCTATTTAGCCATAGGGTGAGTTAGAAAAGATATAATCATCAAAGAGGATAAAAAAATACTAGATTTATCCTTATCCCAGCTTAGTTTTCTAACCTCTGATTCAGAACTAACAAATACCAATGAGATGAAAATAGTGTTTGTTATCTGTCTTCTGATTTCAGTGCTGCATTAGAAGTTGGATATCTCTTCTGTTGCAAACACTGTACTCTGTAGTTCATGAGTCTCCTGTGTATTGCCACTAACCCAGTGGATCATTTCTGAGTTAGTTTTTATTTCTGTAGTAAATTAGATTGAAAGACTGCTAGCACTGCTCAGTACACCCCTGAGACATCTGTAACTTGATACAGGTCAGGCAGCCAATCAGTAATGGAGAGAAGCAGAGGCCAAAGACCTCTGAGCAGAGTCCATTAGACCAATCATAAGCTGTTATTTGATCCTCAGAGGAAACAGGACATTAGGCAGGTATTGAGGTGAGTAACATGTTACACTTGCCTAAATCATATCACTTGCAATCTCTTGGGTTGCCATGCATTGTAGACCATGATACTCTGTAATGTGGAACTGAAACTCCACTGTTGATGCAAAGCAAGATCTCTCTCTCTCTCTCTCTCTCTCTCTCTCTCTCTCTCTCTCTCTCTCTCTCTCTCTCTCTCTCTCTCTCTCCTCCTCCTCCTCCTCCTCCTCCTCCTCCTCCTCCTCCTCCTCCTCCTCCTCCTCCTCCTCCTCCTCCCCTTCCTATTCCTCCCTCTCTTAGATAATGTGGTTTGAGGATAGGGTTAGGAGGATAAGATTGTGACAAGGCAATCCAGTTTTCCTGTGTATTATGTGTAATTTCCAGAGTATTGTAGAATTATAGGCACTTTGAATCCCAGACTTTATATCATCTGTCAAGCCATTTCTGGGCTTTTCAGTCTTCTTTAAATATTCTATTGAAAAATATTTATTCCTTGCTTAAACAACATTATTTATCAAGAAACTCAATATCACCTAAAAGGTTATTCAATTTTTTTTCATTTTTTTTTTACGGAGTATCTTCTTCATTTACATTGCCAATGGTAAAATCTTTCCCAATTTCCCACCTCCCAAAAGCTCCCCTCCCCAAAGATTCCCTACCCCTCCTCCCACCCCCTGCCTCCATGTATATGCCTCTCTACCCAACACAGTCCCACCGCCCCCCAACTTCCCCCTCCATATGTTTTCCTTTGTTGTGGCCTCTATTGAGTCTTTACCCGACCAAAAACCACTTCTTTCACTGATGCCCAAAAAGGCATTACTCTGCCACATTTTTGACTGGAGCCATGTATACCCCTTGGTTGATGGTTCAGTCCCTGTGAGTCTTGGGATGTCTGGGTGTCTGAAGTCATTGTTTTTCCCATGGGGCTATATACCCCTTCAGCTCCTCTGGTACACCGTTAGGGACCCCAAGCTCAGTGCAATAGTTGGTTGCTAGTTTCTGCCTCTGAATTTGTAAGGCTCTGGCAGGGCCCCTCCGGAGACAGCCATGGCATGCTCCTTTGGGTACATGCTTCTCATTGTAGTGTCAGGGTTTGCTGACTATTTATAGGATGAAGCCCCAGGTAGTGCACTCACTGGATGGCCTTTACTTCAGACTCAGCTCCACACATTGCCTCCCTTGTTGCTCCTGTGAGCATTTTGTTCACTTGGTTTTTAATTTTTGTTGTTTTTGTTTTTTCGAGACAGGGTTTCTCTAGGTAGCTCTGGCTGTCCTCAAACTCACTTTGTAGACCAGGCTGACCTTGAACTCAGAAATCTGCCTGCCTCTGCCTCCCAAGTGCTGGAATTAAAGGCATGTGCCACCACTGCCCAGCTTTTATTTTGATTTTTTCACTTTTATTCTTCTCTCATACATTATATCCTGACTACATTTTGCCCTCTTTTCCCTCCTCCCAGTCTCCTATTCCACCTGCCCTCTCCACGAGATCCACCCCTTCTCCATTTCCCTTCAAAAAACAGAGAAGGCCTCCCATGGATATCATCCAAACATGGCATAACAAATTACAATAAGACAAGGCATAAACCCTCACATTAAGACTGGATAAGGCAGCACAGTAGGAGAAAAAGAGTTCTAAGCACAGGCATAAGAGGCAGAGATAACGTGCATTCCCACTGATAGGAGTCCCACAAGAACATCAGGCTATAAAAAGGTATATGCAGAGGACCCAGTTCAGACCTATACTGTCTGTGTTTGCAGCTTCAAGTCATAGCCTTGACCCATCTCGCTCCTGCAATTCTTTATTTCCCTCTTCTGTGTGATTACAGTGGCTATCCTTAATGCATGACTGTTGGTCTCTGAATGTTCTCCCTTTTGATGTTTCTTTGATGACAATTTGTCTAGGTCTAATCTATGACTACAGCAGAAAAATATTAAGAATCAATTACTTTTTCTATTTCTAGATGTATTTGGTTACATTCTGGGTCTTTGGGTTGTCTTGCCCCTGATTCCTGGCAATGTAAGGCAGTATTATGTCTGGTTCCCTCTTGTGGCATGGACCTTAAGTTAAACCAGTCACTGGTTTGCCATGCCCACAAGTTCTGCATCACCACTACCCTAGTACTCCTTGCGAGCAGGGCAGGTTCTATGGTTTTGTGAGTGGGTTGATGCTCAAGTCCCATTCCTAGGAACCTTGCCTAGTTATAGAAGATGGCCAGTTAGTGCTCCATATCCCCCATTACTGGGAGACTTTGCTATGCTGATCCAGAGACATCTAGACTGTTTCAGTTTAGGGTTCTTATAAAGAAAACTGCTATGAATAAAGACAAAAAAAGTATCCTTGTGATAGGATGGAATATACTTTAGGTAGATGCCCAAGAGCTGTATAATTGGGTCTTGAGGTAGATCCGTTCCTAGTTTTCTGGGGAACTACCATATTGATTTCTATATGGGTGTACATGTTTGTATCCCCCAAAATAATGGAGGAGTAATCTTCTTGTGTCTTATCCTTTCCAGCATGATCTGTCACTTGAGCTTTTGATATTAACCATTCTGACAGATATATAATGGAATCTGGGAGTCATTTTGATTTAGACTTCCATGATGACTATGAATATTAAATATTCTTTAATTGTTTCTTGGTCATTTGAAATTCCTCTGTTGAGGATTCTCTTGTTAATTCTGTACATCATTTTTAAAAATGGAATATTTGGTTTGCTGATATCTAGTGTTTTTAGGTTATTTATATATTTTGACATTATCCTGCTATTGGATGTAGAATTGATGGAAACATTTTCCCATTCTCTAGGCTGCCATTTTTTTTTTTTTTATATTGACAGTGTACTTTACCCTAGAGAAGTTTTTCAGCTTTGTGAGGTCCCATTTATTAATTGTTAATATTAGTGTCTGGGCTGTTTGTTTTCTACACAAGAAATAATATCCTGTGCCATGAGTTCAAGGCTACCATTCACTTTTTTATATTAGGTTTAGTGTAATGGGTTTGATGTTGAGGTCTTTGATCCACATGGACTTGAGTTTTGTGCTGTACTACAGAGATATAGCAAAAATTAAACATGATGTTAGAATAAAAACAGACAGGTTGATCAATGGAAGTAAGTCAAATACACAGGTGTAAATCCACACATCAATGGACACCTGGGTTTTGATAAACAAGCAAGAAATACACACTTAAAAATAATCTTTTAAAGCAAAGATGCTTAAAAAAGAAAGCATCTTTGACAAATAGTGCTGGTTTAAATTGATGTCAGCCTGTAGAAGGATGTGAAATGACCTATTTGTGATATCCTGCACCATTTTTTGTTTTCTGATTCAAGGTAGTATTGTGCTTTTCTTAAATTCCATACTTTTGGTACTCTGTTTTCACTTGTACTATTAATAGACCACTAGGCCTATTGAATTAGACTTATACATTCATGGATTTTCCTAGTTCTATCTTAAAATGTCTTAGTTGTAGCAAACTTCAGGTGAAATGCTTACATTTCTCCCAGTAATGCTATTGAATCATTATGAGTTCTTCTCCCATTTCAATATGATGTTTCCATAATGAGGAAATATCATTCAACCTCTCAAGTTAAGTCAGGTTCCACTTCTAGCTATAAATTATACTTGCTCTTTGGAACAACTTACTTAACTTTCTTATCTCAGTTTTTCACAGAAAATTAATACCTTGATGTTTTATAAATTGATTTCCTAAACAACTTTCCTACAAACTTCTTCATTTTTCACCATCATCTGCTTATCTCTGTATTCACATCAGCAACTCCTGTCAACTAAATACCCTAAATGTCCTACCTTATCCTAACTCTGCCTTTGTGTCATATAGTACATCATCTTATACTTTTAAAAGGGAAGTATCAACTCCTACCTAAATATTTTTACTCTTCTCAAATTTTTCCCCTATTGATCTATTCAGGAAAATAGAATTTCAAAGCATTGAAGTTAATATCACTAACCACATAATCAGTAAGTTTCATGCATTCCTTAATATGGAAATTAGATTTCTTTTCTGATACTTTTATTTTTAACTGAAAAAAGATAAAAATATAGCAATCATGTTTTCTGCACCTCCAACTTTTCTCATATCTTTCCCAGTTATTCATTTCCCCAACTCCCCAACTCCACACTCTTTTGTGGTTTATCTTCCTTTAAAAACAAACACATGCAAGACCCCCCTCACATCTTCTCACACAAACAAGAAACCTGAATGTACAAACAAAAATCCAATGAGGTGGTTTATCTTCCTTTAAAAACAAACACGTGCAAGAAACACCACCCCACATCTTCTCACACAAACAAGAAACCTGGATGTACAAATAAAAATCCAATGAGGCAAAAAACATTCATATGAGAAAAAATGTCTACAAAAATACCATTGATTTAGTTTTGTATTGCCCATCTATTATTGGGTATGGGTCTAATATAGCCAGTGAGAATAAATTGGTAAAAACTAATTTTTCCATTAAATGTACATATCATTTGCAGATATTTCCTTGGTTAGGAGGTAGGAGCCTGTGTCCATGTTTTTCTTTTCACACTGGAACTTAATTTTGAAACTATTTTTGCTATTGATATGATAAAAACATACAAAATCAGAGTTTGTTGACACTGTACTCTAGCACAAATTTATTAGATTTAACAGACTAGCAAGTATATGAGACATGGTTATGACTGGTCATAAAAACTAATCTATATTTTCAGGCCAAATATTCTACATTTTCATGAAGAGAATATTAGTTAACTCTGAATACAATATTTACCCTTCCTATTTGGTATTAAGATTTAATCTAGGACAGGGCCTCCTGCATACTAAATAAACATTCATAACTGAGAAGATTTCCCATCCTATTTCATTTTGGGTTCTGACAAAGGGTCTTTTTAAAGTATCAAGGTTTGCCAAACTTGACTGAGTCTCTCCAGGAACCAAGATTACAGGTAAGCACATACACCTCTATGGTCTTTGGTTTGATTATTTTATTCTCTGACAGGAAGATTATAAATGCACATCATCTCTTTAGTTCCACAGAATAAGCTTGTGACTGTGCATTTTGGTAGATGGGGCAGTTTTATCTTGTCTTGAAACTGTATAAACAGTTTCTTCATGACACCCTTCTTTGGGTCAGATCATATTCACAGTTTCTTCTCATGACCGGTCTTTAAATATGTTTTGTTTATGATATTGGCATTCTTTATCTCTGCTTCTTTTTTATAATACTTATTAATTTATTTTATGTATATGAGTACAAGGTAGCTGTCTTCAGATACACTAGAGGAGGGCATTGGATCATTTTACAGATAGTTGTGAGCTACAATGTGGTTGCTAGGAATGGAATTCAGGACCTCCAGAAGGGCAGTCAGTGCTCTTAACCACTGAGCCATCTCTCCAGCCCTGTCTCTGCTTATTAAAACTAAATATATATGAAGATAATTAAGTTACTGATTCTATATTCACTTATGGAGAAATGAGTGTGACTTCTAATATAGCTCAAGGTTTATTAAAAGATAGACAAACTATATAAACAGCAGGAAAATGAAGCTCATAACTTCAGGCCTCTTCATTTCTATATTCTTTGGCTTTTTTTTTCTTTTCAAATTATCTTTTTAATCCTTAACACTATGCCAAAGTTCATAATTCATCTCTTCTATCTTTCTGAATTCTATACAGAAACATTTTCCCCTAAGATATCCTTTTGGGCTCTCCCCATCCCCCATGTAGTCAACATGATTAACACAGGGCACAGTGGCACAAGGAAGGAAGTATAGTCAAATCCACAATTGAAGAGCCAATTGTTATGTTACATGAGAACATTTAGAGCAACTCTTTTTGACTTCTGTTGACCTGCTTCCTCTAGCATTCCTCCCACAGTGGAGGGAAAAATCAAGACATGTTTTCTTTTACCTTTTTTTTATTGAATATATTCTTCACTTACATTTCGAATGTTATACCTCTTCCTGGTTTCCCCTCCTCCCTGGAAACTCCCAACCATATTCCCACCCACTGCCTCCAAGAATATGCTCCTCAATCCAACCAACTCCCATGTACCTCCATATATTTCCCCACACTCCAGCATCTATTGAGCCTTCATAGGAACAAGGACATCTTTTCCCACTGATGCCCAAAAAGGCATTCCTCCACAATTCTTCTGGCTGGAACCATATGTACCCCTTGATTGATGTCTTAGTCCATGGATTCCCTGAGGCATCTGGTTGGCCTATGTCTTCTTTCTTCCCATGGGGCTGCAAACACCCCAAGCTCCTCCAGTCCTCCCTCCAACTCCTCCATTGAGAAACTAGTCCAATGGTTGGTTGCTAGTATGCCCCTCTGTATCTGTAAGGCTCTAGCAGGACCTCTCCAAAAACCAACCATAACAGGCTCCTTGCAGTACACACTTCTTATCATCCATAGTAGTTTCTAGGTTTGATGAGCATTTATAGGATGAATCCCCAGGTAGGACCATCTCTGGGTAACCTTATCTTCAGTCTATGCTCCACACTTTGTCTCCATAGTTGTTCCTGTGAGTATTTTGTTTCCTTTCTTAGAAGTACAAAAGGACCCCCACTTTGGTCTTGCTTCTTTTGAGCTTCCTGTGGTCTCTGAATTGTAACTTGTTTATTTTTAGCTTTTGGGCTAATATCCACTTATCAGTGAGTGCATGCCATGTGTGTTCTTTTGTTATTTGGTTACCTCATTCAGGATGACACTTTCTAGTTTCATCCATTTGCCTAAGAATTTTATGAATTCATTCTTTTAATAGCTGTGTAGTATTCCACTATATATATATATATAGAAATTCTGATATATATATATATATCAGAATTTCTGTATCCATTACTCTGTTGAAGGACATCTGGGTTCTTTCCAGCTTATGGCTATTATAAATAAGGCTGCTATGAATGTAGTGGAGCATGTGTCCTAACAACATGCTGGAGTATCTTCTGGGTATATTCCCAGGAGTGGTATAGCTGAGGACTCAGGTAGAACTGTGTCCCATTTTTCAAGGAACCACCAAATTGATTTTCATAGTGCTTTTGCCAACTTGCAATCCCACTAGCAATGGAGAAGTGTTCCTTTTTCTCTATATCCTCTCCCACCTCTGCTGTCCCCTGATTTTTTCATCTTAGTCATTATGACTGGTGTGATGTGAAATCTCAGCGTTGTTTTGATTTGCATTTCCCAGATAACTAAGGATGCTGAACATGTCTTTAGGTGCTTAAGAGCCATTTGAGTTTCCTCAGTTGAAAAGTCCCTGTTTAGCTCTGTATCCCATTTTAAAATAGGGTTATTTGACACTCTGGAATCTAACTTATTGAGTTCTTTGTATATATTGGACATTAGTCCTCTATCAGATGTAGGATTGGTAAAGATCTTTTCCCAATATGTTGGTCGCCATTTTGTTCTATTGACAGAGTCCTTTGCCTTACAGAAGCCTTGAAGTTTTATGAAGTCCCATTTGGTATTTAATAAGCTCTTGGTGTTCTATTCAGGAAATTTCCCCTGTGCCCATGTGTTCAAGGTTCTTCCCCACTTTCTCCTCAATAAGTTTCAGTGTATCTGGTTTTATGTAGATAGAGGGCCTTGATCCACTTGAACTTGAGGTTTGTACAATGAGATAAGAATGAATCAATTTGCATTTTTCTGCATGCTGACCTCCAGTTGATCCAGCACCATTTCTTAAAAATACTGTCCCTTTTTCACTGGATGATTTTAGCACCTTTGTCAAATATCAAGTAGATTGCTTCAAGTTTCTCTTCATTTAGGTTGATGTTGGCTACTGGTTTATACAGTATATTGCTTTCACTGTGTTTCAGTATGGGCCTTGAATTCCTGATCTCTCCAATACTTTGATCAAGAAGGGATTCTGGATTTTGTCAAAAGCCTTTTCAGCATCTAAGGAAATGACCATGTGTTTTTTTTTTCTTTGAGTTTGTTTATTTAGTGGATTGCATTCATGGATTTCTGTATATTGAACCATCCTGGCATCCATGGGATGAAGCCTACTTGATCATGGTGAATTGTTTTGATGCATTCTTGGATTCAGTTGACTAGAATTTTGTTGAGTATTTTTGTATCAATGTTCATAAGGGAAATTTGTCTGAAGTTCTCTTTCCTTGTTTGGTTTTTTGGTTTAGGTATAAGCATTATTGTGGCTTCATAGAATGAATTGGGTAGTGTTCCTCGAGTTTCTATTTGGTGGAAGAGGTTAAAGAGTAATGGTATTAGCTCTTCTTTGAAGATCTGATAGAATTCTCCACTAAGCCCATCTGGTCCTGGGCATTGTTTTTGTTGGGAGAATATTAACAACTGCTGCTATTTCCTCTGGACTTATTGGGACCATTTAGAAAGTTTATCTGATCCTGTTTTGTTGTATTCTATAGCTGCCTGAAGCTACTACAAACTGGGTTGCTAGAACAAAAGCTGAGGGATGGATGGAGAAGGGGGGAAAAGAACGGGACCAGGATGATTGTTTACAGATCAAGGCTCCAACTTTAATCTAGGTCTTTAATCTTTTTAACAGTTTGGGCAAATCCCTCCCTCCAGACTCCGGGCTGAGTTCTGGAAAAGTCTTCTGGTTGTCCTTGGCTCTACTGCTCAGGCAGCTGGATGGGTCACCTGCTTAATTCAGGAATTCGTAGACCTGGAAGAACAATGAACTTAACCTTCTCTCTGAGCTTCTCCACCCTAGGATAAAAATTCCTGCTGTAACCTACTTCGCTAGTGTCCTTGGCCAATGTCAAGTTCCTACCATGTGACATGACACCCCAATATGGCTCTGTACACTGTTTTAATGTTGTCACCTGGTAAGTATCTAGAGAATTGTCCATTTCGTCTAGATTTTCCAATTTTGTTTAGTATAAGCTCTTGTTGTAGGATCTGATGATTTTTTGAATTTCCATAGTTTCTGTTTTTATGTCTCCCTTTTTATTTCTGATTTTATTAATTTTGGTAGTGCCTCTGAGTCCTCTGGTTTGCCTGGCTCAGGGTTTATCTATCTTGTTGATTTTCTCAAAGAATCAACTCCTGGTTTTGTTAAATCTTTGTATAATTCTTTTTGTTTCTATTTGGTTGGTTTCAGCCTTAAGTTTGATTATTTCCTGCCCTCTACTCCTCATGGGTGTAATTGCTTCTTTTTCTTCTAGAGCTTTCAGGTGTGTTGTCAAGCTGTTAATACAAGCTCTCTCTGTTTTCTTCTTGGAGGCATTTAGAGCTATGAGTTTTCCTCTTAGCACTGCTTTTATTGAGTCCTACAAGTTTTGGCATGATGTGTTTTCATTTTCATTAAATTCTAAAAAGTCTTTCATTTGTTTCTTTATTTCTACCTTGACCAAGGTATCATTGAGTAGAGCATTGCTCAATGTCCATGTATATGTGTGTGTGTTTTCTGTTGTTTTTGTTTGAACTTAAGACCAGACTTAGGCTGTGGTGATCTGATAGAGTGCATGGAATTATTTCAATATTCCAGTATATGTTGAGGCCTCTTTTGTGCCCAATTATATGGTCAATTTTGGAGAAGGTACCATGAGGTACTGAGAAGAAAGTATATTCTGTTGTTTGAAGATGGAATGTTCTATACATATCTGTTAGATCCATTTGGTCCATAACTTTAGTTAGTTTCACTATGTCTCTGCTTCGTTTCTGTTTCCACGATTTGTCCATCATTGAAAGTGGGGTGTTGAAGTCTCCCACTATAACTGTGTGGGGTGCAATATGTGCTTTGAGCTTTAGTAAAGTTTCTTTTATGAATGTGGGTGCCCTTACATTTGGAGCATAGATGTTCAGAATTGAGAGTAGATTTTTCCTTTGACAAGTATGAAGTATCCCTCCTTATCTTTTCCCACAACTTTTGGTTGAAAGTCAATTTTATCTAATATAAGTATGGTCACTCCAGCTTGTTTCTTGGGACAAATTTGCTTAGAAAATTGTTTTCCAACCTTTGACTCTGAGGTAGTGAGTGTGTTCATCACTGAGGTTGGTTTCTTGTATGAAGCAAAATGTTGGGTCCTGTTTACATATCCAATCTGTTAGTCTATGTTTTTTTGTTGGAGAATTGAGCCAATTGATATTAAGAGATATTAAGGAAAAGTGATTGTTGCTTACTGTTATCTTCTTAGTTAAAGGTGAAATTCTGTTTTTGTGGCAATCTTCTTTTGGGTTTGTTGAAAGAAAATTACTTTATTGATTTTTCTAGGGTGTAGTTTCCTACCTTGTGTTGGCATTTTCCACCCACTATCCTTTGAAGTACTGGATTTGTGGAAAGATAATGTGTAAATTTGGTTTTGTCATGGAATGTCTTGTTTTCTCCATCTAAGGTAACTAAGAGTTTTGCTAGGTATAGTAGGCTAGGCTGTCATTTACATTTTCTTAGGGTCTGTATGACATCTGCCCAGGATCTTCTAGCCTTCATAGTTTGTGGTGAGAAGTCTGATGTAATTCTGATAGGTCTGCCTTTATATGTTACTTGACCTTTTTCCTTTACTGCTTTTCATATTCTTTCTTTGTTTAGTGCATTTGTTGTTTTGATTATTATGGGTCAGGAGGAGTTACTGTTCTGGTTCAGTCTGTTTGGATTTCTGTAGGCTTCTGGTATCTTCATAGGCATCTCTCTTTTTAGGTTAGGGAAGTTTTCTTCTATAAATTTGTTGAAGATATTTGCTGGCCCTTTAAATTGTAAATCCTTGCTCTCTTCTATATCTATAATCCTTAGGTTTGGTCTTCTCATTGTGTTATGGATTTCCTGGATGTTTTGAGTTACAAGCTTTTTACATCTTGCATTTTCTTTGACTGTTGATTCAATATGTTCTATGGTATCTTCAGCTCCTGAGATTCTTTCTTCTGTTCTTGAATTGTGTTGTTTATGCTTGCTTCTATGACTCCTGAATTCTTTACAAGGTTTCTATCTCCAGAGATGTCTTACTTTGTGATTTCTTTATTGTTTCTCCTTCCATTTTTATATCCTGGGTAGTTTTGGTCAGTTCCTTCACCTGTTTGTTTTTTCCTGAAGTTCTTTAAGGGATTTTTGTGTTTCCCCTTTAAGGTCTTCTACCTATTCATCCACGTTCTCCTGTGTTTCTTTAAGGGATTTTTGTGTTTCCTCTTTAAGGGCTTTTGCCTGTTAATCCATGTTCTCCTCTGTTTCTTTTAGGCACTTTTGTAATTTCTTTTTAAGGGTTTCTGTATGTTGACCCATATTCCCCCATAATTCCCTATTGAATTTTTGTGTTGCCTCTTTAAGGGCTTCTACCTGTTGAACTGAAAAGATAGAAAATACAGCTTAACCCTAATGACCCCAAGAAGTCAGAAGTTTAAAATGCTATCTCGCTCCAAAGAAGCTCTAACTCCAACCCTCTTTTTTTTTTTTTGGTGCTGTTTTTATTAGGATTTAGAATTTATTGTTATACCTTATACAACTTTATATATCTGTTGCCTTGAATTACTAAATGATTTTGTCTTTTTCTAATCAGTACCAAATTTGCCAGTTCCTTTTTTTTCTTTTTTGTTGTTACATTTTTTATTTTTTTATTTTTTTATTTGATATAATTTTTTATTTACATTTCAAATGATTTCCCCTTTTCTAGCCCCCCACTCCCCGAAAGTCCCGTAGGCCCACTTCTCTCCCCCTGTCCTCCCACCCACCCCTTCCCACTTCCCCGTTCTGGTTTTGCCGAATACTGCTTCACTGAGTTTTTCCAGAACCAGGGGCCACTCCTCCTTTCTTCTTGTACCTCATTTGATGTGTGGATTATGTTTTGGGTATTCCAGTTTTCTAGGTTAATATCCACTTATTAGTGAGTGCATACCATGATTCACCTTTTGAGTCTGGGTTACCTCACTTAGTATGATGTTCTCTAGCTCCATCCATTTGCCTAAGAATTTCATGAATTCATTGTTTCTAATGGCTGAATAGTACTCCATTGTGTAGATATACCACATTTTTTGCATCCACTCTTCTTTTGAGGGATACCTGGGTTCTTTCCAGCATCTGGCAAGTATAAATAGGGCTGCTATGAACATAGTAGAACATGTATCCTTATTACATGGTGGGGAATCCTCTGGGTATATGCCCAGGAGTGGTATAGCAGGATCTTCTGGAAGTGAGGTGCCCAGTTTTCGGAGGAACCGCCAGACTGATTTCCAGAGTGGTTGTACCAGCAACTTCAAGACTCTGAAGAAGGAAATGGAAGAAGACCTCAAAAAATGTGAAAACCTCCTATGCTCATGGATCGGTAGAATCAATATAGTTAAAATGGCCATTTTGCCAAAAGCAGTATACAGATTCAATGCAATACCCATCAAAATCCCAACTCAATTCTTCACAGAGTTAGAAAGAGCAATTATCAAATTCATGTGAAATAACAAAAAACCCAGGATAGCTAAAACTATTCTCAGCAACAAAAGAAAATCTGGGGGAATCAGTATCCCTGACCTCAAGCAATACTACCGAGCAATAGTGTTAAAAACTGCATGGTATTGGTACAGTGACAGGCAGGAGGATCAATGGAACAGGATGGAAGATCCAGAAATGAACCCACACACCTATGGCCACTTGATCCTCGACAAAGAGGCTGAAAACATCCAATGGAAGAAAGATAGCCTTTTCAACAAATGGTGCTGGTTCAACTGGAGGTCAGCATGCAGAAGAATGCGAATTGATCCATCCTTTTCTCCTTGTACTAAGCTCAAATCCAAATGGATCAAGGACCTCCACATAAAGCCAGACAGCTAATAGCAAAGAAACTGGGGAAGACCCTTGAGGACATCGGTACAGGGAGAAAGTTTCTGAACAGAACACCAATAGCGTATGCTCTAAGATCAAAAATTGACAAATGGGATCTCATAAAATTCCAAAGTTTCTGTAAGGCAAAGGACACTATCAAGAGGACAAATCAGCAACCAACAAATTGGGAAAAGATCTTCACCAATCCTACATCAGATAGAGGGTTAATATCCAATATATATAAAGAACTCAAGAAGTTAGACTCCAGAAAACCAAATAACCCTATTAAAAAATGGGTTACAGAGTTAAACAAAGAATTCTCACCTGAAGAACTTCAGATGGCGGAGAAGCATCTTAAAAAATGCTCAACTTCATTAGTCATTAGGGAAATGCAAATCAAAACAACCCTGAGATTTCATCTTACACCAGTCAGAATGGCTAAGATTAAAAACTCCAGCCTTGTAAGGAGCCCCAAACACTTCACATTCCAGAGCCCTCTCTTTGTTAGAAACTAGGTAAAAGGTCACATTCCAGAGCCCACCCTTTGTTAAAAGCTAGGCAAAAGGGCCTTAAATAATTGATCCTGGCCCTGTAAGATAACTATAAATGAGCTAATTATTTGCTTATCTTGCTTTTGTAAACTGCTTAAGGCATTACCCACATCCAGGAGTTCATGCAGCTATAGACCTCCAAGAAAATAGGAAACTAATTGGTCCACAGAGTGCGGGCTCAGACTATTTAAACTAATTGGCCTGAAAACTATAGAGTGGTACAAATTGATTGGTTCACACTGCACAGGTTCTTGATGCTAAGGAATGAATGGTTTGTGATTTGTGGGCTTTGTGGTAAACTTATAAAAGCTGTTGCAATTCTGCACTTGGGGTCCACAGTCCTCCACTCCTGCACAGTGTATGGCTGTGGAACCCAGAATTCTGGAATAAAAAAATCCTCTTGCTATTGCATTGAGACCATTTCCTGCAAGTGATTTGGGTGTCGCCTTCCAAGGAGTGTGGTGCTGGGGTGCCCTCGGTTTGGGGGGATCTTACAGAACCATGTTCTTCTGTATTTCTTTAAGGGAGTTATTTATGTTCTTCTTGAAGTACTCCATCAGCATCATGAGATGTGATTTTAAATCCAGCTCTTGCTTTTCCGGTGTATTGGGGTATCCAGGATTTGCTGTTGTAGGGGAACTGGGTTCTAATGTTGCCATGTTGCCTTTGTTTTCTGTTGGTAATGATATAGCATTTGCCTTTTGCCATCTAGTTTTCTCTAGTGGTAGCTAGTCCTGCTATCTCTGATATTGGTTTATTTGTCCTGCAAACATGTTTATCTGTACTCCCGAGATTCCCATTCTCTCTGTGCACAAAAGGATGTAAGCTCTCTTGGGAGACTGGTTCTCCTGTGCTCCCAGTTGTCTCCACCCTCCAAATGACCTGTGTGACCTCCAAATGAGTGTGGCTGGTTCTCAAATGCCCTGAGTGAAGCTGGTTCTCTAGGAAGTATCAGGAACTGTTGTGTTCACTGTGGCAGACCTGGCAAGGTTCTGTCACAGCAGAAAGGGCTGGCAGCAGGGTTAGGGGGAGAAGGATCAGAAGGTGACTGCTAATCAGGACAGGGCTTTTGGTGGTTGCTGGGTAGTTAGTCCTGCAGCTCTGGGCCTCCCGAGGTGGGAGTTTGTTACCAACTGCCCAGAATGACTGATTCTCTAGGAAGTATCAGGAGATGGATTCTTTACTATGGCAGATCTGGCAAGGTTCTGCCACAGCAGAAAGGGGGTGGTGGCAGCAGAAGGGGGATAATGATCACATTCTTTGGCTTTTTACATGAGGTTCTCTGGCAGTAATCTCTTAGTTGAACCATTCTTCCAAGGAAGCTTTTCACCTCTGATCCCAGTGTTGATGAAGAGGATTCTTTTTTCATTCCTATAGAAAATGGCGCAATTTAACATATTGTGGTATACCTAAACTCACCTGCGTGATCTGTACTTTAGGGAGGTGACATTCTAAGATGGTGAGTATGAAGTCACAATTACTATGGGGGAGGGAGAACTGTGTTTTGTATTTTAACTAAATATTGGTTAAAAAATTTTATTACAAAATGCATGCAATGCTTTGTAAAGCATATTTTCAATACTTACAAATCGTGGGGCCAGAAAGCCCCACAATTAGCAGAGGTAGTCCAGAGCAAGAATGAGATGAGGTGAAGACAGATCCAAATCCTGAAAATCTCATCCTCAGACAGGCAGGAGTATGATTGCTACCTCCTTGCTCTTGGCGTTTATGCTCCAGTGCAAATATCCTGTATGATCCCAAACTTTGAGATAGTCAAATATGCTTGTGGCTAAATTACAGATCTAACTTCTTCTCTTCAATTAAGGATATGTCCAATAAGCACCTGGAATTATTTTCCATGCAAATGAACCATTCCCAGCACCTTTGTACCACCCAATCACATATCCTCAAACCCCAATCCACTTTCAAAGGTTTTTTGTTTGGTTGGTTGGTTTTGTTTTTGTTTTTTCTTTTCATGTTTTTATTTTATTTATTGAATATAATCTTCATTTACATTTCCAATGGAAAAAGCTTTCTCGATTTCTCCTTCCCCCAAAACCTCCAACCCCTCCTCCCACCTCTTACCTCCACTTACATGCCAGTCCACCTGACCCACTCCCACCTCCACCACACGATTTCTCGTTGTTGGGGCTTCTATTGAGTCTTCATCTTGCCAAGGAGCACTCCTCCCACTCATGTCCAACAAGGCATTCCTCTGTCACATTTTTGGCTGGAAGGATGTGTACCCCTTGGTTCATGGTTTAGTCCCTGGGAAACCTGGGGCATCTGGGTGGCCAAGATCATTGTTCTTCCCATGGGGCTGTAAACCCCTTCAGCTCCTCTGGACCACCTTCCAAATCCTCCATTGGGCACCCCATGCCCAGAACAATGGTTCTCTGTATTTGTAAGGCTCTAGCAAGGCCCCTCCAGAGACAACCATGGCATGTTCCCTTTGGTACACACTTCTTGTCATCCATAGTAGTGTCAGTAGTGTCGGGTTTTGGTGACTGATTATAGGATGAATTTCCATGTAGGGCAGTCTCTGGGTGGCCTTTACTTCAGTCTCTACTCCATACTTTGTCTGTTTTTTGCTCCTGTGAGTATTTTGTTCCCTTTCTTAGAGGAATCAAAGCACCTTCACTTAAGTCCTCCTTCTTGAGCTTTCTGTGCTCTGTGAATTGTAACATGTTTATATTGAACTTTTAGGCTAACATCCACTTATCAGTGAGTGCATACCATGTGTGTTCTTTTGTGATTGGGTTACCTCGCTCAGGCTGACAGTTTCTATTTCCATCCATTTGCCTAAGAATTTCAGGAATTCATTGTTTTTAATAACGGACTAGTAAGTACTCCATTGTGTATATATACCACAGTTTCTGTATCCATTCCTCTGTTGAAGGACATCTGGGTTCTTTCCAGCTTCTGGCTATTATAAATAAGGCTGCTATGAACATAGTGGAACATGTGTCCTTATTACATGTAGGAGCATCATCTAGGTATATGTTCCTCAGGTAGTACTGTGTCTAAATTTCTGAGGACTCACCAAACTGATTTCCAGAGTTGTTTTATCAGCTTGCATTCCCACCAATAATGGAGACATATTCCTCTTTCCCCACACCCTCTCCAGCATCTGCTATCCCCTGAGTTTTTATATCCTAATCATTCTGAATGGTCTAAGGTAGAATTCAGTGTTGTTTTGATTTGCATTTCCCTGATAACTAAGGATGCTGAACATTTCTTTAGGTGCTTTAGCATCATTCGAGTTTTCACAGTTCAAAATTCCCTGTTAATCTCTGTATCCCATTTTTTAATAGGTTATTTGACTCTCTGGAGACTAACTTCTTGAGTTCTTTGTACACATTGGATATTCACCCTCCATTGGATGTAGGATTGGTAAGGATCTTTTCCCAATTTGTTGGTTATCATTTTGTCCTATTGACTGTATCCTTTGCCTTACAGAATGTTTGCAGTTTTATGAGGTCCCATTTGCTGATTCTTGTTCTTAGAGCATAAGCCTTTTGTGTTCTGTTCAGAAACTTTCCCCCTGTACCAATGTGGTCACTATTCTTCCCTACTTTCTCCTCTATAAGCTTCAGTGTGTCTGGTTTTATGTATAGATCCTTGATTCACTTGGACTTGAGCTTTGTACAAGGAGATAAGAATGGGTAAATTTGCATTTTTCTACATGCTGACCTCCAGTTGATCCCTCACCATTTGTTAAAAATTATGCCCCCCTCCCACTTGATGTTTTTTTGTTCCTTTGTCAAATATCAAGTGACCATATATGTGTGGGTCCAATTCTGGGTCTTCAATTCTATTCCATTGATCTTCCTGTCTCCATACCAATACCAAACAGTTTTTATCACTATTGCTCTGTAGTAGATCTTGAGATAAAGGATGGTGAGTCCCCCAGGAGATCTTTTGTTGTGGAGAATAGTTTTTGCTATCCTGTGTTTTTTGGTATTCCAGATGAATCTGAGAATTGTCCTTTCTAGATCTATGAAGAATTGATTTGGGATTTTTATGGAGATTGCATTGAATCTGTAGATTGCATCCTGAAAGATGGTCATTTTTACTATATTGATCCTGCCAATCCATGAACATGGGAGATCTTTCCATTTTCTGAGACCTTCTTCGATTTCTTTCTTGAGAAGCTTGAAGTTCTTGTCATCCAGATCTTTCACTTGCTGCCTTAGGGTCACACCTAGGTATGAAATATTATTTTGGACTATTGTGAAGGGTGACATTTCTCTAATTTATTTCTCAGCTTGTTTATCCTTTCAGTAGAGGAAGGCTACTGATTTGCTTGAGTTAATTTTATATCCAGCCACTTTGCTGAAGTTGTTTAGCAGCTTTAGGGGTTCTTGGGTGGAAGTTTTAGGGTTGCTTAAGTATACTATCATATCATCTGCAAATAGTGATATTTTGACTTCTTCCTTTCCAATTTGTCTTCCTTTGACCTCCTCCTTTTGTTGTCTGATTGCTCTGGCTAGGACGTCAAGTACTATGTTGAATAGATAGGGAGAGATTGGGCAGCCTTGTCTGGTCCCTGATTTTAGTGGGTTTGCTTCAAGTTTCTCTCCATTTAATTTGAAGTTGGATACCTGTGTGTAGTATATTGCTTTTACTATGTTGAGCTATGGGCCTTGGATTTCCAATCTCTTCATGACTTTTATCATGAAGGAATGCTGGATTTTGTCAAAAGCCTTCTCAGTATTTAATGAAATGACAATGTGTTTTTATTCCTTGAGTTTGTTTATGTAGTGGATTACATTGGAGGATTTCAGTATATTGAACCATCCCTGCATCCCTGGGATGAAGCCTACCTGATCGTGGTGAATTATAGTTTTGATGCTTTCTTGGATTCAGTTGGCCAGAATTTTGTTCAGTATTTTTCCATAGATGTCCATGAGGGAGATTCGTCAAAAGTACTCCTTCTTTGTTTGGCCTTTGTTTGGTTTAGGTGTAAGCATTATTGTAGCTTCATAGAATTAGTTGGGTAGTGTTCCTCATGTTTCTATTTTGTGGAATAGTTTGAAGAGTATCTGTATTAGCTCTTCTTTGAAGATCTGACAGAATTTCCCAATAAACCCATCTGGCCCTGAGGGTTATTTATTTATTTATTTTTTTGGTGGGAGATCATTAATGACTGCTTCTATTTCCTCAGGTCTTATGGGGCTATTTAGATGGTTTAACTGATCCCATTTTCACATTGGCAACTGGTATGTATCTAGAAAGTTGTCCATTTCATTCAGATTTTCAAACTTTGTTGAGTATAAACTCTTGTAGGAGCATCTGATGATCTTTTGAATTTCCACAGTTTCTGTTGTTATGTCTCCCTTTCCATTTCTGATTTTATTAATTTGGGTATTGCCTCTGTGTGCTTTGGTTATTTCTGGCTAAGGGTGTATCTATCTTGTTGAAAACTTCCACCAAGAACTAGCTCCTGGTTTCATTGATTGTTTATATAGTTCTTCTCTCTCTCTCTCTCTCTCTCTCTCTCTCTCTCTCTCTCTCTCTCTCTCTTTTAATTTGGTTGATTTCAACCCTGAGTGTGATTATTTCATGCAGTCTACTCCTCTTGGGTATACTTGCTTCTTTTTGTTCTAGAGTTTTCAATTGCACTGTCAAGTAGTTAGTTCAAGCTCTCTCCTTCTTTTTGGAGGCACTCAGAGCTATGAGTTTTCCTCTTAGCACTGCTTTCATTGTGTTCCATAAATTTTGGTATGATGTATCTTCATTTTCATTAAATTCTAAAAAGATTTTAATTTCTTTTATTTCTTCCTTGACCAAGCCATCCTTGAGAAGAGCATTGTTCAAAGTCCATGTGTATGTGTGTTTTACATTTTGTTTTGTTTTGTTGAGATTAAGACCAAACCTTAGGCTGTGGTGATCTGATAAGGTACATGGAATAGTTTCAGTATTTCTGTATCTGTTCAGGCCCATTTTGTGACCAATTATATGGTCAATTTTGGAGAATGTACCATGAGGTGCTGAGAAGAAGGTATATTCTTATGCTTTAGGGTGGAACTTTCTGTACATATCTTATAGATCCATTTGGGCTATAACTTCAGTTAGTTTTACTGTATCTCTGTTTAGTTTCTGTTTCCATAATTTGTCCATTGTTGAGATGGGGTGCTGAAGTCTCCCACTATTATTGTGTAGGGTGCAATGTATGGTTTGAGCTTTAGTAAAGTTTCTTTTATGAATGTGGGTGCCCTTGCATTTGGACAATAGATGTTCAGAATTGAGAGTTCATCATGGTAGACTTTTCTTTTAACCTGTATGAAATGTCCCTCCTTATCTTTTTTCACAACTTTTGATTGAAAGTCAATTTTATCCAATATAAGAATGGCTACTCCAGCTGTTTTTTGGGACCATTTGCTTGGAAAATTGTTTTCCAAGCTTTGACTCTGAGGTAGTGAGTGTCTGTGTCACTGAGGTTGGTTTCTTGTATGTGTAAGACCCCCAAAACCGAGGGTGCCCCAGCACCCCACACCCTGGAAGGCGACACCTAAATCACTCGTGAGAAACGATCTCGATGCAAAAGCATGAGGATTTCTTTATTTCCAGAATTCTGGGTTCCATAGCCATGCACCATGCAGGGTTAGAGGACTATGGACCCTGAGTGCCGAACTGCGACAGC
The DNA here is from genome assembly GCF_947179515.1 of Apodemus sylvaticus. NCBI lineage: Eukaryota > Metazoa > Chordata > Mammalia > Rodentia > Muridae > Apodemus > Apodemus sylvaticus. The sequence goes on along the minus strand of NC_067478.1, from coordinate 118,056,874 downwards.
TTTTATAAGTTTAGGACAGAGCCCACAAATCGCAAACCAATCATTTCTTAGCATGGAGAGCCCATGAAATGCGAGCCAATTGATTGGTACCACTCCATAGTTTTTAGGCCAATCAGTTTAAGTTATCGGAGCCCGCGCTCAGTGGACCAATTAGTTTCCTATAATGTCTAGAGCTGCATGAACTCCTGCTTAGGGGTAATGGCGTAAGTTTACAGAAGATAAGCTTAGCCCATTTCCAGTTACCCTATGGGGCCAGGATCACCTATTCAAGGCCTTTCTGCTAGGTCTAAACAAAGGGCAGGCTCTGGAATGTGACCTTTTACCTAGTTTCTAACTAAAGGAGATAGCATTTTAAACTCCTGATTTATTGGGGTCATTAGAGTTAGGCTGTATTATTTTCTATCCTTTCATATGAAGCAAAATGTTGGGTCCTGTTTACATAACTAGTCTGTTGGTCTATGTCTTTTTATAGGGGAATTGAGACCATTGATATTAAGAGATATTAAGGGAAAATAATTATTGCTTACTGTTGTCTTCTTAGTTAAAGTGTAACTGCCCACAGCTACAGTGAATTAGGTCCCTGGAAGAGAAGCTTGGGATATATGGTGTGTGTGTGTGGGGGGGGGGGGGGGTGGCAAAAGGAATGAAGACTAAGACAACACCAGCTGTTCAAAGTCTAGTGGTTTATTGATGGACCCAGAGTTTTAAGGTTTCAGGCAAGACCCTCCCCAAGTTCTAGAATGTGTTCCGGGAGTGTTGGCTCCACTGCTCTGGCAGCTGGCTGGGTCACCAGCTTAATTTAGGAATTCATATACCTGGAGTAACAATGAACTTCACCTTCACTCTGATCATTCCATCCTAGGTGGACCAGGATTCCTGACTAGCACAGGAATGCCTGCTCAACAAAGGGAGAGGAAGTTCACCTTGATCAATATCGAGTTCCTACCAGGTGGCATGACACCCCAATATGGCTTGGTACATTTCCTTCCTTTTATTAGATTGAAAATGAAGAGGTAGTAAACAAGTGGATAAACATCCATCAAAAGAAGGTGGGCCTAACCAAGAGGTGGAAACAATGATCTTGATTCCTCTTAAGTATTTTTATGACATCTTTTGCAGAGGAGAAGTTTTAGGCTTCCTTATTATTTTAAGGACAGCCTCTCAGTGCCAACCTCTATGTAATCAGCTGTACTTCCTGGGGACTCAGAGCCAGAAAACATGGTCCTTCCCACGTAGTGCTTTGCCTTGTACCTCTCACTATTGCCCATATCTACTTACAAGCAGACACACATAGATATGATTTCTATGTGGCTCCTGAAAGGAGAACCCTTTGTATAGGTTTAAGTCAGGGGGTCTGCAAGGGTCTTAACAGTCATGCCAGTTTTCAGTCCAGGAGAGCCTGGGTGGAGACAGCCAGTCTGCTTAACACACAAGATCAAGAGTTAAAGGTGGAACTGGATTAACTTGTCCAATTCCAATTCAGTTGCAAATTAGTGACTTTCAGACACAAAGCCTGGCCTCTGGGGTGGGGGAGGTAGCTTTGTGAATCAAGAGATATGCTATTACTTCTCAGGAAAAGTGGAGACTATATTTCAAATTAACTCAGCTGGCTGAAGAAGATTTTTAGCCATCTTCATAATTGGAATCTCCAATGTTGGATTTATTCCTACATCAGTCTATGATTGAGTTAGCTGATCACATTAAAGGAAGGAGAAGAGTCATTATAACTCTTCCTTAAAGTGTAAGCTGAATAAACCCTTTCCTCTCCCCCCCCAAATAACTTCTCCTTAGATTAATCTTTGTAAGTTAGTTTAACAGTGTTTATATTCTGTTCCACAAATGCTAAAAGCTTGAAGCAAGGCAGTTTATTTAATCTGGGACATAGGCAAGTAAAGTCATCATTATCAGGGCACTCAGCAAACCCAGTCAGCATTATCTTCAGCATGCCACAGCAACCACTCTGGCTGTTAGCATGCTTCTGTAGCATTCTGTGGGAAAAAAATGAACATGCTTTCCTCCCCAATATTAAGTCAGGATCATGCCATATGCCAATAAGTGGATCCTTCTATCTCACCTAGGCATCAGTATGCCTAGTTATAGGATGCTATAGACACTCAGTGAGGAGTTCCTTGGCATCCAAATTTTAAAATGTATCTCGTCTTTGAGGATTATAAAGAATTAAATTGTCAAAGACATCTTGAATATTTGATGACTCTAATAGCCAGTTCCATTGTCTGTTTTAATTTAAGTTGGAACACCAAGCATAGACAATAATGTAGGCAATTACATAAGCATCAAAAATAAATGTAGCATTTTTAGTTGCTTTTTTGTTAGAGCAGTTGCAACTAGAAAGCCTAAAAATGTATTATTAGTCACATGTAAATATTTTAATTTTATAAAATTAGAAATACGAGTATCATTTATCTGTACTAATTAAGTCCTCTAGTATTAACACCATTATGTGGTATAGGTAGAAATTGAGGACACCAGGAACAAGTCTTTATAATTTGATGTGCACATTTTCTGAAAATAAAACATTTTTTAAACCATTATTATTTTGATGATATAAAGAATATGTTTGTATGGGCAATTGTTCCTAAATACTCTACCTGGGACACAAATTCTATGTGCCTTGCCTTGAGGGGTTTTGTCCAAGGACTTTTTAAAGATTTATTAATTTATTATATATAAATATATTGTAGCTGTCTTTAGATATACCAAAAGAGGGTATCAGATCTCATTATAGGTAGTTGTAAGTCGCCATGTGGTTGTTGAGATTTGAACTCTTATATTTTATGGTTGAGAGTCTAGCCTTTAACAGCTGAGCCATCTCTCTAGCTCCTGGATCAGCTCACAAATATTCAGAGGACAGCCACTTAAAGAACATATCTTTTTTAACTTGAATTGCATTTGTGTAAATAATTTAAGAATTAGCAGTATCAAAAAAGGCACAGTTATATTTGCTATCAATACATAATTAAACACTTGATTTTTAACATTTTGAAAATAGCAGCTACAGCACCCAATTCAATTATCTGTGCTGAAGGAAGGGGAAACTTAAAAGAATAATCATGTGATTTAATTATATGAGCCTCATTCCCATAGTAGATGCATTCTTTATAGGATATTTGTATAGAAATATAAAAGCAGAGAATCCCCGCAGCCATATTCACTGCCTGCTGGAGCAGAAGAGCTTCACTAGGTACTGTATCACCCTGAGATTTAGATCTCTGGGGGTGCAAACCGCCAGGGGTCTGCCTGTGCTCAGGAGCTGGGCTCATAGGCAGTTCTTCTGCCCGACCTCCGGGCATGGAGCCTGTGTACTGCCTGGAGACCAGCAAAGGGAGAGAATCCCCACGGCCATATTTGCTGCTGGCCAGGGCAGAAGAGCTTCACTAGGTACTGTATCACCCCGAGCTTTAGATCTCTGAGGGTGCAAACCACCAGTGGTCTGCCTGGGCTCAGGAACTGAGCACATAGAAGGTTCATCTGCCAGACCTCCGGGCATGGGGCCTGTGTCCTGCCTGGTGACCAGCACAGGGAGAGAATCCCTGCGGCCATATCTGCTGACTGCCAGAGCAGAAGAGCTTCATTAGGTACTGTATCACCCTGAGCTTTAGATCTCTGGGGGTGCAAGTCACCAGGGGTCTGCCTGCACTCAGGAACTGAGCACATAGTTGGTTCATCTGCCAGTCCACTGGGTGTGGGGCCTGTGTCCCACCTGGAGACCAGCAGAGGGAGAGAATCCCTGTAGCCATATTCTCTGCCTGCTGGAGGAGAAGAGAGTCACTAGGTACTGTATCACCCCGAGCTTTAAATCTCTGGGGGTACAAACAGCCAGAAGTATGCCTGTGCCCAGGACATGAGCACACAGGTGGTTCATCTTCCAGTTGGTAGGTTCGTGGAGCCTGTATCCTTTGCAAAGAATAGCAGAGGGAGCTACTCCCATGGCCATCTTTGTGGGCTGCCAGGTAAGAAAACATCACTAAGTACTGTATTATCTTGAGCTTAAGATCTCTGGGGGTACAAATCTCCAGGGGTCTGCCTGCGCTCAAGACCTGAGAACATAGGCGGTTTATCTGCCAGCCAGTCGGTCGTGGAGCCTGTATCCTACATGAGAATCAACAGAGGGAGTGACCCCCCCACTCACCACTTTTGCTCCATAACAGAGCAGTCTGAGAACACCTGGTTCACCTTGACAACCCAAGTATAACATTTCCTGAGGCAAGACTGAGCAGGGCTCCAAAGGCAAAAAAGAGGAAAGCAGCATATCAGTGATCTGTGCCAGAGGAAACCCAGTCATCCAGTGTCTCAGAAATAGCCCTAAAGGTCCACAATAGGTTGTGGCAACAGCCAGTGACAATAAGACCATCTAGCACCAGTGAGAACTAGATGGCTAAAGGCAAGCATAGGAACATTGCTAACAAAAACCAAGGCATTATGGCAGCATCGGAACCCAATTCTCCAACAATAGCAAGTCCTGGATACCCCAACACACCAGAAAAACAAGAGTTGGATTTAAAAGCACTGGTAAGGATGCTGTTAGAGAAACACATGAAGGACATAAATAAATCTCTTAAAGAAATTCAGGAGAAAAATGATCAAAAGCTAGAGGCCCTTACAAGGGAAACACAAAAATCATTTAAAGAAATTCAAGACAATATGGGTCAGAAGTTTGTAGCCAATAAGGAGGAAATGCAAAATTCACTTAAAAAGATACAGGAGAAGTTTGATCAACAGAAAGAAGTCATAAAAGAGGAAACACAAAAATATCTCAAAGTATTAGAGGAAAACACAAACAAGCAAATGATGGAACTGAGCAAAAACTTCCAGGATCTGAAAACAGAAGTAGAAACAACTAAGAAAGCACAAAGGGAGACATCTTTGGAGATAGAAAACCTTGGGAAGAAATCAGGGACCATAGACACAAATATCAACAACAGAACACAAGAGATAGAAGAAAGAATCTCAGATGCCGAAGATACCATAAAAACCGTGGACTCAACAGTCAAAGAAAATGCAAAATGCAAAAAGCTTGTAACCCAAAACATCCAGGAAATCCAGAACCCAATGAGAAAGCCAAATCTAAGGATTATAGGCATTGATGAGAGTGAAGATTTACAACTTAAAGGGCCAACAAATATCTTCAACAAAATTATGGAAGAAAACTTCCCTAACCTAAAGAGAGAGATGCCCATGAATATACAAGAAGCCTGCAGAACTCGAAACAGACTGGACCAGAACAGAACTACCTCCTATCACATAATAATCAAAACCCCAAATGTACTAAACAAAGAGAGAATACTTAGGGCAGTAAGAAAAAAAGGACAAGTAACATATAAAGGAAGACCTATCAGAATTATACCAGACTTCTCACCAGAGACCATGAAAGCTAGAAGATCCTGGGCAGAGCTCATGCAGACTCTAAGAGAACACAAATGCCAACCAAGACTACTATATCCAGTGAAACTATCAATCACTATAGATGGAGAAACCAAGATATTCCATGACAAAACCAAATTTACACAATATCTTTCCACAAACCCAGTCCTACAAAGGATAATATGTGGAAAACACCATTACAACGAGGGAAACTATATCCTGGAAAAAGCAGGATATTAAGCTTCTTTCATCATACCCAAAATAGGATAAACACACTAGTATAAAATTAACATCAAAAATGATGGGAAGCAATAACCACTACTCCTTAATATCTCTTAACATCAATGGACTCAATTCCCCAATAAAAAGACATAGACTAACAGACTGGTTACGTAAATAGGACCTTACATTTTGCTGCATACAGGAAACACACCTCAGTGTCATAGACAAAAACTACCTTAGAGTAAAAGTCTGGAAGACAATTCTACAAGCAAATGGTCTCAGGAAACAAGCCGGAGTTGCCATTCTAATATCAGATAAAATTGACTTTCAACCTAATGTCATCAAAAGAGACATGGAAGGTCACTTCTTGCTGGTCAAAGGAAAAATCCAACAAGAAGAACTCTCAATCCTGAACATCTATGCTCCAAATACAAGGGCACCCTCATTCATTAAAGAAAATTTACTAAAGCTCAAAGCACATATTGCACCTAACACAATAATTGTGGGTGACTTCAACACTCCACTCTCACCAATGGACCAATCAGGAAAACAAAAACTAAACAGGGAGACAGTGAACCTAAGTTGAAGCTTTGGACCAATTGGATTTAACAGATATATATAGAGAGAACTTTTCATCCCAAAGCAAAAGATTATACCTTTTTCTCAGCACCTCATGGTACCTTCTCCAAAATCGATCATATAGTTGGTCACAAGACAGACCTCAACAAATATAAGAAGATTGAAATAATCCCATGCCTCCTATCAGATCACTATGGAGTAAAAGTGGTCTTTAATAACAATAAAAACAACAGAAAGCCCACATATACATAGAAACTGAACCATACTCTACTCAATGATACCTTGGTACAGGAAGAAATAAGGAAATCAAAGATTTTATAGAATTTAATGAAATTGAAGGTGCAACATACACAAATCTATGGGACACAATGAAAGCAGTGCTAAGAGGAAAATTCATAGCTTTGAGTGCCTCCAAAAAGAAATTCGAGAGAGCATACACTAGAAGATTAACAGAACAACTGAAAGCCCTGGAACAAAAAGAAGCTAATTCATCCAGGAGCAGGAGAAGACAGTAAATCATCAAACTCAGAGCTGAAACCAAGAGAACCATACAAAGAATCAACAAAACCAGGAGCCGGTTCTTTGAAAAAATCAACAAGATAGATAAACCCTTAGCCAGACTAACCAAAGGGCACAGAGAAAGTATCCAAATTAACAAAATTAGAAATGAAAAGGGAGATATTACAGCAGAAACTGAGTAAATTCAAAACAATCATCAGATCCTACTACAAAAGCCTGTACTCAACACAACTGGAGAATCTGGAGGAAATGGACAATTTCTTAGATAGATACCAAATACCAAAATTAAACCAGGATCAAATAGATCATCTATACATACCTATAACCCCTAAAGAAATAGAAGGAGTCATAGATAGCCTTCTGACCATAAAAAGCACAGAACTAGATGGTTTCAGTGCAGAACTCTATCAGACCTTCAAAGAAGACTTAACACCAATACTCTTCAAACTATTCCACCAAATAGAAACAGAAAGCACACTACCCAACTCCTTCTACAAAGCCACAAACCACACAAAGGTCCAACTAAGAAAGAGAATTTCAGGCCAATTTCCCTTATGAATATTGATGCAAAATTACTCAATAAAATTCTTGCCCAGTGAATCCAAGAACACATAAAAATGATCATCCACCATGATCAAGTAGGCTTTAATCCCTCAACAGAAGAATAGATACAAAAAATGTGGTATATTTACACAATGGAGTACTATTCAGCCATTAGAAACAATGAATTCATAAAATTCATAGACAAATGGATGGAGCTGGAGAACATCATACTAAGTGAGGTAACCCAGTCTCAAAAGATCAGTCCTGGTATGCACTCACTGATAAGTGGATAATAATCTAGAAACATGGAAAACCCAAGAAATAATCCACATATTATATGATGTCCAAAAAGAACAGAGGAGTGGCCCCTGGTTCTGGAAAGACTCAGTGCAACAGTATAGGGGAATACCAGAACAGTGAAGTGGGAAGGAGTTGATGGAGGAACAGTGGGAGGGAAGCGGGCTTATGGGACTTGCGGGAAGTGGGGACCCAGAAAATGGGTAATCATTTGAAATGTAAATAATGAATACATCAAATAAAAATAAATAAATAAATAAATAAATAAATAAAAGAAATATAAAAGCATGTATGGAAGCAAATTTTAACAATTTATCTTTTGTTTAACAATTACCAATTTTGCCTAAAATGCTTTCCATGTGATAGATTAACTATTGATAATAATTCCTTTGATTGCTATTTGAAACAAGAAACAAACGTTTCATCAGGTTCTTAAAACATTCCTTTTAAAATAATTTTACGCTATTATCTTGTAACATTTTACTAACACAACAATATCTTTATTGAAGGATGTAAAAATGTACTTTTCAGAGGAAAAGTTTTCAGAGGAAAAAAGCTGTTTTTGCATTAATGTTTCCTTTGCCAAAGAATGGCAGTGATAACGTAACATAAACTATTGACAAATGCTTACAGTAGCTTTCTCCAAGTTATGTCTCTCACTATTTATTTTGTATCTACCCTGAGAACCTTAGAGGCTTAAATCCTCTTGTGGCAAGCTTAAAGCAGTGTATTAGCCAATTACTTTATCGTAACAACTTAAAGGCCATTGTTAAGAGCAAAGGCCTGTAATAAAATTCTATGAACAATATACACTGAAAGATTTAAGATCCTAGCTTCTTGTATTGAAGCAGAGACAAAACATTTTTTCTCACATAAGGTAAGGCTATTAGCCATTTTTGAGGAAAAACTTTCTAATGAAATTGCTCTATTGTTTTTTTAAAGTGAGTGTCTTTGTCACTGAGGTGGGTTTCTTGTATGCAGCAAAATGTTAGGTCCTGTTTACATAACTGGTCTGTTAGTCAGTGTCTTTTTATAGGGGAATTGAGACCATTAATATTAAGAGATAGTAAGGAAAAGTGATTGTTGCTAACTCTTATCTTCTTAGATAAAGGTAAAATTCTGTTTGTGTGGCTGTCTTCGATTGGTTTTGTTGAAAGATTACCTTATTGCTTTTTCTAAGATGTGGTTTTCTGCCTTGTGTTGCTGTTTTCCAGCCATTATCCTTTGTAGAACTGGATTTGTGGAAAGATATTGTGTAAATTTGCTTTTGATATGGAATCTCTTGTTTTCTCCATCTATCATAATTGAAAGTTTTGCTGTGTGTAATAATCTGGGACGATATTAATTTTCTCTTAGGGTCTGTATGACATCTGCCCAGGATCTTCTGGCTTTCATATTCTCTGGTGAGAAGTGTGGTGTGATTCTGATACATCTGCCTTTATATGTTACTTGACCCTTTTCCCTTACTGCTTCAATATTGTTTCTTTCTTTAGTGCATTTGCTGTTTTGATCATTATGTGACTGGAGGAATTTCTGCTCTGGTCCAGTCTGTTTGGAGTTCTGGAGGCTTCTTGTATGTTCATGGGCATCTCTTTCTTTAGGTTAGGGAAGTTTTCTTCTATAATTTTGCTGAAGATATTTACTGGGCCTTTAAGATGTAAATTCTCACTCTCTTTTATACCTATATTCCTTAGGTTTAGTATTCTTCTTGTGTCATGGATTTCCTGGATGTTTTGGGTTACAAGCTTTTTGTACTTTGCATTTTCTTTGACTGTTGAATCAATGTTTTCTATGAAATCTTCAGCTCTTGAGATTCTTTCTTCCAATCTCTTTAATTGTGTTATTGATGCTTGCATCTATGACTCCTGAATTCTTTCCAAGGTTTTCTATCTCCAGAGATGTCTCTGTGATTTCTTTATTGTTTCTACTTCCATTTTTAGATCCTGGATAGTTTTATTCAGTTCCTTCAACCGTTTGTTTGTTTTTCCCTGAAATTCTTTAAGGGATTTTTTGTGTTTTCTTTTTAAGGGCTTCTACTTGTTGACCAATATTCTGTGTTTCTTTAAGGGGTTTTTGTGATTCCTTTTTAAGGGCTTCTGCATGTTGTCTCATGTTCTCCCATAATTCCCTATGGGATTATTGTGTTTCCTCTTTAAGGGCTTCTACCTATTGACCCATGTTCTCCTGTATTTCTTTAAGGGAGTTATTTATGTCCTTCTTGAAGTATTCCATCAGCATCATGAGATATGATTTTAAATCCAGCTCTTGCTTTTCTGTTGTGATGGAGTATCCAGGGTTTGCTGTTGTGGGAAAACTGAGTTCTGATGGTGCCACATTGCCTTGTTTTCTGTTGGTAATGATCTTGTGTTTGCCTTTGGCCATCTAGATATCTCTGGTGTTAGCTGGTCTTACTGTCTCTAACTTCTCTGTCCTGCAGGCCTGTGTTTCTGTACTCCTGGGATTTGATTTCTCTCAAATGCCCTGCATACAGCTGCTTCTCCAGGAAGTATCATTAGATGGGGTCTTCCCTGTGGCAGACTTGGCAAGGGTTGAATGCCCTGCAGGTTGCTAGTGCTCAAATATCCTGCTGCTGCCAGTTTTCTAGAAAGTATCAGGAAGTAGGATCTTCCCAGAGGCAGAAATGGCACAAGTCTGCCACATCTGAAGGAACGGGGAAGTGGTAGGGGAGGAGGGAGTGGTAGAAGGTATGGAAGGGGAGTGGTGATCTGGAGGGATGGCAGGTTTTGGTGGTTGCTGGGTTGTGAGTGCCAGAGTGGCTGTAGGCTTCTAGACGTTGGAGTGGTTCTTACCAAATGCCCTGTTGCTGCTGGTTCTCTAGAAAGTGTCAGGAAGTAAGATCTTCCCAGTGGCAGAAGTGGCATGCTCAAAGGTTTATATAGCACTTTTTACCCCCCAAAAGAGAGCTGTTTTTAGTAAAAACAGCATTGGGGATGACTATTTCTTACATCACTCTTGTGCCCAGGATCCTGTGGAACTTGCCCACCAGGGTAAGCTTCTTTCCTTCCAGTCTGGATTGGTACAGTGGCACAGGATACCCTAAGGGTAGAAGCAGAACAAGTCCATTAATCAAGTCTAGTAAGCAGTGGATAAAGATATTCTAGAATTACATAACACTTGTAGAATAATTACTTACTGCTGTATCAATAGCACTGTGCACAATTAAATGAATAACTTTTATATAACAAACCATTTACAATAATGAACCTATAAAGTAGTTATTATCTTTTAAAATTAATAGAGAAATAAAAATAAGTCTCATAAGAGGGCAAGTGACAAGTGGCTTACCTATTGACACTCAAATGAAGCAATCTATTTGAGAGTAATGCAACTGGTTGTTTTTATTGTCACTATTCTGATTTACATTTTTTGTTTTGTTTTGTTTTTATTTTTCAAGACAGGTTTCTCTGTGGTGCCCTCGGTGTATTGGAACAACTTGCTCTGTAGACCAGGGTGGTCTTTAAATCATAGAGATCTGCCTGCCTCTGGCTGTGGCTCTGGCTGTGCCTCCTGCATGCAGGGATTAAATGAATGTGCCACCAGAGTCCAGGTCTTTTTTACTTTAATAGTCAATTAAATGCTACTTGAACTCCAGTAGATGTCTGTTCTTGAGATGCTTTTCATTTGGATCCTTAGAATTTCAAGAATGAGGCACAACTGAGTAAAATGTTATCTGTGCTCAAAATATCTTATCCATGAGGTAAAAGGATGTAAATCACAAAGAGATGAAAAATGAAAGGAGAATATGAATTATTGTGCCCTTACTCTGAAAGCTTAAGAAAATGTATTTCTTATATGTTGACATCCCGGGAAGTCAAGTCTCCTAGTTTAAAAAACAAAACAAACAAACAAACCAGTTCTGTCTTTTCAATTGTCAGGGTTTACTTGGCATATATCTGATGATCAATAGTAATTTGGATAGATGTCAGACTTTGCTAGGAAGTCATGTAAGGATTTTTCTCTTCCCTGAATTCTTAGATGAGGGAAACTCATAAAAATTGGTAAAAACATTAAACAGTCAGAATAAAATACCCATGGTTCCACATTCAGTTCCAGGAACCAAAACTGATATGTATTTCATGGCCCAGAGAAATGAACCCATAGTTATTTGATGCTACAGGTCAAGATTAGACAGGATAGAGGCAGGAATTTGATCTATGGTGGATCAAGTATGCCATGGAAGGAGAAGAGGGAATAGAGGGTGTGGTTGTTAAATATTTGCTTACTTTCTTCTTTGACTCAATATGTCTATAAATCCTCTATAATAATGCTGTCTGAGTCACTGAAGACCTAAGGATTTTAGTTAATCATCTTTAAAAACTCTCATTGACATATTCAAAGTAAAACTCAGTCTCTTGGGTGATTCTACTACAATGAGGTTGACAATGTTGATCAAGAATCACAGGTTTATCGTATGTCAAACTGGACACCAAGTGTGTCACTTTAAAACACAGCAGTCTGTCTCCTACTACCCTATAAGATGTACTCATATTTTGTGATACAAATTCAGAATAGAAAATTAACCCAAATTCAGAAGTTACCATTGTCTTAACAGTTGTTCAAGCCTTAGTATAACATTTCCTTTGAGATGCAAACTGTAAGTCTCAGACACATTGAAATAAAAATTTTCTAACATTTAAATGAATGGAAACACAGAAAGCAGAGTGACTGAAATAAAACTGAAATGAGGGATGGCTCCCTGCAGGGACTCTGACCCTGCCAGGCCTAACCTGGTTGCTAAACTTTTGACATCTTTGTGAAATACATCTTGACACTTGCATTTATATAATTTGCAATAAGGCCACACAGCATCACATGTACAATGTCAGAGTCTGTAAGCACCTTGAGGGATGAGCAAGCCCTCTTTGACCACTACAACATTAGCCTCTGGGTGTCCAGGTAGTTGAAAAAAATGGATAAGAAAATTCTTTACTTTGCTGCCTTTGGAAAACATGAGACTACAGTAGATATATCATTTTGAGGAACAGACTTTCAAACAAACTTGAGGTTTTGTACTCTGAAGCCCAAACGGGCATTATCTGGATGTTCCCCTATCTTTGTATAGAATGCTTACTTCTCTTTGATTTTGCAATGCTTCTTAGAGGGCATAGACCCATGTCCATAACTTTTTATAGAGACATTTCCTAATGAGACTACCCAGCATTCTCAAGCTTTCTGTTTTGATTTCAGGCTATACTTCCTCTTATGGACCTGGGTAAAGCAGGATGTTGGGTTTTCTTTAACACATGACCACAAATTCTTCCAAATTATTCCAACATCCAGTTCCAAAGAATTAAGAATCATGAGATTAAGTTTACTTTTAATGAAGACCAAAAAATCTGTTATCAAATTTTACATTTATTATATGATACAAACAAGGGGAGAACATTTAATTTGAATCATGATTCCAGAGTTTTTAATGGGTGGTCACTTGGCCCCACACATTCACACAAGACATCTTAGAAGCAGAAAAGCATGTAGAGGAATAAGATATTTATCTTGAAGGGCCAAGAGGCAGGAAAGGATAGCATGCCTGTATTCAGTTCACTTTCTCCTTTCTCTTCTTTGACCCAACACTAAGTGATCATGCTACTAACATCCACAGTTAATCCTGTCTGAATAGATCTCCATAGACACAGCCAGAGATATGTTCTGAATGCTCATTTGCTTCTAAGTCCTTTCAGGGAGACAGTGAAGATTAAGAATCACATAATTGATTGAATAAAGGAGCTTTTTACTTTCTGCTTATCTATTTGCAGTGCCCTTGAGTTAAAAGATTATGATTCCTGATTACACTATAGTATTTAAAACTATTCATATTTCCCACCTCTGAAATAAGACTATAATGTATCCACTCTGTATTTGGGTACTTTATTGTTATATAATTTGTGATTTCTTCAATTGTTCTACCACTTAGATTTTGATAGAAGAAGCTGAGATTATACAATTCTTCAAAGTCCAGACATGGTAAATTATTTAGAAATATTTCTTAACTCCAGGCTTCTAGTTTCTGAGCCATTGTGTTAAGATATTCACCACCTCAAAGCACCATGGCCACAAAATGAATGTTCACAAACAGAATATTAGTAGGTTTTGTTCAGTCTTACAGGCAATTGAAAGTACAGAGAAATCTACATCATCAACATCTGGAGCGAGAATCATATATCCAAAGACAGCCATGATTTGGGCACCTAGTTCAAAAGCCTATTTGCAGTTATAAACAAGTGCTGTGCAATCAAAGAAGTGCCACTGCAGGTTAAGCATATAGAAGTATGAAGAGGCATTTCTGTAACACAGAAACAGAGGCAGCACTGTACAATTGCAGAGGATTTTTGTTCTAAAAAGTCCAGAAGATTCCTTCTTAGAGACTGAGAAGAGCTCTTTTAAACCTGTGGGAGTAGATGCAGAAGGCTTCTGAGACTTAAGCAGTCTTCTTTATTAAACCTAACTTTCCAGAGGATGATTCCCAAACTTGATAGAAGTTGGAAAAAGAGGATTACATCATCCTCTAGCAAACTCCTATTTCACCAAGGCAGTGGAGATTGGAAACACTGTAAATTCCTTCAAGAAAGCAGCTTAGCCATAGAGAAGTAAGTGGGATCAACTTTGAACTCAGACTTTTAAGTTTAAATAACATAACCTTAAATCCTTACTACACTAAGAAAACAATATTTACATGGCTATGGTGATGCATTTTTGCTTAATGCTTTCCACATCTCAAGAAGCTTCAGCTGCTATAGTAATATTAACATCACAATAGCACTTTACTACAGCTGATCAATGTAAGTTGCATGTTATCATTAATAGACACACACACACACACACACACACACACACGCACGCACAAATGTACACACAAAGAAATTTTTAAAAATTTACAAAAAACTGGAAATCATGCAAAATGGTAAGCAAACCACAAAAAAGCAAACTAACAACTGAAGAATAGGAAAAAAATAGATTACCAATCTTAGTTGCTTAGTCTTACAGACAATTAAAAGTACAGAGAAATCTACACCATCAACATCTGGAGTCTTATCTAAAATAAGGTAGTGGTAAAAGAACATGTGTGAAATAAATACAATGGATAAATAAATATTTTATATTTGATGATTACCTTTCAGTTGTCAATCAGAAACAAGAACTCAGATGAAAGTATAAAATGAGCATTCACTGATAGTGTATCTATTGCTGCTGTAATTTATATACCTAGTTTTGAGTAATACAGAACACAACGGTGTAAATCTCTGTGCTATTCTGATTTGGATTTCAATGATTTTATAGCTAAGAAAGATATGGCTGGATCATTTGAGGGTTCTATGTTTAGTTTTTTGAAGGACCCGTGTATTTCTATAGCAGCTTCATTGGTTTGTGCTCTTACCAACAGTATATTAATGGTTCTTAATTTCTCACTAACATATTGGGACTTTTTTCATTATTTAATTAATTTATCACAGCCCCCATCTCCTCACAGTTTCTTCTTCCCACAGCTCCTCCCTCATAACCCCCATCCTGCTGGATATCATACCACCCTGGCATATTAATCTACTGCAGGACTAGGCAAAACTCTCCCACTGAGGCCAGTTAGGAGAACATGATCTGCAGACAGGCAACAGGTTCAGTAACAGCCCCTACTCCAGTTGGGGGACTCTCATGAAGATCAAGATGCACATCTGCTACATATGTGTGGGGATGCCTATGTCCATTCCATGTTTACACTTTGATTGTTGGTTCAGTTTCCGGGAGCCCCCAGGGATCCAGGTTTCTTGACTGTTTTGGTTTTTTTGTGGAGTCCCTACCCTGTTCAGGTCCCTCAATCTTTCCCCAAATTCTTGTAAGACTCCCCAATTTCCATCTAATTTTTGGCTGTATGTCTCTGAATAATTTTCCATTGCAGAGTGGAGTTTCTCAGTGGAGAGTTATGCTGGGCATAACTGGGTACCATTAAGAGTGTCATGGATTGGTTCTTGCCCATTGGTTCTGGCCCATCTAGGTCTCCAATAGGCCAGTCACTGGTTGGCCATTCCCTCCTCTCTATTCCATTTTTGTCCTTGAACATCTTGTAGGCAGGATACATTTTGGTAGAATGTTTTATGAATGGGAGAGTCATTATCCTTCCACTGAGAGTACTGCCTGACTATAGGTGGTGGCCCCTTCAGGCATCATATCCCCACTGCTAGGAGTCACCACTACAGTCACCCCCATAAACTCCATGGGGCTTCCCTTTGCCCCCCATCCCAGGTCTCTAAAACTGAAAATAATCCAGTTGTCCCTCAACTGAAGAATGGGAAAAGAAAATGAGGTTCATTTACACAATGAAATACTACTCAGCTATTCAAAACAAGGAGATCATGAATTTTGAAGGCAAATGGATGGAACTAGAAAACATCCTGAATGAGGTAACCCAGACCCAAAAGTATATGCATGGTATGTACTCACAGATAAGTGGATGTTAGCTAAAATATACAGGATAACCATGCTGCAATCCACAGAACCAACGAAACTGAATAACAAGGAGAGCTCAAAGGAGGATGCTTGTATTGTTCTCAGAAAGTGACATAAAATATTTATTGGAGGTGGGTGGATGGAGGAAACTGGGTGGGAGAGTGGATGGGGAAAGTAGCAGGATATGGTGGTATCTTAGTCAGGGTTTCTATTTCTGTGTAAAACATTGTGACCAAGAAGCAAGTTGGGGAAGAAAGGGTCTATTCAGCTTACACATTCACATTGCTTTTCATCACCAAAGAAAGTCAGGACTGGAACTCACACAGGGCAGGAAGCAGGAGCTGATGCAGATGCCATGGAGAGATGTTACTTACTTACTGGTAACTTCTTGCTTCCCCTACCTTCCTCAGATGACTTCTTATAGAATCCAAGGCTACCAGCTCAGGAATGGTACCACCCCCAATGGGTCCTCTCCCCTTGATCACCAAATTATAAAATGCCTTACAGCTGGATCTCATGGAAGCATTTCCTCAGCTGAGAATGCTTTCTCTATGACAACTCCAGCTTGTGTCAAGTTGATATACAAAAAAAATCAGCCAGTACAGGGGATATAAGTGTAGGGAAAGCAGAGGAGAACTAATGGAAATCAGCCTTCGGCAAGTACAAGGCAGGGCATGGTGGGGTTGGGGGTCAACTGTAGGACAAGTTGGATTTTTAAATTGCTTGTTTTCTTGACCTTAGTCATTCTGGCAGATGTGAGGCAAAATTTCTGTTGATTTTAATCTGCATTTAAGTTAAGGCTAACGATGCTGAATATCTTTACACACATTTAATTGTTTTTCTTTTCATTTTGAACATTTTAGGTCATTCAATACTTTTGATTGATGTATTTAATTTGGGGTTTCATCATACATACATTCATGTAGATGAAGGAAGACAGTTCCCACGCAGACCCTCATGTCTTAAACAGTTAACCCGCAGAGAAAAATGTGTCTATGAAGAAATAACTAATTTCCTTCTGGGGCAAGATTGTGTTCTCTAACTTTCCTCAGTGTTGTAAAATAAAAAAAATAGAACACAATACCAAAACAAACAAACAAACAATTGTCCAACACATGCTGAATATACAACAGCATACTGAAGACTCTTTCCATGAAAAGCTAGAGCAATTTAGGAAATTTAGAATATCAGGAAAATACAGTCACTTTGGATGGTAAGACAAAGTCTAAAATAAGTGTCTTTACTTATACAAGTAAAGTAAGTGTCTCTGTACTTACACAGGAAAATGGTTGAACAATGAGTATGTAGATGTGTTGAGCATGTTCATTAATCTGATTAGAGTAATCATTTCACATTATAATATATACACATTATACAATGTAAGTGCATGTGTTTTTGTCAAATTATATCAGTAAAGCTGTAAAAGTAAAAGTAAGGTCTAATGAAGCTTATACCACAGAAGTATCCCAGATTATTTATTTCTGTATTATTCTTTCTTTTTAAGAAGAGTACCTTTAGGAATGCCACTTACCTGTAAAAGTCTGCTGAAGTTCATAGTATGGAAATGAGAAAAAAAGATTTGATTCTGATGTGGAGATGCTAGGTGAACTAAGTTGTATTGACGGCATAACTTCATGGTGGGGTGTGTTAGAAGAATTATAGTTTGATCTGTGTTTTCAGCCCCAAATTGACAGCCCCATTTCACCATGAGAAAAGCATCAAAGGGAAGAGAAGCTACAGAGAACCTTGTAGAATACCTGATCTGCATCAGATATCAAAGAAACCCAGGACAAGTCTCATTCAATACCCGTGACTACTCCAGCACTCTTCATCCCACAGGTCATTATTCTAAACCTTTCTAGCTCTCTGGCTGAACCACTTCTCCCGTTTCTTACTCTCCTATTTAAATCAGCCATCTTGTGAGCGGTGACAGGTGGATACAAATAAATCACAACTCTTTGAAGATTTATGAACTTTTTAAGTTTAGAAAAAAGATAAAAGCTTTGGGTATATTTGTATTACCATTGCTTCTAATTCATTAGCTTTCATGTCTCAATTTTCTTGATCAGTTTACAAGTTAGTAGATTTTTATAAGATTAGAATTTTGATTTTATTTCTGATATGTTTGAGTGATAATCAATTGTATTGAAAATTTCCTTTTTGCGTTAAAATAAAAATTTAAATCATGCACGAAGAAACTGGAATCTTTACAAACTATAAATACAGTTCGCATAGTGACAGGATGCTTACTTTTCTGATTTTGTCATAATGCACCATTACAGAATACCATGTTTTCTTTTGTAACTCAGTTTATCCAAATAGCGAAAGCTTAAGAGAGTTAGCAAAGGCAAAGGGCTTAGTTAAGTGTCTTCATGTCCATTACTGTAAACCTGAGTAGACTTTAGGAATTTATAAACCTTATTTATAAAACAAATGTTGTTCCTTATTCAAATTTTCTAGAAGTCTGTTTTCAACACAGTTATCATAGATGTAAGTGATTAGACATACATCTCTAAGCTGGTTTCTCTTTACCTAAGTAACCATTATAAATGTAGGAGTTCATAACATTAAGCAAAGATATTTTATCAAACATAT
This sequence comes from Apodemus sylvaticus, assembly GCF_947179515.1. NCBI lineage: Eukaryota > Metazoa > Chordata > Mammalia > Rodentia > Muridae > Apodemus > Apodemus sylvaticus. Next base: position 118,038,277 of record NC_067478.1, on the reverse strand, counting down.
GTTGTTTCTTACCTAAAGTTTTTTTCTTTAAACTAGTTGCTAAACAGTTTGAAAACACATAAGTAATTGGATATAAATCTCAAAGTCAGGTTTTTAAAGTCTGTATAAACTTAGGAATTTATTTTACAAAAATCCATGCTGATTTAAAATATTTTGGAGGCATGCTGTTCCCTCTTTGGTCGAAAAATTGGAGATAAAATGATAAGGAGAGGAACAAGTATCACTAAACATTATATTATTGTTACATTAGTTGGGTTATACTATGTGGTCATCTTAATGAAGATTGTGGAGAAGTTTTATGGCCTATGTCCTTTCATTAACCTTAGTAAAGATGGCTGCCAGCCACAAGTTTGCTTTCACTGTGATGAAGTCATCAGGCAAGATGGAGGCAAAGCACATGGTTTCCATTTAAAAACATATATTTTACTAAATAATAGTTGAATCCAAGTTACATATAGATTATATCCTACATAGGAGTTGAATAACTTGTAGAGGAAATTGTAGCAAATTAAGATTATCTATATAGAGATTTTTACCTAGACACATTTGTTAAACATTTTAAGATAAATTCTGTAATGGGTTTTTAACCATACTCAATGAACTTAACAAATTCTGACATAGTTTATAGCAGAATCTTAAGATATATTTTTGAGAGCAGAGAAGTTGTAGAGATAAAAGGTTTTAAAGAGTGGAAAGAAGAAAAGTCTTAGAAATAAGAGACTTTTCAAAGTAGAGAAGGGAGAAAGTTTAGATATAAGAGATTTGGGGATCATTTGTTTGTGATGTCCAGTTGTTACCCTATAAAAGAATTTGAAAATCAGTTGTGCCAAATTTTGGCCATTGATTGAGCTGTATAGAGGCCACGTCAGTAAGATAGCAAATCTTTAGTAACATCGCTGCCTCTTAGTAGTAAAAATGGATGGGTCTCAAAACAAATTCTGCCAGAGGGAGAGTTTCTATAAGCTATGAGAAGGATCTGAGAAACAGAGATCAGGGTCACAGACAGGAATTCTGCCCCTGGGATGAGTTCAATATTAATATTATAGAGGGTCACCAGGGCATAGAAATGCTACAGAATAAAGCCAGCAGTTCCTAAGAGGAGGCAGGGATCTGTGAGAGACAAAGATTACAGTGTAGAGGGGGAAAGGTAAGTGTTTTATTAGAGAGGTGTCGAGGTCTCAAAGAAGGCCAGAAACATGGAACAAAATCATGAAATGACAGTTATTGTAGGATAATGTAGCAAGCTCCAGAAGTCAGAAAGAATGGGAGTATCTGATGAGTGCCCAGAAGGCATGGTAGACACCAGGAGCTAGAGAGACATTTAGAGCATAGAGGAAAAGATATAAATGTTTAGAGTAGATAGAGTGAAGAGTCAGCTCAGGAGGCTGACTCTAGAATTTGAAATCAAATGTGGTGGATGGCAGAACAATTAAAAACAAATAATCTATATATACTTTAGGAGAGTCAAGTTAGCTGCTTAGTTTGGAGAGGCCAAATACCTCGGAAGGAGACTTAGCAACTTATCAACCCACATGATATTACTTTGAGATTGAAAAATATTAAAAATTTGATTTTTCTACCTGTAAGAATAATACATTTGCAATTGTCTGTGGTTCTCAGAACACACTCCATTTCATACATGTGTGGGACTTTACCCATATGTTAAATACATTAATTCTTTAGGGGTGCATTTTTCCATCACTAGGAAAGATGATATGGTGTTTATAATTTTGTAATGATTGTTAAAACCTAATCAAAAATATAAAGCTCAATTTTTATTTGAAACATCTCTTGACTTCTTTGTAAGCACAAAAAAATGAGGTAGGAATTGAATTTTATCCTATCTCGTGCACTTCAGTTATACATAGAACTTGTGATGGATGAGAGTCCAGGAAATCAGAAAGACAGTCCAATATGAACTTGTCTTGGCTGGCATATAAGAGTGGTTCTGATAAATACCCAGGTTCTAAGCTGATATACTACTAACCAGAGCAATTAGTTCTTGTTTACAGACAGGTTTTAAGTCCCTGCTGAAATATTTTATCTTTATCAGAGTTGATAAAATTGGTTCAAATATACTGCCTATCATAATAAAATCTACATTTAAGACTGTTTCATTAGGATCATTACTTCAGCTAGTTTTGAAGTGGCAGAGTCACATATAGTAGTTAAAATTTCTGGGATTAAAGACTCCATAATGCAACTGAGTTATGTGAGTAGACACGGAGAGCTGGACAAGTTCATAAAGTTGTTAAATCTCTGTAGTCACCTTTCATGGATAGTAGGGTTCCTTGATGATGTCATAGAATTGGAGAGTTGTTAACATGAGCTGCCACAAAGGGAGTAGTGCAAAATGCTCATCGACCTTGATTTTCCTGAACATTAAAATTATTATCTATACTAATATTAACTTTTGGTTTAATTTTCTGTATAAACCAATCCGTTTGCTCTTTTTTCAGTGGTAGGGAAAAAATGTTCTTCTCAATGTATTATCAGGGGATAAACACACATTCAGATGGGAGAGTTCTCTATGTATGAAAAATCAAATCCAATTAAAATTATTTCCATAGTGTCTTCCCTTGCCAACATCTTCAATTTTTTTTTAAAGAAAATCCAACAGATCCTGTTTAGCAGCATGGCAGCCCAAATTATAAAATTCTGAATCTTCTGTATCTCTTCTTATTTCTTGAAATTATTTTGTCTTAAAATTAGTTATAAATATTAACTTTCTTTCATGGAGTTTGCCCCATTTCAAATGGACTTGTTTCTCCTGGGTTATAGAAAAAAAAGAGAACATATCAAATAGCTGCTTTATAAGAAAGTAAGTATCCTTTTATGGCATTATTGTACAGATATCAAATGAAAGTTAAAAGGAGTTGTGGTGAACTCTTCACTATCTTGTTCTGGAAATTTATATAAATGGGAAAGTGCAATATGTGAATGGAATTAATACTGAGGAAAATTCTAAAAAGAAAGTGCTAGCCTAGAATGTAAGAAGGACCATGTTGTGAAGGAGAGGATGTTCAGAAAACATGAGCAGCATCCACAAATATCCTGGTGGATCAGAGAAACCAAATTGGGGCACTTGTCTAGGTTTATTTAATGTTGTATAAATAGATCCTACCCAGTGTAGGCATACAGTGTTTAAAAGCCTAGAGAATAAACAAGGGTCAGAGTTTAGAGAAGAAAGCACACTAACAGCCAACCCTTCTGAAGAGGTGCTTAGTAGTTTGTCCTATAAATAGAATAAAGACAAGGATTTTTGGTTATCAATCCAGAAGTGGTAGAAATGAATGACTAAATAATTACTGCTTTCTTAAGGAGAAGATGGAGCTATGTTCAACTATAAAGAAAAAAAAAATAGGGACCTAAGAGATGGCTCAGTCTTTAAGAGCACAAGCTGCTTTTTCAGAACTCCTGAGTTCAATTCCTAGCAGCCATATGGTGGCTCACAAACATCTATAATGAATGCTAAGACCCTCTTGTAGCCTGATGGTACACATACAGATAGAGTACTCATATACATAAAATGAATAAACAAATTTTAAAAAAGAAAAATTAGAACTTTTTTCTGGGAAATGGATGTAAATGGAGATCACCAAACCGAGTGAAAATGTCAGGTTCAAAATGATAAGCAGTGCACACTTTCTCACATTCAATTATCTTCTTAGATACTCTTTCTCTCTCTCTCTTTTTTGTGAAGAACAACATTATTGGGGTTTTTTTTTCTTTTTTTTTTTCTTTTTTTTATTCGATATATTTTTTTATTTACATTTCAAATGATTTCCCCTTTTCTAGACCCCCACTCCCCGAAAGTCCCATCAGCCCCCTTCCCTCCCCCTGTCCTTTCACCCAACCCTTCCCACTTCCCTGTTCTGGTTTTGCCCTATACTGCTACAGTGAGTCTTTCCAGAACAAGGGGCCACTCCTCCGTTCTTCTTGTGCCTTATTTGATATGTGGATTATGTTTTTGGTATTCCAGTTTTCTAGGGTAATATCCACTTATTAGTGAGCACATACCATGATTCATCTTTTGAGTCTGGGTTACCTCAGTAAGATGTTCTCCAGCTCCATCCATTTGCCTAAGAATTTCATGAATTCATTATTTCTAATGGCTGAATAGTACTACATTGTGTAGATATACCACATTTTTTTTGCATCCACTCTTCAATTGAGGGATACCTGGGTTCTTTCCAGCTTCTGGCAATTATATATAGGGATGCTATGAACATAGTGGAACATGAATCCTTATTACATGCTGGGGAATCCTCTGGGTATATGCCCAGGAGTGGTATAGCAGGATCTTCTGGAAGTGAGGTGCCCACTTTTCGGAGGAATCACCAGACTAATTTCCAGAGTGGTTGTACCAATTTGCAACCCCACCAGCAGTGGAGGAGTGTTCCTCTTTCTCCACATCCTTGCCAACATCTGCTGTCTCCTGAATTTTTAATCTTAGCCATTCTGACTGGTGTAAGGTGAAATCTCAGGGTTGTTTTGATTTGCATTTCCCTAATGACTAATGAAGTTGGACATTTTTTTTAGATGCTTCTCCGCCATCTGAAGTTCTTCAGGTGAAAATTCTTTGTTTAACTCTGTACTCCATTTTTTAATAGGGTTATTTGGTTTTCTGGTGTCTATCTTCTTGAGTTCGTTATATATATTGGATATTAGCCCTCTATCTGATGTAGGGTTGGTGAAGGTCTTTTCCCAATTTCTTGGTTGCCAATTTGCCCTTTTGATGGTGTCCTTTGCTTTACAGAAACTTTGTAATTTTATAAGGTCCAATTTGTTAATTCTTGATCTTAGAGCATACGCTATTGGTGTTCTGTTCAGGAACTTTCCCCCTGTACTGATGTCCTCAAGGGTCTTCCCCAGTTTCTTTTCTATTAGCTTCAGAGTGTCTGGTTTATGTGGAGGTCCTTGATCCATTTGGAGTTGAATTTAGGACAAGGAGACAAGGATGGATCAATTCCCATTCTGAACTTCAAGACTATGAAGAAGGAAATGGAAGAAGACCTCAAAAAATAGATAAACCTCCCATGCTCATGGATCAGCAGGATTAATATAGTTAAAATGGCCATTTTGCCAAAAGCAATATACAGATTCAAAGCAATACCCATCAAAATCCCAACTCAATTCTTCACAGAGTTAGAAAGAGCAATCCTCAAATTCATCTGGAATAACAAAAAACCCAGGATAGCTAAAACTATTCTCACCAATAAAAGAAATTCTGTGGGAATCAGTTTTCCTGACCTCAAGCAATACTACAGAGCAATAGTGTTAAAAACTGCATGGTATTGGTACAGTGTCAGGCAGGCGGATCAATGGAACAGGATTGAAGATCCAGAAATGAACCCACACACCTATGGCCATTTGATCCTCGACAAAGGGGCAGAAAACATCCAATGGAACAAAGATAGCCTTTTCAACAAATGGTGCTAGTTCAACTGGAGATACTCTTTCTCTATCCCTTCCCCTTCTCCCTTCCTTTCCCCTCCCCCTCCCCCTCATCTCCCTTTCTCTCTTTCTCCTTCCCTCCCTTCCCCCTCCATCCCTTCCCATTTTCTCTTTCTTCTTCTTTCCTTCCTTCTCCTCCTCTTCTTCCTTTTCCTTCTACTACTATTCTAAAATATTCCCCCTGCTTTGTTATCTCCAGAACACTTTTCTTCTGTATTTTACTTATTTTATTTCTTGATTTCTGATAGTTCAATTCCCAATGTGTTTAGTTTGAAAAGGTATCTAAAGTTCTGTGTGTTTGGCCTTTGTTTGATTTTCCTTCCTGAAGTCCATGAGATCTATGCAGGAAATGCACAGCACAGGAAATCTGTAAGTGGTTGCTGAAGGGATTAATGTGCCATATGTAAAACAAAAGTAGGAAGATTAATTAAAAATGAAGAAATAAAATAGATTACATTTCTAAAGAATGGTAACTTATGATGTCACAGAAGCTATTATAGCATGAGAATTTGCTTCTTTGGAGCAAACTCTTGACATTTACATTTGGATGTGTTGAAAGATGGGAGGCAGTAACATTTTACTCTTTTAGACAGCAGGAACGATGGGCTCAGAAATGCACAGACCCAAACAAGGTTTCTAGTTAGTATTTAAACAGAAACAAATATCTAATGAAAAATGTGGCCCTTAACATTGAATCATTACTAATTAAAATAATAATTAATTAATCATTATTCTGGATTTTAGAAACATTAAGGATTTGGTACAATGCAAATAAAATCATCAAGCATAATACCATGCGTTATGTAATGTGTGTCTTTCTGTATGGGTACGTGCAGGTGTCTGTGCATTTATATTCAGAAATGTTTTCTAAAGGTGATATCAGCAAGTAGTGTGGCCAAATTTCTGTTTCTTTGCCATGTGCATGTACAATACGGTATGAAATCTTGCCCCCTTCTGTAATAAAAAGTCTGTTCTCAGTAAAACTTCAACCTTTGCAAGTCTGAGGGAGACAGCTATTAAGGTTGTGTCACTTCTTTGCTGCTATTGTTGATGTTGTTAATTGTTTTCTTTATTTACATTCAAAATGTTTCTCCCCTTTCAGTCCCCCCTCCCGGAGTTCTTTTTACTATACCTCTTCCCCTTTGCCTCTGAAAGGGTACTCCCTCATTCCCCCATCCTCTCACCCACGCACTCCCACCTTACTTCCCATCCTGTTTTCCTGGGGAATCAATTCTCTACAGGATTAGGCATATCCTTTCCCACTGAGATCAGACAAGACAGTCTCTGCTACATATGAGGCTGGGACCATGGACCTGGGGCCATGCATGCTCTTTGGTTGGTGGCTTAGGCTCTGGGTAATCCCAAAGGTCCAGGTTATTTGACACTTCTGGTCTTCCTATGGGCCTGCCATCCCCTTCAGCTCCTTCAGTTCTTGCCACAAATCTTTCATGGGGGTTCCCAATATCAGTCCAAAGATTGCCTGTAAGTATCTTCATCTGTGTAGATTAGCTGCTGGTAGGGACCCTCAGAGGACAGCCACACAAGGCTCCTATCTGCAATAACAACATGGCATCAGTAATAGTGTCAGAATTTGGTGCCTGCCCATGGGATGGAACCCAAGTTGGGCCAGTCACTGGATGGCTTTTCCTTCAGTCTCTGCTCCATTTTTGTTCCTGTATTTCTTTTAGAGAGGAACAATTTTGGGTCAAAACTTTTGAAGGTAGTTTGTTTGATTCCATCTACTGGGAGCCCTATACCTTCAGGATCCATCTTCCCACTCTTGGGCATTTCAACTAAGGTCATCCTCATTGAGTCCTAGGAGCTTCTGGGACTGAACAAAGGTTTGCCCTATGCCCACCCCAGCTGCATTTTTCCATGAATTTTCCTGGGCCTCTGGACTTTTCTCCTGTCTCCCTTTCCCCATATCTGATTCTAGTCCCCTGTCCCCTCTCCTACCCACATCCCTCCTTCCTTTCTCTTCTTATTATTTTGTTCCCTCTTCTAAGTGGGATTGAAGCATCCTCATTTGGACTTTCTTTCTTGGTAAACTTCTTTATTATCTATGGTTGTATCATGAATATTCTGTACTTTTTGGCTAATATCCACTTATCCTTCAGTACTTACCATGTATGTTCTTTTGTTGTCTGGGTTACTTCACTCAGGATAGTTTCTATTTCCATCCACTTGCCTGCAAAATTCACAATGTCCTCATTTTTAATAGCTGGATAGTATTCCATTATGTAAACAAACTATATTATCTGTATCCTTTGTTCAGTTGAGGGGTATCTGGGTTGTATGGCTGTAACAGGCCTGAAACCTTCATTTTCAAAGCATCTGGGAGCACATTGAACTATAGGGGTAAGTACCTTCTTTCCTCACAGCACTAGGGGAACTCCAGCATTTTATTTTCATTTCTAAGAGTTTCATCTACTCTATAAACATCAACGTAAATTTGGGGAAGGATAAGGTATTTCAATTTTGAATTCAATTAGTTGTTCTCCAGCAAATTTCACTAACATAGCTATAAATAAGTGCAGTTCTCTGAACTGAATACTTTTAAATTATATCTGTAGTAAGTACTAAAGCATATTGTACATGGTTGAGTATGTTCTTATATTAACAAAATGTATTCAAAGACTCTCCTGGGAAAAATAAGATAATGGACATTCTTGTAAGCACAACAAGATGAAAGGACCATGAAAAAGAGAAGCAAGCTGTAGTTATTTGGCCTTAACCAGCCCAAGGCATTTCTTTTTCTAAAGATTCTTATATAAAAGTGAGAATTCTCACATTAATGGTCAGTGCCTGAGAAGTCTCTTAATATAGCTAAATACTATATTTTCTACAAATAAAAAAAATGAATACAGTAAATCTTACCTAGGCATGGAGGAACATACTTGTCATCTCAGTTCTAGAGAGAGCGAGGCAGAATTTTTAGTTAGTTTGAGGCCAGCTTGAGCTGCCTAGTGAGTTGAATACCCTTTATCAAAACCAAACAAAATTTATTACTAATGGGGAAAGATAGACATGGTGATATTTTAAAAAGACCAATTTAGTCATTTGTTACCATTCAGTTATTCAAATCAAGCAATGTGATAGTTACCCTTAGATAAGTGAGGTTCTAGAATTCAGTGAAAGTGTTTATAGGATTATTGACCCTCAAGCTGTGTGTTAATTAAAATCTTCTCTAGAGCTAAAAGTCTGGTCAACAAAGCTAAAAATTGTCAGGAGCATTGAAATATCTAATCAACTCATTTCTGGAAATAAAACAGTTTAGAATAGTGAAAGGATTGAAGTAGTTATAATTATGTTAGAAAATCTGTAGATAGCTTGTGAAATTAATAACTCTAGTGGTCTGTATATACTTTTCCGTATATTTTAAAACTATCTCTATCTTTTTAAAAAATAGCTATTTCCAGCTATTGGCTATTATAAATAAGGCTGCTATGAACATAGTGGAATATGTGTCCTTATAATATGTTGGAATATCTTTTGGGTTTATGCCCAGGAGTGGTACAGCTGGGTCCTCAAGTAATACTAAGTCCAGTTTTCTGAGAAACCACCAGACTGATTTCCCGAGTAGTTGTACCAACTCGTAATACCACTAACAATGGAGGAGTGTTCCTTTTTCTCCACATCCTCACCAGCATCTGCTGTCACCTGAGTTTTTGATCTTAGCCATTCTGACTGGTGTGAGGTAGAATCTCAAGGTTGTTTTGATTTGCATTTCTGTGATTACTAAGGATGTTGAAAATTTCTTTAGGTGCTTCCTGAGAATTAAAATCTCCTCAGTTGAGAATTGTTTAGTGTTGTACCCCCCCTTTTAATTAGCTAGGGTTATTTGATTATCTAGTCTAATTTCTTGAATTCTTTGTATATATTTAATGTTAGTCCTCTATGGGAAGTTGGATTGGTAAAGATCTTTTTCCACTCTGTTGGTTGCTGTTTTGCCCTATTGACAGTATCCTTTGCTTTACAGAAGCGTTGCAATTTTAGGAGGTCCCATTTGGCAATTCCTGATCTTAAAGCATAAGCCATTGGTTTTTTTTTTTTTTTTTCCTGGCTGATTCTTTTACTTCATATTATGGATTCTTTTACAAAATAAATAAAGCTTACAGCCCCGCAAGAATTTTGAAAAACCATCTCTCCTCACTTTGACATTGCAAAACTTGTAAAACTGTCATTTTATTTTATTTTATTTTATTTTCTTCATTCTTTTTTTTATTCGATATAATTTATTTACATTTCAAATGATTTCCCCTTTTCTAGCCCCCCCCACTCCCCGAAAGTCCCGTAAGCCCCCTTCTCTTCCCCTGTCCTCCCTCCCACCCCTTCCCAGTTCCCCGTTCTGGTTTTGCCAAATACTGTTTCACTGAGTCTTTCCAGAACCAGGGACCACTCCTGCTTTCTTCTTGTATCTCATTTGATGTGTGGATTATGTTTTGGGTATTCCAGTTTTCTAGGTTAATAACCACTTATTAGTGAGTGCATACCATGATTCACCTTTTGAGTCTGGGTTACCTCACTTAGTATGATGTTCTCTAGCTCCATCCATTTGCCTAAGAATTTCATGAATTCATTGTTTCTAATGGCTGAATAGTACTCCATTGTGTAGATATACCACATTTTTTGGATCCACTCTTCTGTTGAGGGATACCTGGGTTCTTTCCAGCATCTGGCAATTATAAATAGGGCTGCTATGAACATAGTAGAGCATGTATCCTTATTACATGGTGGGGAATCCTCTGGGTATATGCCCAGGAGTGGTATAGCAGGATCTTCTGGAAGTGAGGTGCCCAGTTTTCGGAGGAACCGCCAGACTGCTTTCCAGAGTGGTTGTACCAATTTGCAACCCCACCAGCAGTGGAGGAGTGTTCCTCTTTCTCCACACCCTCTCCAACACCTGCTGTCTCCTGAATTTTTAATCTTAGCCATTCTGACTGGTGTAAGATGAAATCTTAGGGTTGTTTTGATTTGCATTTCCCTAATGACTAATGAAGTTGAGCATTTTTTAAGATGCTTCTCCGCCATCCGAAGTTCTTCAGGTGAGAATTCTTTGTTTAACTCTGTACCCCATTTTTTAATAGCGCGTGATCTTAAAGCATAAGCCATTGGTGTTCTGTTCAGGAACTTTTCCTCTGTGCCGACTTGTTCAAGTCTCTTCCTCATTTTCTCTTCTATTAGTTGCAAAGTATCTGGTTTTATTCCAAGGTCTGTGATCCACTTGGACTTGTGCTTTGTATCAGGAGACAAAAATGTTTTTCAACAGAGGAATGGATACATAAAATGTGATACTTTTACACAATGGGATACTATTCAGCTATTAAAAACAATGAATTCATGAAATACTTGGGCAAATGGGTGAAACTAGAAAATATCACCCTGAGTGAGGTAACCCAATCTCAAAAGAACACACAAAATACGTAATCACAGATAAGTGGATATTAGACCCAAAGCTTGGAATGCCTAGGATACAATTCACAGACCATGTGAAGCTCTAAAAGAAGGAAGACCAAAGGGTGGGTGTTTAGGTCCTTCTTAGAAGGGTTAACTAAATACTCAGAAGAGCAAATACAGAGATAAAGTTAGGAATAGAGAATGAAGGAAAGGCCATCCAGAGACTTCCCCACCTTGGGATCTATCCCTTGTACATTCACCAAACTCTGACACTATTGTGAATGCCAAGAAGAGCATACTGACAGGAGCCTGATATAGCTGTCTCATTAGACTCTTTGCCAGAGCCTGATGTATACAGAGGTGGATGTTCACAACCAATAATTGAACTGATTACAGGGTCCACAATGGAGGAGTTAGAGAAAGGACTGAAGCAGCTGAAGGGGTTTGCAACCCCATAGGAAGAATAGCACTATCAACCAACCAGAGCTCCCAGGGTCTAAACCACAAACCAAGCAGTATACATGGAGGTACCCATGGCTCCAGTCATATATGTAGCAGAGTATGGCCTTATAGTGATCATAGAAGAAAAGGTCCTTGGAACCATGAGGGCTTGATACCCTAGTATAAGGGAATTTGAGGGAGTGGAGGTGGAAGAGGGTGGGTGGGTGGGAGCACACTCTTGTAGAAGCAAGAGGAGGGGGAATGGAATAGGGTTTTCTAGGAGGGAATGATGAAATGGATAGTGTTTGAAGTGTAAATAAACATTCAATAACAAATAAAAATTACTTTTCTTGAGATTATATTTTAATTACACCATATATCCCCCACTTTTTATTCCTTATTCAGTTCCTCTTTTGTAATTTTCTGTTGTTTTTTTATATTATACTTTTTTGGCCCCACCCCCTCCATCCCTCTTTATATTATACTTTAATTGCAATTTTTCTCCCTTCCCTTTCTTCCCTCCAAACCCTCCTATATATCCAGTCTCCTTCAAGTTCATGGCATTTTCTTTGATAGTTAATAGTCTAAGATCTTGAACTAAGAGTGTTATAAACTTCATAGTAAGAAAGGTAAATTAGAAAACTACTCTCCCAAATGAACATTTCTGTTTCTCACAGAGATGTCTTCATTGACATTGTTCAATAGAATGATCTGAAAAACAGCCAATCTACCTCTATAATACATGGCCAGACACTCTTTCCTAGAGATGTAAAATTCTTTTGCTGTTTTATATTGCTCACATCAAGAGTTCTAGGTTCTGTGTTCAGCAAAACTTGATTTCAAGGGATGAAGTGCCCCATAGAGAAAGGAACCAGATTCTAGCATCCTAGAAGTATCCACAGACTTTGCTCTGGGACCTTGCTTTCCCCCAGCAGCTGTTATTTTGCCTGAATGTTTTCTTCTCTTTGCCTCACAGTAGACATATCCTCTTACTAGGCCTTTCCCTCTTCCTTTGTCATTCCATTATTTTGAGGAGGAATTCTTCTCTCCAGTGCCATAATGTGCTGTGCTTACCTCATGCTCAGATCAATGCTACAGAGTGTAGACTTTAGCAAGCGAGAGAATCACATTGCCAGTCTACCTTTTCCTGTGTACCTATTACTTCCTCCTGTATCCATGCTAAGAGACATGTCTTCTCTTCCTTAGTAGGCTATTTCCACAGATACCTATCTACATTTGGTGACATATGTTTATAATTGTTAATATATAAGTCAATATGCATCCCAAAACATTCTACTACTTCAAGGTTAACACTTGCGATTTTGAATATTTGTATTTTTCAGGGTGAGATTAATTCCATGATTGATTAAATGAAGGAGAAATAGAAGGAAGGAGTTGTTTAGAAATTAATGATTTAATTCTTGACCAAATCAATACTTAACAAGCTTTCTGACTGCAAGGGTAATCCTTTGCATACCAATATTAGTTAGAGAATTCATGTTCTCAAAGCATAAACAGCAGGCCCAACAATTAGGAGCAGCATATGTTGTTTTCATCGTATTAAGTTGATGGTTAATAATTACCATCAACTAAACCATATTATACATATTAAAATCCATTCCCACACAGACATCATTTTCTGAACTTATACTGGCTCCAGACAGTCTGGAACTGATTCAATTCTTTGGTCCAAGGAAGAATTAAGAAACATTTATAACAGAAATGATAAAAATAAACTCAAATCATTCCACCTGGAGTCCATTTGTAAGGAACCATATGGCCAATGTGGTTCGATGTTATCAGGAAACCTCTGTAAACATTATATCACCATGACAACTTGCTTGCTTATTAATAGAACTTGGTACATACAAGGAGCAGCTTTATTTATGAAAGTTTGTTCTTCCTTGGCTCTTAAAAACAAAATGGCAATTAATATTAGAGAATTGGATGTCTCAAATACAATTTAGATTAGGTACTAGATGATAAAAATTAATTATGTCATATTAATATGCACACAGAATGTTGAAATGTATAGTACATAGATTTACAAAACTATAAGGGGTCAATTGTAAGAATAGAAAAGTAAAAATGTGTTCATACATTTATCACTGATGACAGTTTAGCCATTAGTAGTTTTAGAGAACGCAGTACATGCCAAGCATTGTGCTGAATACCTGAAAGATTTAAGAAAGACAGCACATCAGGGCATCCTAGAACAGCATGGAAAGGATGAGCAAAAAGATACTTCTATAACAAGAGGCCAAAATGCCCTAGAGGGCTGGGATGAGGGGAGATGAGTTCTTACAGAGCATCCTAGTCCTTGGAGCAGAAGAATGAACTTTTGTAAAACATTATGAAATTTCAAACACAAAACAAATGACCATAGCCACAGAGTGATGAAATTTCCATCAGAAAAACCATGTAGGCTAGGAGGAAACAAAAGCAAGGTGACCTTGCAGAAAGAAAGTGATCTAATGCAGCTGAAGAATGGAATTCCTTGAAGATGATGCTAGCTTTGTAAATAGGGACTAAAATCTGATCCCCTGACACACTCCAGTTAACTGAACAAAGGCCTTCTAGAAATTATATATATAAATTTGAGGTAAATACCACAGAGATACTTAAGAATATGGAAATTAGGAAAACAGAATTTGTTTGAGATACTTAAATATTATTTCACCTCCAGGGGTTTATAACACTTAGACAATAGAAAATGTGAACTTTGGAGTAGAACTCAAATTCACAGCCATCTACTGCTTATTTCAGTGATATAGTACTTTTAAATAGTCAGCCTAATATGATATTTTCTATTTCCTCATAAAAATATGAGTGTTTATTAATTTGTAATGATACGTCTAGAGTCTACCAGGTACTTGAGAAGTAATCTTTGAAAGTATTATTGATTTGGAGCTAGGAGAGTTTATAACTGACCTTGATATTCCAACAGTGAACTTTCATGAGCCGCATAGGATAAGCATTTACACGCACAAGAATGAGCACAGCCTCTGTTTAATTTAGAAGTTTTGACAGGGCCTTCTCAAGCTATTCAGAAATGAAAGGGGGAAGTTTACAAAACAACAGCAATGAAAAAGGCATTTGCTTCTGGGATCATGGTCCATGGAGCCTTATGGTACAACTAGAAATAGGATAAAGACAAAATAAGCTACAGAATAAAATAATAACAATCATAGAATTGTTACTCTATTGTACACTGAAGGCAAACATTAGACCAAGTACCATGCATATTAAGAACTATGATAAATTTGTTCTTTTGAATTTCAACACAACCCTGTATATTACTAGCTGTTATAATCCACATACTTCCTAGTTCTTCCCTGATACCTGTTTCATTTATGAGGAGTCAGTATTTCAACTGGCTTTGGGTATAGCCAGTGTTCTCATGGACAGTGTCCAAAACTCTGCAGTGTACCACAATGAGAAATATCAACATAGGTAAAGATTAACCTCAAGTCCTGTATGGCCTCCTGGACAACAATTAGTGGTATATGTCCAACTATTGTGGCATGATATTGCATTCCTTTCAAATAACATATACAACAGTATATTTATTAAAACATTAGTGTATGCATTGTTTATATTGGTATAGAAAGAAATTAAGGTATTTTTTTAATCCCCAATTAAAATGAGCATAATGGTTAGCCTTGGTTATTAGGTTGATGGGAATTAGAATACTGTGGAAGTATACCTCTCTTGTCTGTGAGAGATATTCTATGTTGATAAATTGAGGTAGAAAGATGCATACTGAATGTGGGTGTTGAATCCTATTGGATAAGGTACTGGACTTTGTACAAAACAAAAAAAGGCTAAGGCAAGCTGAATAGAGCATTTCTTTCTTT
The DNA here is from genome assembly GCF_947179515.1 of Apodemus sylvaticus. NCBI lineage: Eukaryota > Metazoa > Chordata > Mammalia > Rodentia > Muridae > Apodemus > Apodemus sylvaticus. The sequence goes on along the minus strand of NC_067478.1, from coordinate 118,023,125 downwards.
CTACTTTCTGACTACAGATGCAATGTGATCAATCCAACCCTTTTGTCACCAAGCCCCACTCAATGATGGTTGGTAACCTCAAATTATGGACCAAAATAAACCCTTCTTTATTTGCTTTTGAAACAGCAACAAGAGAAGTGACTAATAAAAATAGTTCCATGAAGAACTTGAAAGGCTGAGGTTTACTTTCTTCTCAAATAGTTTTCATGCAGAAAGTAATTCAATTATAGAAGAATAGTGTCTGGATGGAGGTATCAGAGTGTCAGTATTCCTTGTAGTCTTGTAAGATTGTGTGAGGCCTTGGTTAGTAATACTCCTGGCCTGGAACTTATTGGTCTTGAGTCTGGTGAGCTTTCTCACAAGAAGTGGATAAAAGGTGCAGTTACAGAGATCAAGTCTTATTTAAAGCCACTAAGATAAAGGTTCATACTTTTGGAGATGCAGCTAATTAAGGTAAGATGCAGCTTCAAGTGGATTCAGACATAGCTGCCAGCACAAATGTGGACAGAGCAGTGATGCTAAATGGTGGTAATTACAAGTTCCACATCCTTAACAGCTTTGTGGCAACTTCACACAAGCTATAGCCATTAAAGAATATGAAGAATATAATTGAGAAAATGCCTCCCAAAGATTTGCCTGTAGGAAAGTCTTTTGTATATTTCTTGATTAGTGAGTGCTAGATGTGGGAGTTCCCAGACCATTGTGGGTGATGCCACTCCTCAATAGATTGTCCTGGGAATGTAAAACCTCCACTGAGAGCAAGAAGGCAAGTGGTGCTCTTCCATGGTCTCAGCTTCAGTTCCTGCTTCCAAGAATTTGCATTGAGTTCGATCCTGACTTCCCTGCAAGCTGAACTGTGATATGGAAATCTAAGCAAAATGAACTCCTTTCTCCATAAGTTGATTTTTGTCATGGTGCTCTGGGGGGTATATTATCATAACAAACAAAATCATAATTTAAAAAGTGCTACTATATCAAGGAGATATTGCTGTGACAAACATGATCACATGTTTAGAAGAGGCTCATGGAAATATTTTGAAGCCATGGGATAACTAGTGGTTCAGATAAGAATAGTTCCATTAGGCTTTGAATAGTTGGTGTTCAGTTGTGGGGTGGGCTTGTGAAGTATCAAAGGGAAGTTACAGAATTCCTTACATACTCTAAGAGGACCAGTACATATTTTAAGGAAAATGGAAATTTAAAAGTGAATTAAAGTAAATCTTTTGCTTTTCTGGAATAATCAATAGTGGTTACACAAAGCCAAGAAATTAGCACTAAGAAAAGATCAGCATCACTGACATGAAATACTCTAGGAAGTAATCCTCTTGGTCCAAAGACGGTATAGGTTGCATCTTATACCAGCATCAAATTTGGTAAAGTCTAGGAGTCACCCCAGATCATACTGATGTTGAAGGCATGGAGACCAAAAAGAACAGCTGAAGTTTGGCATTATGTAGCAGGTATCCCTTAAGGGAGGCCAGGAGAGGGTACTGGAGAAACTTCAACCTCAATTACAGTACAAGCTTCAGTGCTGAAGAGTTCATGGAGAGGAGCTGAGGCTTGGAATGATGTGGCAGGGTTATAGTCCCTGAAGAGTGCATAGGGATGGCCTATGTGTACAGATGTAGCTCAGTTGTAATAGAGACCAAAACTTTAAGGGATGTCAGTGCTGTGAGATTATGACAAAGGGCATCAGCAGTTGTAGAGTGGAGCCAGACTGAGCTTAACAGAAAAGCTAAATTTGCTAAATGCCCACAAATTTTGGAGGAGCTCAGAAGATTATGACTGAGACCATGAAGTCTGACTTTTGTTTTGCTTTGATTTGACTATCCCTGGTTCTTTTCTCTGGGACTGTAAAACTATTTGACTCACTTTTATTTTACAAGAGTCTACAGTTGAAAGATTTGGGGTATTTTCAGAGAAACTGAAGCTGTTTTAGAAAGATGGAGTATGGATATTTTTGGTACTTTGATATTTTAGAGATTAAACTTTGAAAGAGATTTTAGATTTTTTTTGAGATTGAATTTTGAAATTATTGACATTTTTAAATCTGGGGGTCTTTTAAAGTTATACTATGCTTATATGAGATACTGTGGGATGAACAAAAATGAAAGGGCTATTGCTCAGTAATAGATTGGTGTGCCAGGCCAGCAATGGGTAAATTTGCCTGACTAGTATTATGTCAAGTTGACTTAAGTAAGAAAATATTGAGAAGACTGACTCTCAATTGAGAAAGATCTTCCATAAGATTTACATGTAGGCAAGTCTTTTGTGCATTTTTTTTTTTGGTTAGTGTTTGTTGTTGGAGAGACCAGTGCTGTGTGTGGTACCACCCCTGGCTCAGTGACCTTATGGGTATATTAAGAAAAACAGTGTGAGCAGCCCAGGAGGATCAAGACAACAATGAACATTCCACCATTGCCTCAGCTTCAGTGCCTGCATCCAGGTTCCTGCCTTGAATTTCTACACTGATGTTCCAGGAAGATAGATTGTGACATGGATATTTAAGCAAAATAAACACTTTTCTCCCAAAGTTGTTTTTGGTCATGGTGTTTTATCACAGCAATAGAAACTCCAATTATGAAACTTCTTCATCGCTCCCAAAGGGGAGGTCATTCCCCCAAGTAGATAATATACCATTTCTTTCCAGCCCAGTGGAGTGAAGAGAAAGTAAGATTAAATACAATCCTGAAAATATGAATTCAATCTTATTAATAAAATCATCAGAATCTCAAATGAATAGCTACTATAGAAGTAAAACCCAAAGGGCACTCAACTTGTGATTCCTGGACAAACCTAGAATGAAAATTAAAAGAGGAGTTTATGCATGGTATTGGCACAGTGACAGGCAAGTGGACCAATGGAATAGAATTGAAGACCTAGAAATGAATACACATACCTGTGGTCACTTGATCTTCGACAAAGGAGCTGAACACATCCAGTGGAAAAAAAGATAGCCTTTTCAACAAATGGTTCTGGTTCAAATGGAGGTCAGCATGCAGGAGAATGCGAATTGACCCATTCTCATCTCCTTGTACTAAGCTCTACTCCAAGTGCATCAAGGACCTCCACATAAAACCAGTCACACTGAAACTAATAGAAAAGAAACTGGGAAAACCCTTGAGGACATAGTCACAGGGGAAAAGTTCCTGAACAGAACACCAATAGCTTATGCTCTAAGATCAAGAATTGACAAATAGGATCTCATAAAATTACAAAGTTTCTGTAAGGCAAAGGACACAGTCAAAAGGACAAAACAGCAACCAACAAACTGGGAAAAGATTTTCACCAATCCTACATGTGGAAGAGGGCTAATATCCAATATATATAAAGAACTCAAGAAGTTAGACCCCAGGGAACCAAATAACCTTATTAAAAAATGGGGTACAGACCTAAACAAAGAATTTGAACATGAAGAAATTCAGATCGCCGAGAAGCACCTTAAGAAATGCTCAACATCATTAGCCATTAGGGAAATACAAATCAAAACAACCCTGAGATTTCACCTCACACCAGTCAGAATGGCTAAGGTTAAAAACTCAGAAGACAGCAGGTGTTGGAGAGGATGTGGAGAAAGAGGAACACTCCTTCACTGCTGGTGGGATTGTAAGATGGTACAACCATTATGGAAATCAGTCTGGCGGTTCCTAAGAAAACTGGACATGACACTTCCAGAGGATCCTGCTATACCTCTCCTGGGCATATACCGAGACGATTCCCCAGCATGCAATAAAGACACATGCTCAACTATGGTCATAGCAGCCTTATTTATAATAGCCAGAAGCTGGAAAGAACCCAGATATCCCTCAATGGAGGAATGGATACAGAAATTGCGGCATATATACACAAGGGAGTACTATTCAGCAATTAAAAACAATGAATTCATGAATTTTTTAGGCAAATGGATGGGACTTGAAAATATCATCCTAAGTGAGGTAACACAATCACAAAAGAATACACATGGAATGCAATCATTGATACGTGGATATTAATTAATCCTGAAGCTCTGAATACTGAAGATACAATTAGCATATCAAACAATTCCCATGAAGAAGGAAGAAGAGGGCCCTAATCCTGGAAAGGCCTGATCCAGCATTGTAGGGGCGTACCAGGACAGAGAAAAGGGAGGGGGAAAGATAGGAGAATGGATGGAGAGAAGAGGACTTATGGGACATATGGGGAGGGGGGAACTGGGAAAGAGGAAAGCTTTTGGACTGTAAACAAAGAATATAGAAAATAAGAATACATATTAAAAAATAGGAGTTTATGAGCTTCGGTTACAGGATAAAAAAAAATAGCTAATCTGTGGCTCAAATGCCCTATTGATTAACCTTGGTGACTAGGATTATTTGACTAAATGGGCACATGCCTGCTCTTTATTACTTCATGCAGATCTTCTCAGTAGCTGTCACCTGTGAGAAAAGGACATTTTTTTCCCTTTATTTTATTGAGTATCTTCATTTTCATTGCCAATGGTAAGACCTTTCCCAATTTCTCCCTCCCAAAAGCCCCCCTCCCCAACGATTCCCTACCCTTCCTCCCACCCCCTGCCTGCATGTATATGCCCCTCTTCTGGACACAGTCCCAGCTCCCCCCCCAACTCCCCCACCCTGTCCATTTCCCTTTGTTTTGGCCTCTATTGAGCCTTTACCTGACCAAAGACCACTCCTTCCATAGATGCCCAACAAGGCATTCCTCTGCCACATTTTTGGCTGGAACCATGTATACCCCTTGGTTGATGGTTCAGTCCCTGGGAGTCTTGGGGTGTCTGGGTGTCCGAAGTCATTGTTCTTCCCATGGGGCTATATAATCCTTTAGATCCTCCGGACCAATTTTATACAGAAATTAAGTATTTCAAATATCAAACACTTTTTACTCTAATTGCTTCTATTAACAGTATAACAGACTGGGATAAAATTTTCTGTGCACATGTGAGAATCTTCCTATTCTAAGATTGTATCTTGCTATACTTCACAGCATTATGATATGAACATAGGAACAGGAGGATTAAAGTGGAAAACATATGATTTCTCAATAATTTACATTCCTAATCCAGACTATGTTATATGGTCTTTTTGGTGAATTTTCACATTTTTTATGAGGATAACTTGAAAAATGGACTATCCACTTACATTTGTGGTAGACAGCCTTTAAAATGTCTCTGATTTCTTCCTGTCATCCCATGTACCCTGCACCAAAATAGGAAGGGTAGACATGTATTTCTCATTTCTATCAAATTGGAAGTAGAGTGATATGTGCAAGATCATGTTAAGCAAAGTGTTTTGATTTCTTCCTTCCCTGCTGGGCATCTCTTATTTCCTAATTCTAGGATAGAAAATGCTCATGCTATTAGTACTCATAAGGGAAAATTTATTTTTTGCCAAAAGCCTGAGGTCTTTGTTACACTGTTAATGAAATCTGAACATCTGAACAGATATGGAGTAAGTGAAACAGATATATCCCTCAACCATGTCAAGTGGTGGTCATAACTTGTCTGCTAGTGTTGAGCCTTGTAAAATTCTGTGATCCAGAGGAACCCATCCAAATCATACCCAAAACTGTTGACATAGAAAACATACCAGATAATGATTGTTCATTATTTTAAGTTTGGAATCTTAAGATTATCATTATGATATCATAGAAAATTAAAATCAGCTGAACAGTGAAAGTCCGTCAGGAATCTGAATAATAATGAATAGAGAAGGGCAGGGAGGCAACAAGCCTTAAAAGTGTGAATTAATGCAGGTGTAATTATTTCTCTTCAGTATTTATATCTTCTGTCACAAGGATAAGCAATGGCAGCACTTTTACACAGGTCACAATACAATGGTTTCTGCATCCCACAAGTCTCTCACATGGATACTAGACTAGTAGCAATACTAGTATGTACTAGTATGTACTAGACTAGTATGTACTATGGGGTACCAGCATGTACCCCAATACATTTTAAGATATGCAGCTTTAGTTAGCTCATTTTTTGTTGGGCCTACAGTAGTGTGCTGCAAGACATGTATAGTATATTCTTTCTATACCACCAGTCATATTTATTGCATACTAAAATCAGAATATCTGCTTTTGATTGTCTTTTACATAACTGAAAGGAAATTAAAAATAGGCAATTCGTTTTTTTGAGAGTTAAATATACTGTCCTATTATGAAGTCTCCACTAAGATTTTGGCTTTAAGGTTTTATATTAAACATACAATTAAGCAAAAATAAACAGGAATATAATAAGACTTCCTCTGGTATACCAAATAGAGATACATTGACTAAAATTCTATTTCTTAAAATAGACAAGTGAATGCAGGGGGTGAGTGACAGCCTGATTTCTTGCTGGTAGATAAGAGGTTGCCATGGCAATAATTGCATAACATCTCCATGCAGTGAAACCATCTGTGAAGGGGTAGAATATTCTTTTAAAAATATGTTATACCATTAGCATGTTATTTGTAGTTTGTTAAAAACAGTTTAAACATGAGGTGTTTGGTTTTCTTGACATAAACTGAAAGTTGTAAAAAATGAACTCTCAACATCCCAGCCCCCAAGTCACATTCAGCTCTCACTAAAGCTTCTTTTCAGAAGTTCATTGTCCATGTGAATTCATTGATTCATTTTGCATTTGCTAAGTCAAACACTAAGTTGTTTGGTCTCAAGGATTTTACTGATACATTATCATTTAAGTCAGATCAGTGCATTCAAAATATATACCCCTATATATAATTTTCTTGCGGTCTTCTGCATTAATGACACCCATCTGTTATTTACAATAATTTTTATGATAATGTTTACAATGATTATATGTCAGTAGATATTAATAGATAAGGAGATTTCTCTAGATGGGTGACACAATTTATTTTTTGTAATATTCATAGACTTATTTTTTTCATTATTACTTAAATTCTTACAAGTATTAATAGGTGAGTAATAATATGTGACCAAGAATTTTTTGCCTTTCTGCATTATTTCCCTAGCTTTGCCTTCATTGATGTCTCCTACACCTTTGACTTAATTATATTACTGATAAAGTAGGATGGTGATAGAATATGGTGATTTGAAAAACAGAAAATTAATTGTTCAAGTAAGCGCCTATTTCTCCTTCTGACTTATTCCTTTAAATTCCTCCTTCCATTGGTGAAAACATTAAAGACTAGATAAAGGTCAGACATTGTCTGCATTAAGAATAGCATTTACTTAAAATCTATTATTATAAACCCTGCTTGAATTTCACAGTCAGTGGAGCTCACAGCCAAGTGCAGGACATTGAGATAACAAATTCAGGGACAGGCAAATTTGAAGTGCATCATTAACTATTTTCAGGAAGTATGGAATTATCTTAAATAAGATGACTCAGCTCTCCTCAAGGGTATTTGGTTAAGAGTAAAGTACTGTACAAGGACTATTAAATACCACTAAATGCTAATGATATGCCTTTATTGTAAGCACAACTTTTAATGCTTACTTTTCCTTTATATAAGATTAGGCATTTATGGATGATATCTGACTCCCTAAGGCCATAAGACCTTTTCCTGGTTCCTTGGCTTCCCTGAACAAAGGGGTATCACAGAGACGCTAGGGACATGCCATGCCCAGCATCCAGACTTCTATAATGCCTCACCCATATATTGAGGAAGCTGCACTATACACATGACTCCTTACTGCCAAGCTTCACTCTCATTCAAAAAAGCATTAATCTAGCCATAAGTATTTCATTTAGCATGTCCTGAATCTTTTTTTAACATCACAAGTGTTCTTTCTTGCTCTTCCATTTTACCTAGTAGTAGGCCTGTGTTTTGTACAAATATAGTCTTCAATTTGCATGAAAATCTTCCAAGGCTGATGTAAAAATCCTAGCTACATTATATATACAGACTTTTTGGTTGAGTTTTAAAGTCAGTTGGTGATAACCTCCTGTACTGCCCACCAGTGTTACAATATTGGCACCAATAAAAGTCTTATCTTGAATGGTCTTTCATTGTCTGCATTTAAACTTTATCATTAAGAGAGTGTGCTGATAGGCCAACAAGGAGAGGAATCAGTGGAAAAGACCCAAAAGAGCAACACCAGTGCCACCACCAGCAGCAGCAGCAACAACAAGAGTTGTAATGGAAGCTGTGGTGACAGATGGTTTCTGAAGAGTTGAAGGCAATGGCTCAAGAAACCATTACATGAAGCAGAACTACCAATTTCCAAAAGAGAACAAAAACAGCAAGGACAATAAAATAAAGCCAGGACTAAAGAATGATATTACTTCAAAGAAGCAGAGAAGAGAAACTGAGGGTCTTAGTAACTAAATTCCCAGGAAGCTGTCAAGTCCAAAAAGGTTTCAGGTACCTTAAGACCCAGAACACAAGCAGACACAACCATCTGCTGTTTCCTCCTTACATGAGACTTAGGCCACTGTTACTGATAACTGAGGAAGATAGCAGCAACCAAATTCCAGGACAACTGACTACCACTCTCAGAGCAATAGGCAATCAGGATTAGACCTTAGAGGCATAATTTCCTAGCTTCTAAACTGTAGGTCTCAGGATTTTCAAGCACACATCTTTGATTTTGTCTGCCTGGTCTGTAGGTCTGGATACTCAAGGGTCTGGGATTGTAAACTCTAAAAGAGTTTTGCTCTCTCCCCCACCATTGGTGTCTATGTGAAAGAAAACTTTATCCATCTGGTTGATTACAATTACAGCATGTACTCTGAAATTTGCACAGTGCAGTGAGGACTGCAAAGGAAATGAGGACCTAAAGAGTGTAACAGTCATAGGTCCTCACTGAGGTCTTAACACAATTATTCCATTTCCTTTAATATGAGTAAATGATGAATGGAAAAATGCAATTGGAATTTAAGGGTCATAGCAGTGAATCATATGCATTTAAATAATCAGAACTATGGCCTTGCATGCTGGTTCGACAAGTAAAGGCACTGGTCTCCAAGCATATTAACCTGTGCTTGATTCTTAGACCCTCAGGAAACTAATTTCCACAAGGCATGGTGGTCCAGGAAAGTACCTAGCAAGTTTGAAGTTATCACGGGCCTCTCAAATGCCTTTTCGATTACTGTAGGTAAATTGTCCACTCTAGCCTGACTATGGGCCAATAATGTTATAATTACAGATGGCTTGATCTGATAAGCCCATGATATCCATAGGAATCTTACCAGAAACACAATTCAGTTTCTTCCTTTATCCATTTGGTTAACCAAAGACAGTTGTTACTGTGAGTCTTTGATACTTTCTATTATAATCAAATACCTGGTAGATGCCAGCTTCTAACAACACTAACTACAGTGGAGAGCAAAATCCATAACTAGCTCCTTCTAGAGATACAAGCATGGCTTCATGGAATCTCAGCTGGATTATGCAACATGGAAAGTTGCAAAAATATGTGCAAGCCCAGAAAGAAAAATGACAAGATCTGAAGAGATTCTACAAGACATTCACACAAACACTTTTTTTCTTCAATTCTTCTTGTTGGGCATCTATTTTTTATTTTCCTTCTTATTTTATTTTATTGGATGTTTTATTTATTTATATTTCAAATGTTATCCCCTTTCCCAATTTCCCTACAGAAAACCCCTATCCCATCCTCCCTCCCCCTGCTTCTGTGAGGGTGCTCAACCACTCACTCCTGCCATGCCATTCCCCTACACTGGGACATCAACCTTCCCAGGAGCAAGCGCCTCTCCTCCCATTGATGTCCAATAAGACCATCCTCTACTACATATGTGGTTGGAGCCAGGGGTCCCTCCTTTTATACTCTTTGGTTGGTGGTTTAGTTCCTCAGAGCTCTGGGAGGTCTGGTTGGTTGACTCTGGTGTTCTTCCTGTGGGTGGCAAAGCCCATCCCATATACAGACACCAAACCCAAACACTATTGTGAATTCCAAGAAGTGCTTGCTAACAGGAACCTGATGTAGCTGTCTCCTGAGAGGCTCTGCCAGAGTCTGGCAAATATAGAAGAAGATGCTCACAGCCAACCATTGGACTGAGCACAAGGTCACCATTGGAAGAGTTATAGGATTGAAGCAGCTTGTTGGGTATCTTACAATATGTTGCCCATTAGATACCACTGGTCACAGTGCTGAAATCAGGAGGGGACCAACCATTCTTTCTGGAGCTCCTTATGATTACACAAAAATTTTAAATACTTAAATTATGTTATACAAAAAGTTAAAGTACTTCATCTACAATGGTATTTTTAAACTGAGCTTTATTATTCATGTAATTTTTTCAATATTTTCAGAATTAAGGAAGGAAAGAGTGCTATATGTACTGAGACCAGCAAGTAACCCAATGGTAGCAAAATACAATACATGAAAAAAGCCAATGCTTATTACATGACTTAGATGACTCATGAAGTTTTTATGTGATTTATTACATTTCTGATTCAATATTTCATCCTATTTTGACAGAAGTTCAAAGAACTGTCTATTATATTTCTTGATACCATGATACTATTACCTCCCATCTCACAAATAGTACATGGAAAAAAAGCCAAATCTTTCCACATTGCTAAAATGCATAATGAGAAGATTAACATTTGTGCCAATTAGTGAACAACAAGATGTATTGAAAGTGTCTTTGACATGTGCTTCCACAAGGATTACTAAAGTTAGCTTTGAATTTATTCTCTCAGAATTTTTGGTTTAAACACTTCCAGCTGTGTGCTTTTCTTTTACACTATCAATTTGGTCTCCCTTAGTAGCATGTTCCATATCTTTGCATGGTAGTTGCTGGTATTTATTCTGTATTATGAATGTCTGATCACTGTGCATGATAATGGGTTGTATTTTCTTTTGATACCATTAAAGATTTGTTTTATATAAAACAGAAGTTGTTAATTTAAATATTATACTTATCTTTTTCAGAAGCACTTTTAGTAAAATATAATGCAGCAGTATAGAATGTATTAATTTAATTTGTATAAGCTAACACAATTTCATTTGTTCAACAAAATCACTGCTTCACTTTCTCTCATTCAAAGGACACTTTGAATATTGAATTTTGAATATTATACCCTTGGTATTTTACATAAAGTAATCACCTCTGAGACAAAAATATTCAAGGTTTAGAAGTCATTTTTATTTCTAGGTTTCCTGGTTAGTGTTCTAAGTATAAAACCCCTAGTATGTATAAAAACTCATATTCTTGTTAAGAATTTTCCTGTCTTCCTTTTTTAAACTTTACTTTTAATTTTTATTGTGCAAAATAATAGCTTTAAATATGACATTATATGTAAAGATATAATGGGTTTTCGTCTTATTTACATCTCCATGATGCTCTTCTGCCTCTTGTCCCTTCTGGTTTCATCATCTTACAAACTACTCTCCTTATATTGTGACTTTAAAAGTAAGTCCAGACAGCTCATATTAGAGAAAACTTGCTTGGCTTTGCATGGTTGATTTTTTTCACACAATGATTTCCAACTCTACCCAGTTTTCTTTAAATAAGATAATTTTATTTATATATAAATACATGTGTGTATGTAAAACATAATCTAAAATATAGTAGCACATTTAATTATTCTAGATTTTCTTTAAGAATGCATCCAATGATGGGCACCTGGCTGATTCAGTAACTTACCTATTGTAAATAGTTCACAATGATTATGTTATGTAAGTATCTCTATGGTATACTGATTTAGGGAGTCCTTTTACTCTTTTGCCTAGAGTCCTGAGTTGCACGCAGGTATCTATTACTGACTCATATCACTTCTAGTTTCAGTTTTGATGAAGACCCTCTACATTTTCAGAGTGGCTAGACTAATTCTTATTGCTATTAATAGTGTATAAGTATTCACTTTATGTACATCTTTTTTAACATTTGTTGTGTCATTTTTAGTGAGAGTCTCATATCTGACCCAATCTAGGCTGAAATAATCTTAGTCCAAGCTTCTTTGAATTCAAAATTTATCTATCTCAAATCTGGATGAAGTCTAATTTATTGATTACCCCTATTATGTGCTTTGTCCTTTTCTCAAAGATTCAAAATTGTTGATTAGACAAAAATTAGACCAAAATTACAGACATCACTCCATAAAAACTCAGGGTCTAAGGAAACTACCCTGGGCCAGGCATGAAGTAGCATTTAGGAGAGTGAAGGATTCAGTCTGACCTCATTATCCACATGGAAAAGTATAAAACATGAATAGACATTCCTCTGAATTAAGAATCAATTCCAAATCAAACAAAGATAAACATCAAAGCAAAACTTAAATCTTCTTGAAAAGAAAGTGTAGCAAATAATTATTTTGACTTGGAGACAGGAAAAATTTCTCAAGCAAGACATTTATTATCTCTCAAAATAATGATTAAAATGACCATGTAGTTAATAACTATCATTTATCAAAAGACAAATAGCAGATATTGGTGTATACAAACTAGAAGAGATAGATTTAGTATAATTCAGTCATACAATGACCATATATTAAAATTAAATTCTAAATTATTAGAATTAAATAAAATTCTAAAATTGAGCAAATCTATTAATAGAATTTTATGGCAAATGAAAGATAATCAATATGGATATAAATATATCCAATATACTTAGAAGTCACATAATTGAGATTATATTTTATTATATAATCTACACAATTAGAAAATAATCTTTCAATCTCAAACAAGAATATTGAGCAACATGAACAGATAGGCCAAACCTGGAAATACATTACATTTTGTCTACCATGATTAATGCAAAATTACAATTCAGAGACATCTTTTGTAATACTAGCATATAAAAACGTGCCTCGTCTATTTTCTACATTAAAAGATATAGTAGACAATTCAAGTGTTCACTGGAAAAGAAGTAATTCAACTTGCATGCATCACCGTATTTGTTAAAAGAATATAGCACAAGAGCTCCTTACATAGAATCTGTACGGAATTTGATTAGTATGATGACCTAGAGTTTATTTAAAGCATAAACCATTATATGTGCATATTATATATAATGAACAAAATGTTTCACAGGTATTTTGACACACTCAGATTTGCAGTCATTGGGTATACCAGACCCAATTATTCACAGATTCTAAATTATTGCCATATATTTATATAATTAAATATTGTTTAGCAGAACAAATTAACAAATTGTCTATTTGTTTAATGTAGATTCATATTTAATATAGAAGAATTCTGTAATTTCTTTAATGTGTGAAAAATTGTCTCATGGAAGAACCATTATTGTGATGCTGCATACATGAAATATGAATCCATGCCAGGTATATCCACAGAAGCACATCTAGAAAGATTTATTATATACATATGCATATAAATAAATACACACATATACAAATCATTAGAAACTAAAAACAAAGGCAGCAGAGCAGTGAGTGTTGTTAGGATGAAAGTTAGCTTTGCTGGTAAGACTGAAGATTGTACACTAGAACACAAGTTCTTTGCATGCAGATACAACACAGGTCATTTCACATTTATTTATTTGTATTGCAGAGTGAGGCACTCAAAAACACTTGTGTGAGTTTGTTTTCTCTTTCCATCATGCCAGTCTAGAGAAAGCAATCTGACACTTGTCAGAGTTGGTGTAAAGTGTCTTTAGATGTTATCCTTGTAAAGCCAGTGTACAACTCTACAGTCACCAGAGTTTCCTTTCAACCTGTGCGATATCCTGATACCTTATGTATTAACCTGAAGAGAAAGAGATCCAGTAGATGCCCAATAAAGATGCCTCATGCACCATGTCTGGAAAAGCAGTAACACACAGAAGTTCCTCTTCCTTGTATATCTTTGAATGAGAAATTGATTGCTCAAGAATTTCCATGATCACTCTATCTTTCCTTTTAGGAACTCTGAAATACATGTGGAGGCATTCCATATCTGCTTGATAGCTAGGTGCTTCTACCAGAATCAGTCCATTTTCCTTGGTGTGGTTCTTTCTGTTTATCACTCCCTTGTTCTTAAGATCCTAAAAAAGGCTACAGATTGCACCAGGTCTTCAAATTAAGTCCTGAGAATTTCAGAAACTGTCTTAACAGAAGCTGTGAGCAAAATGCCAAGAGGTATATGGGGGAGTAGGGGGGCTAAAGAGTTACCTTGAGAGGACTTATCACTGGGATGCTGGCAGGTCCTTCACACTTCTAGCCTGAGCAAAAGAATAAGATGCATCTAACATGTCTAAGGAAATAGAAGGTGCTGACTGCCTTTGACCAGTTGTCCCTCCATAGCCAGAACTAGCCTTCTGCAGATGTTATACTGCAAAGCCAGATTGAGCTCCTGAGAGGCACTCTATACAAACATCCAGAGTGAGTGATGTGTTCCTCCCCTTAGCAGGATTAAAGGGGAAGCAATTTCCCTGTGGAAAAAGCAGACACAACAACAGGAAATGACAAGAAATTGACACTTCCATCATATGTGTAGATGATATTGAAATTTCTCTGGGGATAAGAGTTGAGAAATAGCTTGATTTAGTAATAATAAAAAAGAAGGCAGTTAACATAACACTGAATACCTAATTATATCATTTTAATAAAATAGAAGCAACATTGTAAAACAGAACAGTGTATCAAAGCAGAAATGTGTGAAATCACACGTATAAAGTTCATTCCTATACATATTTATAAGATTTTGGTATATTTTCAGCCTTGAAATAGATACTGTGGGGATACAGTGATAAATCAGAAATGACCTCTGCCCTCAATTGGATGAGATTCAAGGAAGGAACCTAACACATACAATAAATATGCACAATATAATTCAGAATATTGTAGGTACTCTAATAGACAGGAACAAAATTATTACAGCAGAGAATGGAGTTTTCCCTCACCATATCATAGTAAGAAATGTATTCACAGCTGAGTAAGATGGTGGATTACATTTCTCTCCCCATTAGCACTAGGTAGACTCATGTTTTTGTTTGTTTAAGTATATAAAGTTGAAAGAAAAAAGTGGTAAAAGAATAAAGGAAGCTAGGATGTGGGAGGGAGAGAGAAGGAGGGAGGGATGGGGGAGACCAGCAGTGGATTTGATCAAAACACATTGCATGCATTATGAAATTATCAAACAGGACATTTTTAAAAAATATAAAGAAATAAAGCAATGGAATATGAAGAGGCTACATTCTTCAATGATTAATCTAGCTGTGTATCAGCCTAAGGATAGATGGAAAATGAGTGGGAAGATCATGGAAACAGACACTGGAATGCTGGAAATGTAGAAATTACTATAGAGTAGATAACTACAGTAAATACAAATGGAATTTCAGCTTTAAAATATCTCAATGGTTGTGGAAGAATTAAAAGTGAAAAAAAATCTTTATTCATGGGGATATCAAACAAAACTGTACAGATTCTACATCTCCCCTGTCAGAAAGACAGTCATCAACTACACAAAGAACAGTGATTATTGGGTGTTCGTAGAACTAGTCAGTACTGGTCAGAATGAAAATAAATGCAGCCACTATGTAAATCTTCTTGGAGGTTCCTCATCCTGTTTAAAATAAAAGTCTTTTGATCGTGGGTACCTGTCTGAATAGATTTCCAAACAAATCAAAATGCATTGTTGTGGAAATATCAGGGCAGGAATGATTACCACTGCAGTGATCTAGTCTCAAGTCATTGAATCAGCCTCAGTACCCTTCAGTAGGCGGATGGATAAAGAAATTGTGTAATATACACAATAGTTTTACAAAGACAAAAGGAGGCTGGAGTTATTCAAGGAGACAGATTTGAAAATTATCACATTTCATTATCTCAACCAGTCCTACAATGAGATTTAACATGTTTTCTTTGCTTGGTGAGGTAAAGGGGAAAATAAAAAGATGTGAAAGTAAAGAGTGGGTAATTAGCAGCATGGAAAGGAAAAGAGGAGGGGATTATAAAGAAGTAACAGAGTAAAATGATGAATGTACATTATGTGCCTATGCATAAATGACATGAAAACTTTCACTTTGTATACAAATTGCATACAAGTACAATGAATAATTCAGGGTCCCAGCATCTAAGAGCTAGTGAATTCTGGATATCTTCCTATCACTTAGATGGCAGTTAACAATGCAAGTATGCTAGTCCAGGTTCAGTGGACTTGTCATCCTCTTCCAGCCTCTGCAATCAAACTACATGCCTCTGGCACATACACAGGCAGACATGCAAAATACCATATTGCAATTTTTTAAAAATAATTAAATATATTTGAAAATAATTTCTTCCTTCTGGTGTTTATGCTAGCTAGTTGCTGTTACAGAGAATGTGCTAGGTTATGAATCCTCTGATTATTTATAGTTTATGTGTCTGTGATGATCACAGCTTCACTAGTAAGAGAGAAAATAAAATTGTGAGGACTACCTGACACAGGCCCTGTTCTCTCTGATGTAGCACAGGTATGATGAAATCAATGTGGAAAGTTATATTCATACTTACAGCACCAGAGAGATTAGCAAGAGAGGCTGTAATTGAAAATGAGACACTGCAGGTAGAATATAAATAGAAGCCCATAGGAGATACAAAGATAAAAGATGTTCTAAAAAACAAACAAACAAAAAAGTTTTTTAGGTGAATATTAGTAAGGGAGACAAAAATTATAAGGAAAATTTTAAGAGATAAGAAACATGTCAATGTCTTCAGGATAATCCAAAGCAGAATGTCAACAGACAGGTATCATCACAAAATGCAAATGGAAAAGATGACTGTAGGCAATGACCAATAAGAATGGGGGAAAATTCAGTTACTGAAACCTTTGAGGGTAGCTATGGAGTTAAGGAGAGTTAAAAAAAATGCAACCCAACCCATATACAGCCACCAAACCCGAACAATATTGTGAATGCTGGAAAGTACTTGCTGAGAGAAGCCTGCCTGATGTTGCTATCTTCCTGAGAGGCTCTGCTAGAGCATGACAAAAACAGAGGGGCATGCTCACAGCCAACCTTTGGACTGAGCCCCGGGTCCATGATGGAGAAGTCGGTTGATGAAGCGACTGAAGGAGCTGAGGGAGTTCGCAGCCCCATGGAGGGAGCAACAGTCTCAACAGGCCAGACCCGCCCCCTCATCCCTGAGCTCCTGGGTCTGGACCACCAACCAAAGAGTACATAAGGAAAGACCCATGATATGGGACCTTATATGGCAGGCTGTAATCTGGTTGAGCAAGGCTCACTCTAGAAACCCAGTAGAACTTTCTACAAAGGACAGAACCCTTCAGCTATGCTCCCAGACTGCTGACTCTTCAACTCCATAATCCTGTGGCCATCAGTGGCATATGGGCACGTCCCAGGCCCCTAGAGTTCTGGCTAGACTCCACCTCTACCCTCACCTGGCTACAGCTAGGCTTTCCCTGCCACAAAGTTACTTGTTGCCAGGTAACCCAGACCACTATAAAAAGAGCTTTCTTGCCCCTCCTTGCTCTCTCACTTCTCTCTCCTTTTCTCTCATCCTTGCCCTTGTCTCCCTGTTTACCCTCTTTCCACGTTGTCATGGCCAACTCTCATCTCTCTATCTTCTCTCTCTTTACTTCTCTATCTCATTTTCTCTTCTTACTCTTCTATAATAAAGTATTGAGACTATGAACTGTTTCTTCTTATCAAAACCCGCCATGTAAGAACATGGAGCCTCAACGTTTCCTGCCACCAGGAAAGGATTCTGTATTGTCTCAGTCAAGCTTCCTCAACAGGTACCTGGAAGGCCCATACCAGAATGGCACCACCTTCTGAATAAGCATCGCCCTCCTCACTAAGCAGGCAGTCTCTTGCTCTACAGGTATTTGGGCACCTGCTTTCTTTACCATGGACAGTGCACTTGCCTAGCTAGTGTTCACCTATGTCCCTATGCTCTTATGCAGGGCCACACCGCCGCCCCCACTTCTCTTTTTTTCCCACACAATGGCTCTGGATGTATATGTGGCAAAGGATTGTGTCTTAGTCAGGATTTCTATTCCTGCACAAACATCATGACCAAGAAGCAAGTTAGGGAGGAAAGGGTTTATTGAGCTTATACTTCCACATTCTTACTGGCTTGATTCCCCTGGCTTGCTCAGCCTGCTCTCTTATAGAACCCAAGAGCACCAGCCCAAAGGTGGTACCAGCCACAAGGGGCCCTCCCCACTTGATCACTAATTGAGAAAATGCCCCACAGCTGGATATCATGGAGGCACTTCCCCAACTGAAGCTCCTTTCTCTGTGATAACTCCAGCCTGTGTCAAGTTGACACACAAAACTAGCCAGTACAATTGACCCCTTGTCAACTTGACACACAAACACATCACTATTAAGCCTCAATCCTTACTTTCTTATTCATCCCCAAGATCTAAATTACTTTAAAAGTCCCACAGTCTTTGCATATTAAAAGTTCAATCACCTTAAAATGTCCAATATCTTTAAAATTCAGAGCCTTTTAAAAATTCAAAGTCTTTTAAATGTGGGCTCCAATAAAATACTTTATTCCTTTAAGAGGGAAACATATCAGGGCACAGTCACAACCAAAAGCAAAACTCAAACTCCAATGGTTCAATGTCTGGGATCCAACTCACAATCTTCCGGGCATCTCCAAGGGCACATCTCCAAGGGCTGGGTCACTTTTCCAGCTCTGCCCTTTGTAGCACACAGCTTGTCTTCTAGGCTCCAGCTGCCTGTACTCCACTGCTGGTGCCGTTCTTGGTGGTCATCACATGGTACTGGCATCTCCAAAACACTGCTATCTTCCACTGTAATTAGGCTTCACCAATAGCCTCTCATATGCTCTCTTCACGGTGACAAGCCTCTGCTCCTATACATGACCCATTCAAGTCCTGGGCCATCAATTGCAACTGAGGCTGCACCTTCACCAATGGCCTTCCGTGACCTCTAACTGTGCCAAGAGCCTCAGCTGCTTTTCATGACTCCTTCATGCCTTCAAAACCAGTAACATCTGGGTGACTCTTACACAGTACCAAGTCCAGTCACAGCACAAAATACAACTGTGGCTATCTCTGCTACACAATCTCTGTGCCCTCAGAAAACACTTCCAAGAAGATTTAATCTCAGTGATGCTGGTCTCTTCTTAATCAACGCTAATTTCTTAGCTCCAGCTAACCAGCATCAATAGTCCCAGTAACACAAAGGTTTGCTTTAGTGGTTCTGGTATCTTGTTACTCACAGCTGATTCTTAGCCCCAGCTAACCAAAACTACAGAATCTTCACAATCCAAACATGGCCACTGTAAGAGTCTTTAATCATCCCTCTGAAATTTCACAAGTCAGGCCTCCATCTTTTGCACTGTTCTCAACATTGTCTTCCAAGCTCCTACAGAACTTTCCACTGAGCTCTTAATATTTTAATGGGTTTTCTAGCTCAAAGTTCCAAAGTCCTTCCACAGTCCTCCCCAAAACATGGTCTGGTTGTTAGAGGAATACACCACTACACTGGTACCAATTTGTCTTAGTCAGGGTTTCTATTCCTGCACAAACATCATGACCAAGAAACAAGCTGGGGAGGAAAGGGTTTATTGAGCTTACACTTCCATGTTGCAGTTCATCACTAAAGGAAGTCAGGACTGGAACTCAAGCAGCTCAGGAAGCAGGAGCTGATGCAGAGGCCATGGAGGGATGTTTCTTACTGGCTTGCTTCCCCTGGCTTGCTCAGCCTGCTCTCCTATAGAACCCAAGAGCACCAGCCCAAAGGTAGTACCACCCACAAGGGGCCCTCCCCACTTGATCACTAATTGAGAAAATGCCACACAGCTGGATCTCATGGAGGCACTTCCCCAACTGAAGCTCCTTTTTTTGTGATAACTCCAGCCTGTGTCAAGTTGACACACAAAAATAGCCAGTACAGATGGCGTTGTTGGACATCAGTGGGAGGAAGGCTCTTGGGCCTGAGGGTGTTCGATGCCCTAGAATAAGGGAATGCCCGGGCAGAAAAAAGGGAGTGAGTGGGTGGGTGGGGGAGCACCCCCATAGAGGCAAGGGAAGGGGAATGAGATAGGGGGTTTCTGAAGGGAAGACTGGAAAAGGGAAAATATTTGAAATGTAAATAAAAAAATCTAATTAAAAATTAAAATTAAAAGAGAATGCAGCCATTCTGTGGAACAAAATAGTACAAAAGATGAATAAGGACACTAGTGGTGTTTCAAAATGCATTAGGGAAACCAATAGTTTGTACTATGATGAATTCCAAGAACAATGGCAGGTGACAGGTCTTCCTACAATGTGGTTTTGAGGACAGAGAAAGAAAAGCCACACAAATAATGAGAAGATATGAGCCTTTGGACCAGAAAATACTAATTTGACTATCTATCTATCTATCGATCTACCTATCATTTATCTATCTACCTATCATCTATCTGTCTACCTATCATCTATCTATCTATCTATCTATCTATCTATCTATCTATCTATCTATCTGCTTTTAATGGAAACATTACATCATTCCATTGCGTATTCCTACCTTCATGAATCCCTTCCATAACTGTCCCCCACTTTCAAGTTGATAACCTCATTTTTCTTTGATTATTTCTCTTCTTATTTTTGTTTGAGAATTCCTGCCATCTGGGTACAAGTGATTTTGTTTAGGTGACTTTCACACACCTATTCATTCCAATTACTGCTTTACATTTTAAATTGGATTTTCAAAATAATTTTCTAATGAAAGAACCAGTTGATACTTATGTCTAATAGAGGATGAAGGTACATTAGGGATATCCAAGAGAGAGGACATGAGAGAGAGAGAGAGAGAGAGAGAGAGAGAGAGAGAGAGAGAGAGAGAGAAAGAGACAGAGAGAGACAGAGACAGAGAGACAGACAGAGAGACAGACAGAGAGACAGAGAGACAGAGTGACATAGACAGACAGAGACAGACAGAGACAGAGAAAGACAAAGAGAGAAAGACAGAGAGAGGCAGAGAGACAGAGACAGAGAGACAGAGAGAGACAGAGAAACAGAGAAAGACAGAGAGACAGAGACACAAGAGAGACTGTATGAAATTATCAGACGGTTTTCTAAGACAGACTGTGAGATAATTAAATTTGCTAAAGATGAAAGGAGAACAAATTCTGCTTGTGGTAAAATGTCTGAAAAAGTTATGTGCCAAATAATCACAAAATTAAATTGATTAAACCATTTCTAGATTATGAGTAGAAAGGCATTGGCAGTATTTACTTAATGTAATTTAACTAAATATACTCATTTCAAAAGTTTATAGAGATTAGAAAATAAATACAGGCTTTCAGGATGGAAGGTAACTTGATATAAAGTTCTGAGAGTTGTGAGGCATGGACAGTGGGAACAACTTATCCTAATATGCAAGTCTGTAAAGGAAAACCCAGAAACCATTCGAAGTATGAGATGTATCCTATACAATAAGAGGGAAACCAGACATCCAGTAGTCACAAGATAAGATGACATTCTCTGGAGAAATGTAAAAATTAAAAGAAGATTAGAGTGGATACCAAGATTTTAAACTCATATTGATTGAATGCTGAGTAATATTACATGCTGTTCTGTATTGACATCTTCCTAGTGGGTAGCAGATGCACAAGGCATGCTTCTAACTATAAGAACTTCAAAGATATATCAACAGCCATAAATGTCCTTCAAGCAGGGGATTTGTTTGTTGAAGCAAATGGAATAGACTCAAAGTAACAGTCCCTTAGCTAAAAGCATGTGGTATTCTCAAGGACAGCAATTGCTTTGTGTTGGGATTCAGAGAGAAGATTGTAAAGCCATGAGGTGAACTTCAAATTAAGGAACATTTTGGAGAAACGTTTATCTGAATAAGGCAACTGTGAACAGGTCTACATTTACTTCTTTCTTGGAATCTACCTGTAGTTTGTTTTAGTTTGTTTGTATGACAAAATACAAAAATGTGGAAGTTACTGTCATAAAGAAGTGATGGTCACCTGTCACTAGAAAAAGGAGGCCTGAGAGGAAAGAGCACATAGAGATAATGGAGATACCAGGTCACCTGGGAAGCGATGATACAGAAGATACAACATCACATTGGGGTTTTATTGGGGGTTTCCCAAGAACCAATGCAAAGAAAGAATATGTATGTTGCATAAATGAAGACAAGCTGGTTTCAAGAATTTTTAAATGCTCCTAACTAGAGGTGCCATTTTTGGTTGTTTGGCATGTCTTTCATCAGCAATTTAAGACAAGGAATGGCTGGTAATACCTCATTGGTTGGATTATATATTCAAGGCTTCCAAACTACGGAGCTTATAATTGCTAGGGATGGACTAACAATTATAATTGGACAGGATAATCCAAAGACTCATCATCCCAAAAGTCAAAAGAAAGAAAATAAAAACTGTAGTAATAAGAAAAAATTAAATATACCCTACGAATTTTGATTAGGTGTGGAGAACCCAGAAAGGCCACATATACACCTTGCTTCTAGGATGGCAGTGGTCATATCCAACATATTAGCACATGTTTTCCCTCTTATTTTTCTCTCTACATTTCTCTCCCTCCCTCCCTTCTTCTCTCCCTCCCTCCTCCCCTCTGTCCCTCTCTCTCTCTGTCCATCCCTCCCTCCTTCTTATGTCCCTCCCTCCCTCCTTTTATGTCCCTCCCTCCATCCCTCCTTCTGTCCTTCCTTTCTGTCCCTCCCCCACCAGTGTGTGTGTGTGTGTGTGTGTGTGTGTGTGTGTATGAGAGAGAGAGATGCAGTCAATTTTAGAAGGTAATCATGAAAAAGTTAAAAATATATTTACTATTTTGTGAAATTTCTAGCTACTGTGTTAAAGGATTTTATATATTATAATATTTTATTTTCATATGAATCATAGTAAAATATATTCTATTACATTTTTATTCTACATTTTTTATGCTTGAGACTGAGTCAGTAAGATATGAAACTCCAGCTTCTTGGAGTTATATTCATATTTACCACATGGTACTTCACCATAAACAGTAGATCTCATTCCAGTCATCAGGTAGAAAAATACAATCAGAGTACTGATTTGGTGTTCCAGCACTGTTTTCTGACTTGCATCTAATTCAAACATTTTATGAATTTTTTACTGTTAATAAAAACAGTGCCCATTCCAGTGCCTGGCCACAGTAGATAGATAAGTCCTTACGACTGTATGGCCACAATATGTCAGCCTTCCTCAGAGTGCCTGACTGTTGTGCATTGATCCTTACAAAGGTGCAGAGTTGCAGTACACTAATGCTTAACATTGTGCATGACTGAACTGTATCTTCAGCTTGGATTTTGAACATGACAGTGGCTTATAATTTAAGGAAAACATTCAGCCTGACTCTGAGCATATAAGGTCATAAATCTTCCCTCCCCTGAGCAACATTATTCTGCCACCCTCTTCCTACAGACATAAAAAGACGTGGGATGCCTGCCAGAGAAATATAATGAAATGTAAGGGCAGTTATAAAGAAAGCACAGCAGAGGTCTGTGGTTGGCCCAAGCCTTCCCTGAGGACTCTCTTTCATTCTTGACCTCACTGTGTTGTCCATTTCCTACCTCACTTCTATTTATGACATTTGTCCTTTTCCTTTTACTCTCTTTATGTTCTATTTTTCTTTTGAAGGAAAAAAAAAGAAACAACCGTGATTTATTCTTATGTGTATTCAGACTATGAAGTTTGCACTTTACTACTTTTTAAAACTGGTTATTAACTTTTTCCTTTGGTGACTTGCCTAGATTCGAATGTTACTAACAGTTTTGATCTTGCTCCAGGTTTCGCAGGAGTGGTTTCCTATGGACTGTCATGTTGAAAAATGCTTTTTACCCAAACTAGTTTTGGCATTTCTCATTTAGTCAGACAATACATTCTCTAAATTTAAAGCAATGAATTGAAAAATTAATAAAGCATAGGGCTTTCTCAACAATGTGAGTGATAACACAATCCTCTATTCGAAGTTATCTGCTCTCATTACTTTGTAGCATCTTTATAACATAGAACAAAACAGGTATGTGTGTGTGTGTGTGTGTGTGCGTGTGTTGTACCCATGAGAGAAAGAGAGAAAAAGAATGAGAGATTAAGAACTCAGGTGTGTGACTATGAGCATGGGGAGGCCACTGTGCACATGTGGAATTCAAAGGAAAATCTAAGGCAATATCATTATTCTCTGACTTATTTGAGTTACTGTCACTTTTTTCTTCTTTGTGTATCAACCTTACTGGCCTGTGAGTTTCTGCCAATTCTCCCATCTCTGCCCACTAACTATCGCCAGAGTTCTGGGACTACAGGTACTAATGATTCTACCTGGCTTTGTGTGAGTTTTCGGATTAAAACTCAGGTCCTCATTCTTGTGGAGCAAGATCTTTCCCCACAGAGTCCTCAGTCCTCTAAAGTCCTTGAATTCTTAAAACGCGTATATATGTATATGCATATATATATATATATATATATATATATATATATATATATATATATATACACACATATATATGTATATATATATATACATATGATTATATATACACAATTATATCAATGCAGTTGGTGATATGAATGATTTATATGAGAACTAAGGTCAAATGGACAGGGAGAAGGAATTTGAAAAACCACAAGCCAGAAGAACGTGAAGTGACAGAACTACTCTAGTGACTAGAATTTGAAGGATTTCATACTCATCTCACTTAGCACTTGTCTATCTATTTGGATGCCTCAAACATTCTGGGAGATGTTGAAAATACAAATGCATTTGCCCCATCAAGAGTCACTTGCAGCTCTCCGGAGCAGCATGCCATTCCAGCCAGATGTCCATTGTACTGCCATCTCTCTGACCACCTTCATCAGATCTGTTGATCGGGCAACATACAAGTTAGATTCCCTTCCCATGCCCATTTTCTCTGCCTACTGAATTATCTGTTACACCATCAGCTACACCGAGTAGTCTGCTACCCTGCTGGACCTCCATTGTTCTGCTACCTTCTGCTCACCTTTATCAGACCATGGTGATCCAGATACAGCCCAAAGATACCCATCAGAGGTCTGCCACATCAGAATTATGTAGGATTGCCTTCTTCCAAAGCCTACTGCAACTGGAGCATTCAGGGACTAAGGCCATCCAGAAGGATAAAGACCCTCAAAAGAACACAGTCAACAAAAACCAGGGCAGTATGGCAATATCTGGATATCCTAACTTGATAGAAGTACTAGAAAATGACTTTAAGCACAATTTTATAAAGATAATAGAGGTCTTTAAAGAGAAAAATGAATAAATACCTTAAAGAAATAGAGGAAAAATACAATTAAACAGTTAGAGGATTTTGAAAAGGAAGAAACTAAATCCCTTAAAGATGTACACAAAAATGCAATTGAATAGATGAAAAAAATAAAAATAACTGCTCAATACCTGAAAATTGAAGCAAAAGCAATAAAGAAAATATTAACTGAGGGAATCCTGGAGATGAAAAATTTAGGGAAGAGACCAGGAACAACAGATGCAAGTACCACCAACAAAATAGAGATAGAAGACAAAATCATAGGCATAGAAGATACAATAGAAGAAATTGAACCATCAGTCAATGAAAATGTTAAATCTAAAAAATTCCTGACATAAAATGTTTAGGAAATCTGGGATACCCAAAAAAGACCTAACCTGAAGAGTCCCATCTCCAAAGCCCAGAAAATATTCTTAAAAAAATCATAGAAGAAAAAATTTCCAGTCTAAAGAAGGAGATGCCAATAAATATATAAGAAGCCTATAGCAAACCAATTATAATGGAATAGAAAAAAATCCTCTCACCACATAATAATCAAAATAAAAATTCTACAGAATAAAGAAAGAATATCAGAAGCAGAAAGGGAAAAATAGCAGGTAACATATAAGGCACGCCTACCAGAATTACACATGACTTCTCAACAAAGACTCTAAAAGCTAGTATTGCCTGAACAGATTCATTACAACCTCTACAAAGTCACAGATACCAACCTAGATTACTATACCCAGCAAAATTCTCAATCATTGTAGATAGAGAAAATAAGATATTTCAAGATCAATCCAAATTCAAACAATACTATCCAAGAAGCCAGCCCTACAGAAAATACTAGAAGGATATTGACATCCAAGAAAACATAGGAAATAAATAATACCAGCAAAAACAAGGTAATCACACACAAACACACACTCTCTCTCCCTCTCTATGTCTTTCTCTTTCACACATGCATACCACTACGACCACCAGTACCACCATTAAAATAAAAGCAAGTAACAATCACTAGTCACTTATCTCTCTTAACAATTTCCTCCAAAAAAGATGCAAGCTAACAGAATGGATGTGAAAAGAGAATCCATCATTCTGCTACATATAAGAAACAAACATCAGCCATGAAGATAGATATTACCTCAGAGTAAAGGGCTGGAAAAAGGGTTTTCAAACAAATGGACCCAAGAAGCAAGCTGAAGTAGCCATACTAATATCTAATAAAATAGATTTTCAACCAAAACTAATCAAAAAGGACAGGGAAGGACACTTCATACACATGAAAGGAAAAATCCACCAAAAGAATATCTCAGTTCTGAACATCTAGGCCCCAAAGACAAGGTCACCCCTATTTGTAAAAGAAACATTGCTAGAGTTTAAATCACACATTAAACCCCACATGATAATAGTGGGAGACTTCAACACCACAATATCACCAATTGACAGGACATCCAGACAATAGTTAAATAGATAAACAGTGAAACTAATATATATTATAAATGAAATGAACCTAAGAGAAACATCTATAGAATATTTCATTCAAACATAAAAAATATACATATTTCTATGACTTCATGGATCCTTCTGCAAAATTGATCATATAGTCAGTCACAAAGCATCCACAGATACAAGAAAATTGAAATAAAACCTTGTATCTTATCAAACCATCATTGATTAAAGATGGCCATCAACGAAAACAACAACAACAACAAAACCACTAGAAAGCCTATACTCTCTTGGAAATTGAACAACTTTCTACTCAATGATCTCTGGGTCAGAGAAGAAATAAAGAAAGAAATTTAAGACTTTCTATAGGTCAATGAAAAGGAAGACACAATATACCCAAATTTATGGGATGCAATGAAAACAGTCCTAAGAGGAAAGTTCATAGCACCAATTGCCTCCATAAAGAAATTAGAAAGTTCTCATATTGGCAATTTTAAAAGTACACCTGAAAACACTAGGGGAAAAGAGAAGAAGCAAGCAAATGAAAGAGGAGTAAAAGATAAAAAATAATCAAAAGCAGGGCTGAAATCAATCACTTAGAAACAAAGAAAACAATATAAATAGTCAATAAAACCAAGAGCTGGTTCTGTGAGAAAATCAAACAGATAGAAAAATCCTTTTGCCAAACTAACTAAAAGGCAAAGAGACAGTATCTAAATAAACAAAACAAAGAATGAACAAGGGAGAGAGAACAACAGACCCATGAAATTCAAAGAATCATTAGGTCCTCAAAAGCCTGTACTTCACAAAACTGAAAAATCTTAATACAATGGTTGGATGATTTTTGAGACAGGTACCATTTACCAAATTTAAATCAGGGCCAGGTAAACTTTAAATAGTCCCCCCCCCCAAAAAAAAACTAACTAAGGAAAGAGAAGCAGTCGTTAAACTCTGCCAAACAAAATGAGCCCAGGGCCATATAATTTTAGTACAGAATTCTACCAGATATTTGAAAAAGAACTAATACCAAACTCCTCAAACTATTCACAATATATAAACCAAAATAACCCTGTCAAACTAGTTCTATGAAGGCAGAGTCACTCTGATACCTAAACCATGAAAGAGTGGAACAATTTCTCTTATAAACATTGAAAAAAATAAAACACCTGCAAACCAAATCCAATAATACATCAAAAACATCATCCATCATGATCAAATAGGGTTCATTTGAGGGATGTAGGGATGGTTCAGAATGAATAAATTCATCAATGCAATCCACCATATAAATAAACTGAAAGAAAAAACTCATAAGGTCATCTCACTAGATACTCAAAATGGCTTTTGACAATATACAACACCCCTTCAAGTAACAGAGTTAGAGAGATCATACCCAAGTACATACATACCTAAGCACAATCCAAGCAACGTATAGCAAGCCAATAGCCAACATCAAATTAAATAGAGAGAAACTTAATGTAATTCCACTAAAATCAGGGACAAGACAGGACATCCAATCTCTCATTATATATTATTGCTAGAGAAATAAGAAAATTAGAGGAGATAAAGAGGACACAAATGGGAAAGGAAGGCGTCAAAACTTTTTGTGGATGATATTATAGTGTATATAAGCAACTGTAAAATATATGCCAGAGAACTCCCACAACTGATATATACCTTCACCTAAGAGAATGAATACAAAATTAATTCAAAAAAATCAGTACTGCTATCTCATGCAAATAAAAATGGGTTAAGAAAGAAATTGGGCAAAAATACCCTTTACAATAGCTATGAATAACATAAAATATCTTAGTGTAACTCTAACCAAGCAAGTGAAAGATCTGTATGACAAGAATCTTAAGCCCCTGTAGAAAGAAATTGAGAAAGGTATTAGAATATGCAAAGATCTTCCATTCTTATGGACCTCTAGGATTAACATAGTGAAAATGGTCATTTTACCAAAACAAATTCATGGATTTGATACAATTTCCATCAAAATTCCAATACAATTCTTTATAGACCTTGACAGAGCAATTCTCAACTTCATATGGAAAACAAAAGACAAAAAAGAAAATAAATAAACAAACAACAAAAAAACAAAACAAAATAGCAACAATAATAAAACAAGGATAGCTAAAAACAATCCTGAACAGAAAAAAAAAAACTTCTGGAGGTATTATCATCTACTATCTCAAGCTGTACTACAGTGCAACAATGATTAAACTATTGTTATTAGTACAGGAACAAAGATTTTGATCAATGGAATGGAATCGAAGATTATGAAATAAACCCACATACCTACGGTCAATTTTTTTTTTTTGAAAAAAGGAGAAACATTACAGTGGAAAAAGGAAATTATCTTCAACAAATGTTTCTGATCTAACTGTATATCTACCTATAGAAGAACGTTAAATAGATTCATAACTATTACCCTGTACAAAACTCAAGTCCAAATGGGCCAAAGAACTCAATGTTAAACTGGACACTGAAGAGAATAGAATGGAATAGAATAGAAATAGAAATAGAAATAATAGAAATAGAAATAGAAATAGAAATAAATAGAAATAGAAATAGAAATAGAAATAGAAATAGAAATAGAAATAGAAATAGAAATAGAAATAGAAATAGAAATAGAAATAGAAATAGAAATAGAAATAGAAATAGAAATAGAATAGAATAGAATAGAATAGAATAGAATAGAATAGAATAGAATAGAATAGAATAGAATAGAATAGAATAAAAATACAGGTTAGTCTTGTATTCATTTGTAAAGTCGACAATACCCTGAATAGAACACCAACGGCTCAGGCCATTTATAAATTGCCTGATCAATTTTTTTGATCAACAATTGATAAATTGGATCTCAGGAGGCTGAAAACTTCTGTAAGGCAAAGGGCACTGTCAATAGGACAAAAGGACAAACTAAAGATTGGGAATTTATCTTCAACAACCTCACATCTGACAGGGAGCTAATATCAAAAATTTATAAAGAATTGAAGAAGTTAGACACTAACTATCCAAATAACACAGTTAAAAATGGGGTACAGAGCTAAACAGAATTCTCCACAGAAAAAAAATTTCTGACTGCTGGGAAGCACTTACAGAAGTGTTCAAAGACCTGAGTCATCATAATGCAAATCAAACAACTTTGAGATTACATTTTACACAAGTCTGAATGGCTAAGACCAAAACTCAAATCATAGCACAGTGTGTAGCAAGAAAAACACTCCTCCATTGCTGGTGGGAGTGTAAACTCATACAATCACTTTCGAATAATTTTGTTGGTTTCTTGGAAAAATGGGAACAATCCTACCTCAAGAAACAGCTCTACTGGTCCCAGGCATACATTTAAAAGATGCCCCAGTGTAGTGGCTAATCCTGGTTGTCAACTTGATTATATCTGAAATTAACTACAGTCTAGAATTGGAAGGCTCACCTATGATCCTAACTTGGAGGCTCAGAGCTATACGTTTCTGGCCTGGATCTTGGTATGGAGATCTAGAAGCATAGTGGCTAAGACAAGGAGATCTCCGAGTTCAAGATCATTTGGGATTAAAGTCATGGATGCACACGCCTTTAATCTGGGCCACACCCTCTGATGGAGAACTACAGCCTTTAATCTGGGCCACACCCTCTTCTGGAGAACTATAGCCTTTAATCTGGGCTATACACTGGCTGGAGATATATAAGGACATTGGAAGAAGGAAGATTTACTCACTCTTCCTTGCCTGCTTGCCTCGTGGGACTGAGAAACTGCTTGATCCTTGGACTTCCATCCACAGCTGCTGCTGACAATTGTTGGGGAATTGGACTATAGACTGTAACTCATCGACAAATTCCCTAACTGTATAAAGACTATCCATATGTTCTGTGACTCTAGAGAACCCAAATTAATACAGAAGTTGGTACCAGGAGTGGGGTATTCCTGTGACAACCTGACCATGTTTTGGGGAGGACTGTGGAAGGACTTTGGAACTTTGAGCTAGAAAAGCCATTAGAATGTTAAGAGCTCAGTGGAAAGTTCTGTAGGAGCTTGGAAGACAATGTTAAATGCAAAAGATGGAGGCCTGGCTTGTGAAATTTCAGAGGGAAGATTATAGACTCTTACAGTGGCCATGTTTTGACTGTGAAGATTCTGTAGTTTTGGTTATCTGGGGCTGAAGAATCAGCTGTGAGTAATAAGATACCTGAACCACTAAAACAAACCTTTGTGTTACTGGGACTATTGATGCTGGTTAGCTGGATCTAAAAAATTAGCAATGATTAAGAAGAGACCAGCATCACTGAGATTAAATCTTCTTGTAAGTGTTTTCTGAGAGCACAAAGACTGTCTTCCAGAGATACCACAGTTGTGTTTTGTGCTGTGGCTGGACTTGGTACTGTGTAAGAGTCACCCAGATGGTACTGGTTTTGAAGGCATGAAGGGGTCATGAAGAGCAGCTGAGGCTCTTGGCACAGTGAGAAGCCACGGAAGGCCATTGGTGAAGGTACAGCCTCAGTTGCAATTGATGGCCCAGGACTTGAAGGGGTCATGCATAGGAGCAGAGGCTTGCCACCCTGATGAGAGCCTATAAGAGGCTATTGGTGAAGCCTAATTACAGTGGAAGATAGCAGCATTTGGGAGATACCAGTACCATGTGATGACCACCGAAAACAGCAGCAGCAGTGGAGTACAGGCAGCTGGAGACTAGAAGACAAGCTGTGTGCTACAAAGTGCAGAGCTGAAGAAGTGACCCAAGCCCTTGGAGGAGCCCAGAAGATCGTGAGTTGGATCTCAGACATTGAACCATTGGAGTTTGAGTTTTGCTTTTGTTTGTGACTGTGCCCTAATATGTTTCCCGCTTGAAGGAAGAAAGTATTTTGGTGGAGCCCACAGTTGAGAGTCTTTGAATTTTTAAAAGACTTTGAATTTTAAAGATATTGGACATTTTAAGGTGATTGAACTTTTAATATGTAAAGACTGTGGGACTTTTAAAGTAATTTAGATCTTGGGGATGAATAAGAAAGTAAGGGTTGAGGCTTAATAGTGATGTGTTTGTGTGTCAAGTTGACAAGGGGTCAATTGTACTGGCTAGTTTTGTGTGTCAACTTGACACAGGCTGGAGTTATCACAGAGAAAGGAGTTTCAGTTGGGGAAGTGCTTCCATGAGATCCAGTTGTGAGGCATTTTCTCAATTAGTGATCAAGTGGGGAGGGCCCCTTGTGGGTGGTACTACCTTTGGGCTGGTGCTCTTGGGTTCTATAAGAGAGCAGGCTGAGCAAGCCAGGGGAAGCAAGCCAGTAAGAAACATCCTTCCATGGACTCTGAATCAGCTCCTGCTTCCTGAGCTGCTTGAGTTCCAGTCCTGACTTCCTTTAGTGATGAACTGCAACATGGAAGTGTAAGCTCAATAAACCCTTTCCTCCCCAACTTGCTTCTTGGTCATGGTGTTTGTGCAGGAATAGAAACCCTGTCAAAGACACCCAGTGTACCACAAGGACACTTGTTCAACTATGTTCATCGCCACTTTATTCATAACAGCCAAACTGGAAACAACTCAGATGTCTCTCAATAGGATAATGAAAATGTTGTGCATCTATACAATGGAGTACAATTTAACTATTAAAAACAAAGGCATTTTAAAATTTTCAGCCAAATTGAGGGAACTTGAAAATATCATCTTGAGTGAGGTAATAAAGCCCCAAGAGTACATACATGGAATGTACTCATGTATAAGTGTATAGTAACCATAAAATACAGTATACCCATGCTATTATTCATAGACCCAAAGAAGCTAAACAAGAAGGCTCAAAGGAGGATGCCTGAATCTCCCTTAGAAGAGGGAATAAAATAATTGTAAAGGAAATATGTAGGAAGGGAACTTGGTGGATGAGAATATAAGGAAGGGGATAAGGGGTGTGCTTTGGGACAAGGTGTGGGGAGAGATAATAGAAAGGACCAGACAGCCATGAGAATAAATGGAAATCTGCAACTTTCATTCTCAAATACCTGCCAGAGACCTGGGAGAGAGGAAGCTCCCAAGAATTAATGTGACCTTAGCAGAGATTCACAGCATTGGATACAGATCCTGAAGAGCTCTGATAGCCAGGCTGGAAGCCCAGTGGAGTAATAGGGACACTAACCTACCCATAACACTTTTGACTGAAAACTTATCCTGTTTACAGTAATGCAGGGACAGGGAATGGCGTAGAGTCTGTGCGAATGGCCAAGCAACAGGCCCAACTACAGACCCATCCCTTGGTCATGTATCAGTATTAATGATACTATGTTATGCTCATAGACAGCATATCTGTCCTCTGATAGTCTCCACGAAAGAGCTGGCTCAGACAGCTACAGAGATCCACAGCCAATGATTAGATGGAACTTGGGAACATTCATGCAAAAGTTGGAGGAAGGATTCATAGGATAGGAACTCCTTAGAAAAAACAACAGATTCAACTAATCTGGATAGTTGGTGGGACTCATAGAGACTGAACCACCAACCAAAGAGCATACAAGGACAAGACCTAGCTTCTATTCCCCAATATATGCAGCAGATGTGCAGCTTGGTCATTGTGTGAGTCCCAAACAACAATAGGATGGCTGTCTGTAAACCTGTTGGCTGTCAGTTAAATACATTATTCTAGTTGGGCTACTTTGCTGGGCGTCAGAAAAAGACAATGCTCTTAGCGCTATAGAGACTTAATGTGCCAGAGTGGGGTGACACCCAATAGGGGCCCTGCACCATCTCAGATAAGAAGGTGAGGAAGGTTTGGATAAGGGACTGGGGGTGGGGACTTGTATGGGGGCAGTGATTGGGATGTAAAGAAAATAAATAAATAAATAAATAAATAAATAAATAAATAAATAAATAAATAAATAAATTGGAAAACATCAAAAACAGGCACTTCCAATTATTTTAGTTGTAGGAACAGACACTGCAGCATTTTAAAGGACACCCAAGTATTATGGGAAAAAATACCTACCCTAGTCCAAAGGGAACACAAAGAGGGATAACACTGGATGTTAAGGATCAAAATTTGTTTACCCAAATCCCAATACCTCTTGTTTCTTAGAAGCAAAGTCACTTACACTTTCACTTGTGAGCCTATCCTTTGAGACCTGACGCATCTGCCTAGTCCACCTCCACCATCCCTACACACACACACACACACACACACACACACACACACACACTTCTGCCCTAAGACATAGTTTCTTTGTGTAGTCCTGCCTATTTTGGAACTTATTCTATAGACCAGGCTGGCCTTGGACTCACAGGGATCATCTTTCCTTTGTCTCTCAAGTACTGGGATTAAAGGCATGTACCACCACAGTCTGTATTGCCAATTAAGGCCTTGAGTGCATGGTCTGTGCTCTCACAGAAATTCATAATATCTCTTGTCTGTCTTATCACCAAAGGCCATGTGGATGGCCAGTCTACACTGCTGCCTGAAGCCATGTTGGTGTCAATGAGCCATACTGTATCCAGTGACCACATTAGTATCTGTGAACCATGTCTTGGAAGCCATGTTGATGTCTAGGACCAGTGGTACTGCAAAGGGTGATGATGATGTCCATGATCTGTGCTATTGTTACAAACTATGTAGAAGTCAAAGATTCACTGACTGTAAGGGACAAGGCAGTGGCATTAATGACTGTAGACTCAGAGTTGATAAAGAGAGACTTAAAAGTTTTCTGTGATAACATCTACTTCCACCAACCTCCTCAAACAGTTATATCCCAGCAAAGAAGCCATTAAAGAGCATTATTAAAAATTGTGATAAGGATGCTAAAGTGTATCTCCCTACAATTGATGGTTTCTGACAGGGGTGCTGATGGGAATGGATCCAGCTTTAAGGAGATGACCACTAGGCATTTGACCATGCTCCAGTTAGTATATAGGCAATACGCATTGGAGTTGTGGGTTTTTTTGGGGGGCGAGGTTATAAGGGCCAGAGGACAAACCACCTGGAAGGACTAGAAAGTGAGTGTGATTGGGTGTATTATATGAATTTCTAAAATAAGTAAAATACTATGTTGAAAAAAATAAAGATATTGAAGCCAGGCAGTGGTTCCACATGCATTTATTCCCAGCATTCTGGAGGCAGAGGCAGGCAGATTTCTGAGTTCGAGGCCAAACTGGTATACAGAGTGAGTTCCAGGACAAGCCAGCCCTGTCTTGAAAACCAAAAAGAATGAAAGGGAGAGAGAGGGGGGCAGGGAAGGGGAGGGGGACAGAGGGGGAGAGAGGGAGAGAGAGAGAGGGGGGAACGAAAGGAACAAGGTCACTGATATGTAATAAGTGAGGTTAACAGGAGGTCATAGGATATTGAGGTAGACATTTGGTCAGACATGGGCCCACATAAAGTGAGGATTTGTAATAACTGCATATAGAAAATGCAAGTCTCAGTGACAGAGTCAGAAATGACAGTGACATATCAGACAGCAAACAGTACCTGCCACCTCCAGAAGCTGGTAAGGAACAAGAGAGAACACAGAAGCATTCAGAGTTCCAGCATCCAGTAATGTAAGAAAATAACACAAAGAGCTTTTCTTTTTTATCTTGTTCATTTTTAATATATTATACACATTGATTTATTATAAAACATACATATGTAGTATACATAAAGAATATATATGTGTGTGTAAATATAATCATGTATGGAGTATATAAAACATAAGAACTAATTAAATATATCAGTGTAGATACAATAAAAAATTGAAGATATTTTCAGCAAAGCACTTTTACTGTAGTAATTAATCCAAGTCATATTTCCTAAGGGTTACTTCCTCCTTTTTCATATTTGCAATTTTCCTTTTTGTGAAATTACTTGTACATTTTAAATTATTACTTTAATTTTATGTTTTTAAATATGGATTTCAGTGAAAAAGATCTACATAATTTCTCCTCCCACTTTGCTCCCTCTAGTTTCTCCAAGCTGCCTTCCATTTAATCCCTCCCATGTGCCTAACTTTGAAATGTTTAGATGTGTACACACACACACACACACACACACACACACACACACACACACGTTCATCTCAGTTTTTTTGGTGGATTGTACCAGGGTTCAAGGTTGACCAGTTTGCATTGTACATCCAATAGCAGGACTCATTCCTTGGTAAGGCTAATTATCTCTCTCCTAGGAGCCATTACTTGCCTATAATTCTATCTCTAGAAGTGGGACTGCAAAATTTTTCACTCCCAAATTGATAATGCCATTTTTTGGCCACATTTATGCAGACATTAAAGCAAAGCAATACTGTTCCACAATTGACTTCCTGGTGTTCTCAATCTTACAATCTTTGTTTGCCCTTTGTTGTTGTTGTTGTTGTTGTTGTTGTTGTTGTTGTGTGTTTTCCTTTTATTGAAATGAGATTCTTTTCATAAAACATATCCTGATTGTAGTCCCCCCCTCCTAATTCCTCCCCACCTCTCCTCCCATCTGAATTCACTCCATTTCTCTCAT
The DNA here is from genome assembly GCF_947179515.1 of Apodemus sylvaticus. Taxonomy (NCBI): domain Eukaryota; kingdom Metazoa; phylum Chordata; class Mammalia; order Rodentia; family Muridae; genus Apodemus; species Apodemus sylvaticus. The sequence continues at coordinate 117,987,148 of NC_067478.1, read as the reverse complement.
TAGAATAGAACAGGCTTCTAGGAGATAACCAAATACCACATAATAAAATAGAATAAGATAAATGGAGAATCATCACATGGAAACTGGACAAGAGAACCAAGTCAACAGAAGGAAAAAAATCCCAGGAAAAGGCACAGGAATCAGAGCTGCATTGCTTTACACATTCAGGGGTTTCATAAACTACTAAACTGAAACTACATACATATGCAAATGACCTGGTGCAGACATGTGTAGACACTGTCCATGTTCCTTCAGTCTCTGAGTTCCTGTGAGCTTTGATCATTTAATTGAGAGGGGCTTTTTCTGCTAGTGTCCTTTTGTACTTTTATTCTGCTTCCTTTTATACTCTTTCTGCTTTCTTTTTCCCAGGGTGTCTTGAGGTCTGAGTGAAGAGATTTAAGGGAGATATCCCATTTTAGAGCCAATACAATGCTATTTTAAGCTGCCTACTTTACAGAACTTTCTTGAGATTGTTCTAAGAAACCACTTTAGACCTTGCCATCTAAATTGAGATGTGAAATCTGATGAGTTAGTTCAGAAACATGGTTTTTTCTTTGTTTTGTCATATGTTTGCATCTGTGTTACCTACAACTAGTCCCATGGTAGAAAACATAGCAGTATCAAGGAAAAAACTTCCAAAGAAAAATATATCTACATGTTTTCATATATGTAGACTTTATATAGACTATATTTGAGACAAATAGTGAAGAATAAACTTTCATCTTGCTTATAAATTTTCAGAGCCTACAAATGACTCATGGGTTTGGTTATTTATATATATGTGTGTGTGTGTGTGTGTGTGTGTGTGTGTGTGAGAGAGAGAGAGAGAGAGAGAGAGAGAGAGAGAGAGAGAGAGAGAGTTTTTATGTCTGCCTGATTAAATGATTTTGTTAAGGAGATGACCTTCTAACATGGTAGTATATATTAGTGTACAATACCTTAAAAGGGGGGGTAAGGAGTGCTTTTTCTCAGCAGGAACTGATATCTTGCTTTAAGTGAGGAGGAACAGAAGTGAGGATCTATGATATCCTCTAGACACTATGATGAAATACACTGGAGTACTTCAGTCCAAGAAGAAGAATATAGGAGGATGGGTCCACGCTTCTTCCACAGGCTCAGACACAAAGCATTTGAAGTGGAGACAATATGAAAATATGGTCAGGCTTTGATAGGACTGGGTATTTTAATTTACTGTGATTATGTCAGGGAATATGTACTGGAACAGCAGACTGGCAAACTCTGCTCTGATACTGGGCACTGCTAAGGATAAAGGAGAAATTCTCAGTCAGCTTCTGTCCCTCATGACTGTGTTCTATATGGAGATAATCAAAAACTGCACAAAAGTCCACCACATTAGTACCTCTTATTCCCAGTGCTCCACATTAGTAAGTTGCTGAAACTAACTTGAGTCAATGATTTTCCAATCCCCATACCTTCAGTTTTAGAGATTAAGGATTGTGTTCTACAGAATTAATGGATGCGGTTTCAGCTTCAGCAATTAAATACCCAATCTGAGTGCTCACCTAAAGAATTGAGAATTATGCAGTTCTAGTAACCCCAGGATTTCTAACTATATCATGCTGACAAATAGTAGGCTCTCATTTTTCTTAAATTTCAGAGCCTGAAAACTAATCTGCTACTCCTGGGGAAAGTGAGTTCACAGAGAAAAAAAAACAAGACTTTTAGAAAATAAAGATATTTCTCACTGTCATCTTAATTTAAGGATATGATAAAATGTATATGGAAAAATCAAGATAGTATGTATAAATACACTAAATAATTTTACATACTGTATATTTTAGATGTAGGCTGGGAAGGCAGATTAAGACTTATAAATATGGCAAATTCTTATTTTGTTTTTTAAATGTAGAAAATTTGGCGGTTCCTTAGAAAATTGGTCATAATACTACCAGAGGACCTTGCTATACCACTCCTGGGTATAGAGCCAGAGGATTATCCAGCATGTAATATAGACACACACTTCACTATGTTTATAGCAGCTTTATTTATAATAGCCAGAAGCTGGAAAGATCTCAGATGTCCCTCAACATAGGAATGGATACCGAAAATGTAGTACATTTACACAATGGGATACTATTCAGCTATTAAAAGCAATGAATTCATGAAATTCTTAGGCAAATTGGTGGAACTGGAAAATATCATCCTGCATGAGGTAACCCAGTCACAAAAGAGCACACATGCTATGCACTCACTGATAAGTGGAGATTCTGGGTTTGGGTATTCCAAGCTTCTGGACTTCCCAGAACACAACTGTGACACAATTCACAGACAAAATGAATCTCAGGAAGAAGGAAGAACAAAGTATGGATACTCTGGTTCTTCTAAGAAGGGGGGACAAAATACCCACAGGAAATACAGAGACAAATTGTGGAGCACAGTCTGAGGGAAAGACTATCTGTGGGAAAGACTGCCCCTCTTGTGGAACCTTCCCTTACACAGTTACAAAACCCACACACTATTGTAGATGCCCACAAGTGCTTGCTGACCATAGCCTGATATAGTTGTCACCTGGGAGGCACTGCCAGTGCATGACAAATACAGAGGGAGAAAATCTCAGCAGCCACTGCACTGATCACAGGGTCCCCAATGGAGGAGCTAGAGAAAGGACCTAAGGAGCTGAAGGGGTTTGCAGTGTCATAGGAGGAACAACAATATGAGCTATCCAGTACCCCACAGAGCTCTCAGGGACTAAACCATCAGCCAATGAGTATACATGGAGGGACCCATGGCTTCAGATGCATAGGCAGCAAAGGATGACCTTGTTGGACATTAAAAGGAGGAGAGCCCCTTGGTCCTAAGATGGCCTTGTTGGACATCAAAAGGAGGAGAGCCCCTTGGTCCTAAGAAGGCTCAATGCAGCAGTGTACAGTGAAGCAAGATCTGGTTGATTGATGAACAGGGGGATGGGGGATGGATAAGGGAATTTTCGGGGGGGGGGGACCAGGAAAAGGGACATTTGAAATGTAAATAAAGAACATATCTAATAAAAACAGCAATCAACTCATAAATAATTTTAAACAAGTGATTTAAAATAGCACATAATACAAAACCTGTGATGCTAACAGGTTTAAATAAGTGATATATTATGTATTATGTACTATATATTTATATTATATATTATATATGGACAGCCTTAACATGCACAGGCAAATTATGATACTGCTGAAAAACCCTGTTTTTCTCTATGCTGATTAAGGCTTGTAGGGACCAGAGAGATTGAGGATACTGTGCAAACATAGTCCACAGAATCAACAGCAAGACTCATAGGTGCTCACAGAGACTGAAGTCACAACCACAGAGGCTGCTTGTACCAGGCCCTAAGCATATATGCAGTGGTTCTTTAACTTGGGATTTTTGTTGAACCCTTTTTTTTGTTGGACTCTTAACAATGCAAATGGGGTGTTTCTAACTCTCTTGCCTGCTAGTTGGATTTTCCCTCCTATTGGGTTGCCTTGATCAGACTTGATATGAGGATTCTATTGACATGGTATGCCTGGTCTTACTCCACCTTGTTGTACTGTGGTTGCTTGATCTCACTGAGAGGCCTGGTCTTTTCATAAGTGAAACAGTGAAATAGTGGATCTGGGGATGCTATTAGTAGGGGAGCACAGGTGGCTGCAGCTGGGATGTTTCATATAGTAGACTATGTAAATAAAAATGTTAAAAGTTGAAGAAATTATACAGAAAACAAAAGGAGAGTGTTTCTTCCAGTCTATAACTTAAACTGCAATTGCTGATTGGCATACCACTCCTCAACCCCACAACTCTGCCTGACTCCCCGGATGCCTGCGCTAACCTGGAACACACAGATGAAACGCTCATGCCCAACACCACCATATGGGGGACCCCAGCATCTGAGCTCTGCCTTGCCCTAAGAGACTCCATCTTCATTCCAGTATAGAACTTCACGTAAAATTGAAGATATACACCCAACACTCCAGCCCAAAGTTTTGCCTTTCTTTTGGGAGATCTGTAGCAATCCAGATCAACAAGTCTCACAGGCTTACTATTCCCAGGTACTACCAGGCTGGTCAACACCAGAGACAACAACATGGCAAATGGCAGAAGGCAAGCACAAGAACATGATCAACAAAAGCCAGTGAAATGTGGCACCAACAGAACTCAGCTTACCTACTAGAGCAAGCCCTGGATATTTGAACACACCTGAAGAGCAAAAATATGACCCTAAATCCCATCTTTTGAAAATGATAGAAACATTTAAAGAGGATATTAAAATAAAGTCCCTTAAAAATTACAGGTAAACACAATCAAAAAGGTTGAAGTCTTTAAAGATGACACAATTAAACCTTTCAAAGAAATTCAGGAAAGTGTAATCAAACAGGTGAAGGAAATTAATGAAAAGAGTCTAAGATCTAAAAGAGGAAATAGAAACAATAATGAAAACATAAATGGAGGCAACCATGAGGATGGAAATCTTGGGAAAGAGATGAAGTACTACAGACACAACTATCACCAATAGAATACAATGGATGTAAGAGAGAATATTTCCATAGAAGACACCATAGGACAAAACTGATTCATCTGTCAAAGAAAATGTCAAGTAAAAAAGTTCCTAACTCAAAATATCCAGGAAATTTGGCACACTACAAAAAGCCTAAACCTAAGAATAATAGAAATAGAAGAGAGAGAAGATCCCCACTTCAAAGATCCAGAAAATATCTTCAACAAAATCATAGAATGAAAACTTTCCTATCCTAAAGAAAGAGATAGATATAAACATACAAGAAGCTTAGAGAACATCAAATATATTGAACAAGAAAAGAAAATCCTCCTGACACATGATAATCAATACAGCTAGTAATACAAAAGAAGGAGATATTAAAAGCTTTAAGGGAAAACGGCTAAGTAACATGTAAAGGCTAAGTAACATGTAATGGCCATGTAACGTGTAAAGACAGATGTATCAGAATTACACCTGACATGTCAACAGAGACTAAAAAGCCATACGATCCTGACTCTAAGAGAACACAGGTGCCAGAACACACTAATATATCCTGCAAAATGCCTTGTTGGGCATCAGTGGGAGGAGTGGTCCTTGGTCAGGTGAATGCTCAATAGATGCCCCAACAAAGGGAAATCAGAGGGGAGGAGGTGGGAATGGGAGTGTGGAGGGGCATATACTTGGAGGCTGGGGGTGGGAGGAAGGGTTGAGGGTTTTTGGGTCAAATCCCAACACAATTATTTACAGAACTTCTAAGAGCAATTCTCAACTTCATTTAGAAAAACAAAAAAATCTCAGTATAGTCAAAACAATCCTTAACAATTAAATAAATGCTGGAGGAATCATCATCCCTGATCTTAACCTGTACTACAAAACAATGGTAATAAAAATTGCATGGTATTGGTACAGAGGCTGGTTGATCAATGGAATCAAATCAAAGATCTAGAAGAAAACCCACATACCTATTGACACTTGATAGGGAATCAACCAGAATCAACAAGGGAAAACGAAAGCATCTTCAATAATGGTGTTGATCTAACTTAATGACTGCATGTAGAAAAATAGAAATAGATTTATATTTTCAGGTTGCATAAAACTCAAGTCCAAATTGATCAAGGACATCAACATAAGACTCAACAATTTTTTTCTAATAGTAGAAAAAAATGGGAAATAGCTTTTAACTCATTGGTACAGAAGACAACTTCCTGAACAGAACATCAATTGCTCAGGCTCTAAGATCAATCATTGGTAAAGGGGACCTTATGACACAGAAAAGCTTCTGTAAGGCAAAGGACACTGTCAGTAGAACTAAATGGCACCCTACAGATTAGAAAAAAATCTTCACTAACCCTAGATTTAACATAAGGCAAATTTTCTAAGAAGTTGGACGACAACAAACCAAATAACCGATTATGAACAAACCAGTACCCCCAGAGCTGCCAGGGACTAAACTACCAACCAAAGAGTACACATGGAGGGGCCCATGGCTCCAACTGCATATGTAGCAGAGGATTTCCTTGTTGGACATCAAAGGCCTTGGCCCTGAGAAGGCTGGATGGCACAGTATAGGGAATTGCCAGGACAGGGAAGTGGAAGTGGATGGGTTGTTGAACAGGGGAAGGGGGGGATGGGAGAGAGTGTTTTCAGAGGGGAAACCAGAAAGGGTATAACATTTGAAATGTAAATAAAGAAAATGTCTAATAAAAAAATAAAATTGAAATAAAGGGAAAAAGAGAGAAGTCTCAACAGAGGAATCACAAATAACCAAGAAGCACTTAAAGAAATGTTCAGCATCCTTAGTCATCAGGAAAATGCAAATCAAAATGATCCTGAGATTTCACTTACAGAAATAAGAACAGCTAAGGTTAAAATCTTAAGCAACAGTACATACTGGCAAGGATGTGGAGAAAGAAGAGCACTCCTCTATTTCTGGTGGGATTGTAAACTTGTACAACCACTATGAAAATCAATCTGGTGCTTCCTCAGAAAATTGGAAATAGTTTTACCTGAAGACCCAGCTATACTGCTCCTGGGCATCTATCCAAAAGATGCTACACTATACCACAAGGACACATGCTCCACTGTGTTCATAGCATCTTTATTCATAATAGCCAAAAAACTGGAAAAAACCCCAGATGTCCCTCAACATAAGAATGGATACAGGAAACGTCATTCTTTCAAGGAATAGAATATTATTTAGCTATTAAAAACAAGGACATCAGTAATTTCGTAAGCAAATTGATGAGTTAACCTAAACCCAAAACGACATGTATGATATGTACACACAGATAAGTGGATATTAGCTATAAAATAGGATACCCTTGATATGACCCACAGACCCAAAGAAGTTAAAAAGGAAGGAAGGCCCAAGCAAGTATGCTTGAATCTCATTGAGAATTGGGAATAAAATAGTTATAGGAAGCAGATGAAGGGAGGGAGTTGCATGGGAAAGGGGAAAGGGAGTGGAGTGAAATAGTGTGAAAAGACTGGAGAGAGAGGGCCAGAAGCCCAAGGGAATAAATGGAAATCTTAAGCTGCTGGAGGTAGTGGACTATGGAAAACTCTAGGACGTACCAGAGATCTAGGATGGACAAGTTTCCCAAGAATCAATTCATGCGACTTTAGTATAGATGCCTAGAGTGGGGATGTGGAACCTGGGGAGGCCACATCCTATAGCCTGCCAACACTCTCATTGGAGTAATAAGGACACCAACCTACCCACAAACTTTGATCCAAAATTTCCCCTGTCTACAAGAAATGCAGGAGCAAAGATGGAACAGTGACTGAGGGAATGGCCAACCAATTACTGGCAAAACATGAGAACTATCCCACACAAGCACCAATTCTTTACAATTTTAGTGATACTCTATTATGGTTATAAAAGAATTATAGCATATCTGTTCATTGAGGGGCTCCACCAAGGAGCTGACTAAAAGAGATGCATAGACCCATACCAAATATTGGGTGGAGCTCATGGACTCTTGTAGAATAGTTGGGGGAAGAATTGAAGGCCCTGAAGGGGATAAGAAATCTACAGGAAGGCCAATAGAGTCAACTAATTTAGAAACCTGGGATCAATTCAAGACTGAGCCACTAACCAAATCATACATGGGGTAGTCCAAGTTCCCAGCACATATTCAGCAGATGAGCAGTTCACCTTGCTGCTTCTCTGGCCTCAGTGGAAAAGAATTCATCTAACCCTGCAAAGAATTGATGAGCCAAGGCAGGGTGATGCCCAAGGGTCCCCACCCTCTCAGAGCAAAGGCAGAGCAGCAATAGGGGGAGAGAAACTGTGAAGTGGTTACTGGGAGGGTGTCAGCATTGGGGATGTAAATAAATATATTTCAACACACACACATTGTGTGTGTGTGTGTGTGTGTGTGTGTGTGTAATGAAAACACAGGAGTGAAAGTGGTAGTAAAGACATTTTAGGCTGGAGAGATGGCTCAGTATTTAAGAGCACTGATTGCTCTTCCAAAGATCCTGAGTTGAAATCTCAGCAACGACATGGTGGCTCACAACCATCTGTAATGAGGTCAGATTCCCTCTTCTGGTGAGTCTGAAGACAGCTACAGTGTACTTACATATAACAATAAATAAATCTTTGGGCCTGAGTGAGCAGAGGACCTCATTTCAATTTCCAGCAACTACATGATGGCTCACAAGTATCAATCTGTACAGCTACAGTGTACTTATGTACATAAAATAAATAAATACAATCTTTTAGAAAAAAAAGAATGTTAACCTTTATGGGTCTGGTGAGATGGGTCAGTGGTTAAGAGCACTGACTGCTCTTCTAAAAGTCCTGAGTTCAATTTGCATCAACCACACAGAGGCTCACAAACATCTATGATAGCATCTGATGCCATCTTCTGGTGTGTCTGAAGACATCTACAGTGAACCTATATATATATATATATATATATATATATATATATATATATATATGTAAAATAAATAAATAGATCGTTAAAAAAAGACATGTCATCATTTCATGCCCTAATTATATAAAGAACGGGTTACACTAATGATTGATAATTATAGCTTAAAACAAAAAATAATCTGAAAGTATCCTGAGGTAGTGAGAAACTTTGAATTCCTAAGTAGTGTATAGATAAGACTAAGATAAGTGTATTACAAGCGTAATAAATTAAACTCGGTATAAAGTAACCCTGTACTAAGACAAATAAAAGGAAAGTTAGATAAATCTACAATGTTCATGTTTGATTTAATACAGATCTTTAAATTATGGATTATTAAGAAATGTAAATGAAGAGTTGTATACACATATTCATAGCACAATAAACTAGACATTAGTTATCTATGAATTTGTACATATATAATTCAAAATATCACAAAATTACTATTAATTACAAGGTTAGTAATGAAAAATTAATGAAAAACATTTTTTAAAATGATGGTCTTAGAAATTCTGAAAACATACTACTATGTTCCTATTATAGAAATAGGAATGTTTCTGAAAATAGGTTACAATGAAAGCTATAAAAAAGTTTATCATTAAAAATAAATGGAGGAGAAGGTAGCTTGAACTCCTCACTAAGCATGACAGGAATTGAATTACTGCTTCAAAAGCATACTCACATGCATCGGGTAGAGGGGCATATACATGGAGGTGGGAGTAGGAGGAGGGGTTGGGGGTCTTTGGGGATGGGAGAAATTGGGAAAGGTTTTACAATTGGCAATGTAAAGGAAGAAGATTAGATTTTCAACTAATATCATAAGCATGCTTGAGACCACAGTTTCTATACATTTTCAAGAACCATGTTACAAATTTATTCAGTTGCTTACTCAAACTTTCAAAAAGAAGGAAGACCTCGAGGATACCCTATCACACCAGTTCCTGCCAGAGAAATCCTATAGGAAAGTCTAACAGCTCATCCATTTAACTCACTACTTCAGTTTAAAACAAAACAAAATTCAAAAAAATCAAAACAAGAATATCAGATCCAAATATAAGCACCTGTGGAAATTACAATTATAAATTGCATAATATTACAACTGGATTCATAATTTATATATATGCATATAGAAAATATATATATCCTACAAAACCACCATATTGGCTTTCCCTCACTGTGAAAGTATGATTTAATATTAGGTAATATTTAAAGTTAGTGAAAAAGAACTATTTGACATAAAGTAGAAAATCATGGTGGCATGTCCATAGCAAGAAATTTTATTAAATATTAAACCCAATGATTAGTAATGTATTGGGAATATAAAAGTGTTTCATCCAATGATAAAGAATACAGACATTTGGTTGGAGAGATGGCTTTTTGACTAAACGTACTTGCTGTTCTTATAGAGGAACCGAGTTCCCTTCTGAGAACCATTGCATAACTAGCAACTTTAGCTCCCAGGAACCCTATCTGATACCTCATATATGGCACACACACAAACACATATATACAAAAACACACAAACACACACACACAATTGAAGAGAGAGAGAGAAAGAGAGAGAGAGAGACAGAGAGAAGAAGAAGAAGAAGAAGAAGAAGAAGAAGAAGAAGAAGAAGAAGAAGAAGAAGAAGAAGAAGAAGAAAGAAGAAGAAGAAGAAGAAGAAGAAGAAGAAGAAGAAGAAGAAGAAGAAGAAGAAGAAGAAGAAGAAGAAGAAGAAGAAGAAGAAGAGGAGGAGGAGGAGGAGGAGGAGGAGGAGGAGGAGGAGGAGGAGGAGGAGGAGGAGGAGGAGGAGGAGGAGGAGGAGGAGGAGGAGGAGGAGGAGGAGGAAGAAGAAGACATATTTATGGAAGACTAACTAAATATTATCTTAAATCAGAAATATTGGGATAATTTTTATAATGAATATTTGTAGGGTCAGTATTCCAGAAGCTGAGACAGAGTGATGCTGGTATATAAAATGTATTTTCATCCAGAAAGCTATATAGTGAGACTACCAATCAAACCCAAAACATGGCAGGACAGAAACACCCAGTGTATTAGTCTCTTAGGGAAAGCCAGCTTTATGTTCTTTTTGGTGCTTTGGTTTTAGAAGGACTTTCACTATCAACTTCACTGGCGTCAATACTGTGTTTCAGTTCTCACACACTCCCTGACTTCCTGTCTGGACATGACCTGAGAGATCTGTTAAATATAACTGACATTCGTGTTTATGATGCCTTGGGAGTCAGAGGAGGTTAATGGTTTATGGACGATTTTTGCTTGAGAGACAGCAACCAGAGAATCAGTTCCATCTCTGTTCTCAAGTGATCAACAATGGAAACATAGTCTACAATGTGTTCCATAACTGTTTTAGGTATAAAGCACAATTTATCAAAGACTTGACCAATCAAAAATCTAAAGTCACTTTGCATTGGTTTTCACTAGCTATTCAATAATAATGGTTGTCATATTATTCTTCTCTGGGATTTTACACTTAATAGAAGCCATAATTTAACTAGCATGACTATTGCTAAAACAAATCACATTTGGAATTGTATGGGAAAAATAGATTTTAGAAAAAACATAAAGATTATGGATGAGAAGGTAAGTACTTATAATATTTACAGGTATTATAACAATTGAATTAGAAAAGCAGAAATAAACTACAAAATACATTACTTAAAATTAGATCATTTAACAAGCAGGCTCACATAAATTATAATAGAGAAATACAATATTTTAAATTATTAGCATTATGTTTTATACACTACTGACTGAACATTACATAAAAAAGCATTATTAAAAAAGCAACAAAAACAAAAACAGAATAGCAAATTACAAATTGAGCAAAATATATTTAGGCCCTGTAAGAAAAAATATAAAATTTGATTAAGTAATATTAAAGATTTATATAGAGGTATATCCAATCATGGATAACAGGGCATAACATTACAAAGATCAATTTCACAAAAATATCAATACACAAATTCAATAAAATTCTAATTAAATTTGTAACCATTTTTGTTTGGGGTATTTGATGAAGTGGGTTTAAATTTTATGAAAGTATAAGGATGAAGAATGTTCAAGGCATATTTAAGAGATTTTTATCATGGGAAGTCACATTGATATTATTTCGTGGAACTCAATTTGAAGAAATAGAAAATGAGAAAAGCATAGCAGCTGCACTGGATAGAGAGGAGACCTTCCATAGAGGACAATAATAAATTTGGAATTTATTAGTGGTCATACTATGGATATTTTTGTGTCTTTAGATATGTAGTTTATATTTGCTATAAGTAGTAAAACTGGAGCTTTTCTATTACAATTGAAATTGAAAAGACACTTATTTAGATGTAAGTGAGACAAGCAGGCAGATATATTAATAGGTTTCTACATTTTCTATTAGTATATAAGTAATTGTTATAAGTAGATTATATTAATGGATTAATGGATAAGAGTAAGGAATGTAATCAAACCTACTTAAGGAATATTGCTTTCCACTATGTTCTGGATCTTTTACATTGATCAACAGTCAAGGCAATCCCCTAAAGATTTGCAAATAGGCCAATTACTCTAGGAAAATCCTCAGTTGAGAGTCTAATCGCAGATAGTCCTAGGTTATGTTAATTTGATAGTTAAAGTTAACAATCAAGCCCCATGTTTTAAGTCTAGTGAAATTTACTGATCAGCTTCTTTATGAATAATAAAAGCAATATTCAGATGATACTACTCTTAAGGGTGATACCTCACATTTGAAAGATATGACATAGTGTTTTATAGCTATTGGTGATCAGTGATAACGATAGGTAATCAATTTGAATCATCTACAGAAGATTCTTTTACAAATATGAGACTGAAACATTTGGAAATGGAGACCTAGCAAAAGAGAAAGTAAAAATTCACCTTGATAGTGCTGTTCTAGAATTATATAAATCTTAAAAGTGTCTCCAATGGGTTGAGTTAGTTCCATTACAGTTTTGATTTTTTATTCTTAGGAAATAGAGCTGCCTTCCCTTTATCTCTTCCAGCAAGTAGAATAAAGAGTACTCAGAATGCAGAGTATCTCATGTATTCACTCTGATATGCAGTCTTAGGAACAGTGTGCCTCCTGTAGTGTATGAACACATACACACAAATACACACACACACACACACACACACACACACAGGTTTATTCAAGTATATAAAAAGACACACACAAAAGAGGGGGGCTTAGGGAATGTAAAAGATTGATAATAGGTGAGTAAATCACAGAAGAGCTCTACTGTAGAGATCATACAACATGGTAAAAATTCTATGTGATGGCTAATTCAACTTATGAATTTACACACACATATTACAATGTGTTAACATTTATATATATTAATTATATAGGGCATATATGAAAGAAAACTACTGGTGATAAGCATTATTGATGAGCAATGTTGAAGTAAGTAAGCAATGTTGACGAGAAAGTGTTTGAAATTTACAATTATTTTTAATTATGTTCAGAGCTGATAAGAGTACTGTAGCCCATGGGCCTAGAGGTACAGGTGATTGCTGTTTGGCATGAATAGTGAGACCATATTCCTTTTTAAAAGTGAAAAGCTAACTGTTGCGACAGCTCTTCAGTTCTTTGATGAGGGAAGATTTGTGCTAACTATACAGATGCCTGGTGACACATAACAGAACTCCAATTAAAATGACATTAGATATTCAAATAGAATTTTTGCAGAGTACAGAAGTTAACACTCTTTGTAAATGTCCTCTTGGTCAATAAATGTTCCAGACAGAGCTTTCAGACAAAAGTATGAAAATTTAATTGAATAACTGTATTATCATAGCTTTTCATTTGTTTCCTTTTTAACTGAAGAAAATTATCTTAATAAAGCATTCTGCTTTCTGGTTCTCAGAGTGCAATCTGGAATAATTTTAAACAACACACACACACGCACACACACACACACACTGAATAATTTTGAAGTTTAAATGTAATGGGATTGAACACGCCTAGCTGTTTTGTCTATTTTCCTCTCTACATACACATCAAATGTAATACGTTTTTTTAAACTAAACAATTATATTTTCTCAACTCTCTATAGTTGGAGAATTTTTGGAATGTCCTTGAACAATTCCCTAACTGATATATTGAAATAGGTTTAAGATGTCAATACAAAAATATTCTAAATCTAAATGTTCCTCTAATCTGACATTGAAATTGAATAACTTATCATTTATATCTATTGATTATATAATAGATAGATGCATTTCTTCAATGATTAGTTGTATATGCTTTCAACTTCATTGCACTAGCTAATAATCATAAAGCATTCAGTGACAAGCAATAACAAGCTTGGAAAGGACTGCTATAACACTGCACTAGTTTGCATTTATGAGTGCATATCTAATTAACATATTTTAAATTAATCTTGGCACTTCTAAGCTGTGTGCTAAGACAAATACATGATTTTTATTTTCAGATTAATGAATAGCATAAAAGTGTTTATGGAGCTCCTTTAGATATAAGTCTGCCATGTATACTTCTTTTTTTTTATTCGATACGTTATTTTATTCGATTCTTTATTTACATTTCAAGTGATGTCCCCTTTCCTAGATCCCCCCTCCCCTCTTCCCTACCCGTTCTCCAATCACCCCCTTCCCACTTCCCTGTCCTGTTATTCTCCTACACTGTTGCACTGAGCCTTTCCAGGACCAGGGACCTTTCCTCCCTTCTTCTTGGGCATCATTTAATATGTGAATTGTTTCTTGGGTATTGCGAGCTTCTGGTCTAATATCCACTTATTATTGAGTGCATACAATGTATGTTCTTTTGTGATTGAATAGCCTCACTCAGGATGACATTCTCCAGTTTGAACCTCTTGCCTAAGAATTTCATGAATTCATGCACATTTCATGCAGAAAATTATCATTCCTACAGCTACAGATCAGACTTGATTGTTTCCAGAGGATGATACCTGGACTCCTCAGTATGAGATCAGAAAAGAAAATATTGATATAATTCTATCTATGAAGCTATTTGACTAGCGAGTTAGTAAATAAACTTATTTTAATATTTATTTGCAATCATCAACATCTTGTAAAACATTTGAATGTTTAATATCTACTCTTTATTGGTTATTGTTGTGAGTAGTCTTTGGACTTGAATAGATTTCCCCTCATCAGACAATATTCATCTTTTTTTCTTAGGGAGCACACATCTGGTGCTTGCTTCATTATTTGTTTTACATGCCTCAAAAGTTTCCTTCCTAAGACTTTAAGTGAGGACATTTACTCTTAATAAGTCATGAGTTATTGGGAACTTTAGTTTAGAATATCTTGAAAGCTGGGAATATATTTTTCTTTTTTCTTTTGTTAATTTGTGATATTTTTGTTATATTGGTATGGCTAAGAAAATCATGACATTTTATTTAATATACTCTTTGTGTATTCAGATTTCAAAAATGAAATGTGGAATTACTTGTCTACATAGATTTTAAATATTCAGAATACTTAAAAATGACAAGTTTTCTTTCAGTAGACTAGATCAAACCTTTAATGTATAGAATGACAATTCCAAATTCTGTCCAGTAAGAATTACCAAAATGTCTATTTATTCCAAACGCATTATTAAAAGTTAAGCAAGAAATGATTTAGACCAAAGGCATTCAGAACTTTTCTTCTTCACAAAACACTAAAAATATCAATGAGTATTAGAATATTGAAAAGTTAAGACATGCCACAGCTGAGACCTATTTCTGCTAGAAGCAGGAATCGTTATATTATGTTAGGAAATACTATTGCAGCTAATGGGACAGATAGAGACATCAAAGGAAAAAGGAATTTGGAGCCGACTTCGAATTTAAGTACTTTTAGATATACACATAGTGAGGGGGCTTAAAAAGGAGAGGATTGGGGATTAAGGGAGTGTGGCACGGTGGTGTGGGGGAGGGGGTGCCCAGGCAGGCCATGCCTGGGAACCTCTGCCCCCTGACGGACCACACACACACAGGCATGGTATAGAATAGAGTTTATTCAGAGTAGGGGATGGAAGTTAGTGAGAGACAGAGAGAGAAAGAGAGAGAGAGAGAGAGAGAGAGAGAGAGAGAGAGAGAGAGAGAGAGAGAGAGAAAGAGAGAGAGAGAATAGAGAGAGAGAGTAGAGAAGTGGAGTGGAGGCCGGCCATGACCACGTGGAGTGGGGGGAGAGCCCAAGGGGCAGAGAGGTGAGAGTGTGTGGGAGAGCAGAGAGCAAAGAGAGAGAGGAGGGGCAAGTAGCCCCTCTTATATTGGGCCAGATCTCTGGGGCGGGGCATATCTGGCTATTGCCAGGTAGGTGTGGGGTGGAGCTTAGACAAAACACCAACATTCTCAAATATTTGGTTAATTAAAAAGAAAAAGAAAAAAAAAAGAAGTGACATCGAATATAGCAAAGCAGGAATAGGGTCGTTGTTGAGATCTGGCTGCTTCATGCTGACATTGGGGCGACATGTCTCTGGGCAACCTAGAGAAAGGGGTATAGGGGTGTTTGTCCAGTCTCAGGAGGACTGGCTGCTTCATTGCTGTCCAGGATTTGTAGAGCCACTTGAGGATAGGTCAGGAGAACAGGCCCAGTAGAAGCTGTCTGTGTCTAGAGAAGCTGAGAGGAGATTGGAGCATCTGAAGGTTGCTTCTCTGGAGCTGTCCTGGATATGGCAAGGGCCTGGACTTAAGAAGATGTTGGAACACATTAGTATAGGTAGAGAATAAGACTAAGAACATTTGGGAGAATGGAAAATTTTCTTAAGATGTACAATTGAAACCCAGAGGAATCCCACCCTTTGGAGAGGTATTAAAGTGGGAACTTGGGCAGATGCACCATGAGCAGTAAATCTGGGTAGATTTCCTGTAGCTAACAAGTTTATTAAAGAGGTAACAACATGAGTTAACCATATGAACAGTCTTTAAGATGAGCCTTTGTGGATCAGAAGGAATAGGATTGAAAGTTGGATCATATAGTGGAATATTTATTATTAGAGAAATCTAGAGGAACACAGATGTTAGGACAGTGACAGAGCAAGAAGAGGAAATATGAAGCATTTAATGGAAACAGAGATTAGGTAAGAAGATAACAGTCTAGCTGTCAATGTAGTCAGAAGTCTGAGGAATAAACAATAACTTAGCAGGTATATTATTAAAGAATGACAGATTCCAGTAGCCAGCAGTTCTTTGTGGTCTCTGGTCTCCATGGCGGCTTTGGCTGTCAGTCTGGCTTTCAAACACAGAAGATGCACAGCTTTTTCTCTGTGTAGTGGATACCCATGACATGAGAAATGGTTTACCTTTGTTTAGCGCAAGTCATTTGACTCAAGGTATCCAGTTTTGTCCATTGCACTCTTTCAGGCAGCATCCTGTGGTGGTGTCCATCTTTCTTCTGAGATCTCCTAGGAGAAGCTGTCAGGCCTTTGGGAATTATGTCTGTCTTAAATCTAATAATAAACTTCTGACAAGATTGAGTGCAAGATAGGAGGGCAATAGTTAAAGAGAGAATAGGAATGGGAATCTTAAGTAGCTTTGACAGGTTGCATAGGTAGAGAAAAGTATATTGCTTTGGTTAGTAAAGATGCTAGTATCAAAGTAAGAAAGCTGACAGCAATGGATTAAATTGTGGTGACAGAAAATGAGTTTGTCTAGGCAGATTTAGGCTCGTTAACATCAACTTGAGCATGCAGCCTATAGGAACAAACAAGTTAAGGGTGTGGGAACACGGAAGAGGTGAGGTTCAGATTCTTTATCATTTACCAGACTGCTAATTTTAAAAATATATGGTCGAAGACAAGTAGTGCCCACTGGGTAGGGGAGGGGTAAGTAGGAATGTTATTAGGTACAAATCCAGCATCCTGAAAGAGTAACAACGAAAAAGCAGCTAAGCTAAAGAGCCCAGGCAGTCTAGAAGGCCTTTAGGAGCTGGGGTGTTTACGCTGGAAGAAGTGCCTCGCCCTGGGCGAGGACTTTGTCTGCAGCTGCAAAAGCCAACGGGGGATTTCAGGGTCACGTCCCAATTAGGGTATACATGAGGGTGGGCCTAAATGTCCTAAGCAGGAGTGTGGGCTTGGCATGAGAGGAAACCCTTCGTTCCAGAGAGGTTGGCCAGACTTCCTTTGAAAGCTAAGGCTTATTTACTATTATGGTTAATGTTTATTTAAATTTACCATCTGGTAGGAGGAAGAACATGACAGGTAGCACACACATTGTGGAAACCAGTGTAATTAGCTGTCATGTTGAGTATTTTGAACCTCCAGGCTGTGGGACCTGGTCCCCCAATCTTGCTTCTCCTGCCTGTGCATGACTGCAAGACCCGTCATGGCCTGCTGTATTAACAGCAGCGAACACTGAGATCAGTGGCAGGGAGACTGTGCAGTGAAGGAGATGGAGTACAGGGTGGTAGGGAGACCAAACAGTGAAGGGAGGGAGGGCAGGGTGGCAGGAGAAGTGGTAGAGCTGTGAGAGAATAGGGTACTAGAATTGGTGCAGCATCTCAGCAGCCAGTGTGGAGCTGGTCGTGGGCATGGGCTGCAGCCAGGCTGTGGCAGGTAATGGCCTGAGAAATCTGCTCTGTAGCCAGGTGGTGAGGGGTAGGGCACAGCAAGGGCAATGGGGTCCTGCCAGAGCCTGCGGGGGCTCTGATGGTAGTGGCTGTAAGTGAGAAAACTGTAGCGGGGAAATGTTAGTGGTCGCACAGGTGCAGGGCAGGACTTCCTACCAGCAGTGGAAGTCGGAAGTCAGGTAGCCTGCAATGGCTAGGAAGTAGCTTGTTTCATATAGTATCAATGGCGCGAGAAGGGGAACCACAGCTGCTGCCTCCACGGAGGTGGCAGCTCCGGCACAGGAGGGAGGAGGGGGACCTCCACAGCAAGTCTTGGCAGCAGCTCTGGCCACTGCAGCTGAACCCGGGGCTTGGTAGCGGGAACAAGAAGATATCATTCGTGTGGGGCACCTGCCGCAGCTGCCGGAACTTCTGTGGGTCCCACAGGGATGCACTCGCTCGAGGGGACCTATGAATGCTGCAGGGAGTCCCCGGCTGCAGTGACCACAGTACCGTGAGGGCAGAAGGAAAGCAGAGTATAGAGAAATGGAAAAGATGCCGTGCAATGGTACTCTAGATCTAAGCAAACTGTTGTTCTGACCCCATGGGGGAGGTGGGACGATGACTTACCCATCCGATATTTTCCTGGTGAAAGAGGCCTAATCAAGTGTATTCCATGGTGTTTCTAATCCCAGGTTTTGGCACCAAAATGAAGGGGGCTTAAAAGGAGAGGATTGGGGGTTAAGGGAGTGTGGCACAGCAGTGTGGGGGAGGGGGTTCCCAGCCAGGCCCTTGTCTGGGCACCTCTGCCCCCTGAGGGACCACACACACAGGCATGTTATAGAATAGAGTTTATTCAGAGTAGCGGATGGGAGTTAGTGAGAGAAAGAGAGAGAGAGAGAGAGAGAGAGAGAGAGAGAGAGAGAGAGAGAGAGGGAGAGAGAGAGAGAGAGACAGAGAGAGAGAGAGAGAGAGAGAGAGAGAGAGAGAGAGTAGAAAAGTGGAGTGGAGGCTGGCCATGACCAAATGGAGGGGAGGAGAGCCCAAGGGGCAGAGAGGTGAGAGAATGTGGGAGAGTGGAGAGCAAAGAGAGAGAGGAGGAGCAAGTAGCCCCTCTTATACTGGGCCAGATCTCTGGGGCAGGGCATACCTGGCTATTGACAGGTAGGTGTGGGATAGAGCTTAGACACAACACCAACACATAGGAGGTAGGAATATTTTTAGGGTCCATGATTCGCTGAAGAATGACACCCCAGACTCAAATAGTACGTAAACACAAAGAGTGTTTTATTCTGCTGTAGTCCAGCATGCTGGGGTCTCCCCATTACCAAGACAAAGAGACACCTAAGTGAATTTGTAGGCCTGATTTAAAGCAAATTACGGAGTTCTGGGCTTGGTGGCGTCCATCTCTACTGACATTGCATTACGGTAGTGGGGGTGGTGCAAACTTTCTGGGTAAGTCTGAAAATTGCTACTGAGGAAGTATCTAAGGAAGTCTGAAAATTGCTGCTGACCCATTGTCCTTGTTCAGGTCATGTGGTTGGGATATTCCATTACCTGGGCACTAAGGATGAGCCTGGGTTTTTCTCTATTAACAATTGACTTGCCTGGGCTTGCTTGGACTTGCCCAGTTTTTAGGCCTACTCGTCTTAACTGCCAGTTTGAAATCTGTTATGGAATCAGCCTAGCCTTCTCAGTATATGGTTTGTGGGGAAGCAAATTCTATTCTTATTTTCAAAAATTAGGTTAAATGAGGTTGTAGCTATGTTCTGAGCTGGCACATTTAGCTTAAAAGTCAAATAGAAGATATTGGACATTCTCCACAAAATAGTACTAAAATCACATTGGAAAATATGATCAAAGTGGTAGTCCCCAAAACTAACAGTACATCTACAACTGATTTTTATTTAGGAAAGAGCACATTAGAATCTCTACTATTTCATTGCAAGAAGAAATGCTGAGAGTGAGGATAATAAATAGGATGAAATGTATTATTAAATGGTGCTGCTTCCATTAACTCTGTCTCTTTCTACTGCACTTCAGATTGACTCATCTCATACCCATTCTAGTAACTGGTATAGTGCTTTGGTTATGATTTATTATAGCTCGTACTAAGGCATGACATGAGAAAAAATGACATGAAAGAAGGAGGCACAGGGTGGAGGGGGAGGAAGGAGAAAGGGAGAGAAAGATAGCAAGAAGGGAGTTGAGACAAATGAAGGGGTCAAGAAATGGGGAAGAAAAGAAAGAAATGGAGTGGAAGAAATGGAGGACGGAGGCAAGCAGAGAGAGGAAGGTGGAGATCAGGGAAAGGGAAGAAAGAAATCCGGTTTGGGGAATAGGGATGTTATTTACATTGCCTTGCAGTTTTCAAACATTTTTTGAAGTAGCTTTTAAACATCAAAGGAGGAGTCTGAACACTGTGGACATTAACATAGTCTACTCCTCAAACCTGAAAAGTACTTGTATGATGTTTGATTGTATATTTTTATAGTATGGCCCATGAATAAAGTAATAACAAAACCATTTTCTTGTTTGGGACAGAAACAAAACTACCAGAAGGGTTGACAACTTCCCTTCTGCTGCTCAGAATGTCTTTCAGCTCCCTTCCCCCCATGGTCTCTCCGGGAAGATCTACCATCTTGACATTAGAAAATGGATATGGGAATTGACATCTTCAGTGCCCTCCCTCTCTTATCTACAACTGTGATGTTAGGAACTAAGTCGTTATATTCCATTAAAATGCACACTGAAAAATAAGTTACAACAATATGACAACAGGGCTCTATGGGTAATTTGGCTATAAAAGTGCAACCCTTATACTAGGGGAGGATATCAGGATATATGAGAGAAACTCAGAGAAAACACTGGGACTCTTGTTCAGCCTTGTAGGAATATGGTAAGTTAACAGTCTTTCACATAGAGAACACTTGTCAGAACATAACAACGCAGACATATCTAGACTCTAGAATAGAAAAAGATGGCCTTATAGCCACCTAGTTCCCATACCCATTTATTATAGCTCATACTAAGGCAGCTATGAAAATTCTTTACCAAATAAGTAGTAACAACTCTAACAAAGCCACACGTGTATGGTAAATAGCAGCGAAAGTTATGAGAAGGGTGAGGAGCAACGCACTGACTCCATAAACAGTGGAAAAAGTTGATAGTGGCTTACCTCCAGGGAAGGTCAGTTAGGTTATTAAAAACACAGTGGGGAGCTCTGGTATCTGAAAGGGGAAAGCCAGAGTGAAGACAGGTGCTACTTACCTGCATCAGAAGGAAATGTACCACGGGTCACCAAGCAGAGTGTCTTGACTGCAATTCTACTGCTGTAAGACACCATGACCAGGGCACTTGCTTAAAGTTTCAAGGGTTTAGCCCATTATCATCATGGCAGGGAGCATGGTAGCATGAAGACAGGAGCTGATAGCTATCTCATGATCCATAAGAAAAGAGAGAGAGAGAGAGAGAGAGAGAGAGAGAGAGAGAGAGAGAGAGATGACAGACAGACAGACACAGAAACAGAGGCACAGAGACATAGAGACACAGAAAGAGAGAGAAAGACACAGAAATATAGAAACACACCGAGAGACAGAGACAGAGACAGAGACAGAGACAGGGAGACAGACAAAGACAGAGACAGACAGACACAGAGACAGGGAGACAGACAAAGACAGAGACAGACAGACACAGAGACATAGACAGAGACACAGACAGATACACAGAGAGAGGCAGAGACAGAGAGAGAGAGAGAGAGAGAGAGAGAGAGAGAGAGAGGGAGGGAGAGAGAGAGAGACTCAGGGTTTGGCATTCCTTCATCTCCTAATTTTTTTAATCGATTCACTCACTGGTTCCACTTGAGGATGAATAGCATTTAAATCAATATCCATGGGCCCATTAATAATCAAGCCACTGCACATAGTTACAATACAATTTGCCTCTCCATTCCTTAAGTGGTCTGCATAAGTGACAGAGTCTGAACTCCTCTTTTGCTGTATGCAGTGGCTACAAATGGAGTGGGGTAGCCACTCAATCACGCCAGGCAGAGTAAGCATTCCTTCTCTAATCAACACCCAGTTTTCATTGTTTCAATTCAATACAAATATGTCCCAAAATCAGTACTAGATCCCACTAATGTTTTACATTGAGAAGTCTAAGCCTCTGTCAATCTCTGGAAAGTGACAAGTGCATCATGGTCACCCGGAAATAATCACAATCAACATTCCCTGACACACAGGGGACTGCCTGCGTGTGGATGATGGAGGAGAGCTGACGTTCTCTCCAGGAGGAAAATGTAACATGCTTATTACAATTACTGCTTTTAGAATAAATTTTATAAAGGAGACATGTTTTTAATTTGGGGAATGCTGTTAATACTTCAAAACCACTTGCAATCAATTTTTAAAGTTGAGTTCATGGAAGCACTTTATTTCACCATACTGTAGCATGTTATGAAGAATATACCTGAATACATCATAGGAAATTTAGCTATTGAACTTTATAGTTTTGAACATACCAAATGAATAGATTGTTTTATGTATGTGAATGAAATTATTTTGTTAATAGCATCATAAATGCATTGTGATCATATTTGCTGTTTCAACTCCACACCTCTTTTTTTCCACAACTTCCCAAACTCAAAATCTGTTCTTTAATTATGATTGTTTTACACAAACACACACACACACACACACAGAAAGACACACAGAGATATATAATAAAATAATTATATGTAGATTATACATACACACATATAAAACCTACTAGGAGAACATGTTTTTAATAAAACAGACTTTCTCTCCACCAGCAGCTAGCAACTGCCAAACACACCAAAAAGGGGGTTGGGTTTGACAAAGGCTCTCTCTTGTCTCCTCTGGAGAATACATTATCACCTTGATAGTTAAGTTCTACACCTTGATAGTTAAAATATTTGGCCTTTACAAGACACAGAAACTTTGATCATGAATTTCTGAGGTTCAAGAATTCTTCCAGAAATAAATAACTGCTGTTTATAAATTTTAAAGCTGTGTTAATTTCTTATAACATAATATAACTTTTATACTAAAATATATCTAAGGCTTATAATAAATGCACAGTAATAATAACCATTCATAATTCTGGAAACTTAAGTACCCAACATTCACTGGCTATCCAAAAAATAATATTTTTGAATTCAAATAGCAATCAATATTGTGCTCTGGAAATGTTCTAAGGATGATGGACTCATGCTGAACACTCATGACACACAGACAAATATATATTTCATCCATCTGTTTTTTCCTCACAACAATAATATTAGTAAAGATAATAAAATACAGCTCAAGACCCAAAATAACTAAAATTTTTCATATATTGGATAACAAAACTAATAATATGGTTCAGAATTTCAATATGTGTACATTTGCAACTGTGAAATGATTAAACTATGGTGCATCAAATATTAACTCTTAGTGTCACAGTTGACCAAATTAAAAAAAAAAAGAAAGAAAGAGTTCTTATTTAAGGAAGAAAATGGGGGTTGGGTGGGGAGGTGGAGAGATCACTTCAAAGTTAAGAAAACTTGCTGCTTTTACAAAAAAGCTGAATTTTGTTTTCAGGTTCCCTAGGTGGTTCTCAACCACCTGCAACTCATGTTCCAAGTAATCAAATTCCCTCTTATAGTCCTTGCAGAAACTTCCATATCATTGGTACACATAAACTCACACAAGTATATACATTAACATGAATAAAATTACACACACATATACATGTATATATACATTAAAAAGAAAACATAACTTTTAGATATTTTCCAAAAATTAAAGGAATCTAAATGATATTACCATATACTGAGGAGAAAATGACCAAATTTGGAATACCCTCAGTAAAATCAACTGTGTCAATAGTAGTTACATCTTGTTGAGACTTTGACTAAAGGGTTGCATAGCCCTCCCCCAATTAAACATTAAATTATTTCAAAGTCTGTTGTTTGGTCTCTACAATCTTATGGTCAAGCCCTATTGCAGAAGATATACCCTGAATCTTCAAAGAACTGAGCATCTGATGCCCAACCAGAAGCTTTTTCCTTAATAACTAATGT
Organism: Apodemus sylvaticus; assembly: GCF_947179515.1. Taxonomy (NCBI): domain Eukaryota; kingdom Metazoa; phylum Chordata; class Mammalia; order Rodentia; family Muridae; genus Apodemus; species Apodemus sylvaticus. The sequence goes on along the minus strand of NC_067478.1, from coordinate 117,963,140 downwards.
TCATAGTGAGGAAAAGTAGTTTGCATACTTCCAGAGGGGGAAAATTATCAATATCACTCAAGAAAAAACCTGTGACTGACAACAATGACATGCCTGCAATATATACTGGTGCAATTGTGGCAGAAATGTCATGGGAGTAACTAAATATTATTTATTGCATTAAGGCCCACTCTATGAGATAGAATTAATAACTGACATTGCTAAAGTAGCCAAGAACCCAAAATTAGACAGTTAATCAGCCCTAGGGAAAAATATGCTACAATTATTCACCTGAAAGGATGATAGCAATAGCATGACTCCTAGTGACCTAATGTTCTACCAAAAATCACAGCATTGCTGAAACCTCATTAGAGAAAGTTCTTTTTGCAATAAGTAAAATATAGACCCACAACAGGACGATGTGCTGAAAGTGAAGAATTTGGTGCACTCAGCATCAACTGAGATGTCCTTTTCAAACCCCTTTTCTCAATAGTCAGGGATCTATGAAAAAGAGGATGTGGAAAGATTTTAAGTGTCAGAATAGTGGTTGACTCCAAGAAAACTGTCTTAAAGACACAGCAGTTTTACCTATATTAACTCACAGAGACCCTAGGAGAACACACAAGATCTGTGCAGTTTCAAACCTGAAAAATAAGCCAGCACTGAAAGGGAAAGTAGACACAAGTTTCAAGCCCTAACCAAGAAGCTATTTGCAAATCATCCCTGCTGGGAAAAGGAAAATCAGTTTTTTTTTTTCCAATTGAGTATCACTTTATATATATCAACCACATTCCAAAGGAGGCTCCAAGGCCAGGAATTATAAATAGGCTACAGCAACAGAGACTCCATGCTTTCTTCTGTGAATTTGTGGTTTTGGAATGTTTTATTTATTTGGTTTTTTTGTTGACATTTAGGTTGTTTTCTTTAAAGGCAGAGAGACAGACAGACAGACAGACAGACAGACAGACAGACACAGAGAGACAGAGACAGAGATAAAGAGAGAGAGAGACAGAGACAGACACAGAGAGAGAGAGAGAGAACTTAAAAGTTCATAGGTATGGAGGTTGGGAGTATCTAGAAGGAATATGAAGAAATGAGAAGAAATATGATCAAAATCTATTGTTGTTTTTAGGGGAAGATGGGTTCTTCAAGACAGGGTTTCTCTGTGTAGCCCTCGTTGTCCTAGAACTCACTCTGTAGATCAGGCTGGCCTCAGACTCAGAAATCAGCCTGCCTCTGCCTCCCTAGTGCTGGGATTAAAGGCGAGCATCACCACCGCCTGGCTGATCAAAATCTATTGTATGAAAAAAAAGTGAGGGATAGAATTTTTACAACCATTTAAAAATATTACATAACTGCAGTCCATATGCTATTTTATGAGCATAAAAATGAATTGTACCCATTATTTTGTTGCTATTATTACCATGTTTGGTATATTAAATTTAAAAATAGTTTCATTAGAATTGAACAAATATGTCAATTGATTTCAACTTTCAATGTTCTTTTTCCAAAAATTTGGATTCAAATTATTGAGCTGCAAAGATTCTTGTAACAATTTTTGCTGTTTCCATAGACATTTTCAAAGTAAGAAGAGAAGATAATCATAACTATACATAAAAATAAAATGTGACAATTTTTACAGTTTTATTTTCAATTTTATTGTCAGACAGACACAGAAAGCAGGGTTCTTTTTTTTCCAAAAATTTGCTAGGAACAGACAATAATTACCACCCACTCTACCCCAACACATAGCTTTCCCTAGATGATGAATATATTATCTGACAAATGCATGGTTCTGTAAGCTCTTTTAAATAAAATTTTGTACTTTATTCATTTGAAAAATATTAAGCTACACTTTATGGCAGGCATGGATGATGTTGTTAATGCATGTGACATGCTCCCTTCTTCATAGCCACAGGCTTTGCTTTACTCACCCAAACAGAGATAAGAAGGAACAATCTATACATTAGTACCTGTGCCCCACAAATGCTTTTAGGTTCATTATTCCTGAAATGAGTTATTTATATAAATTTACATTGCATTAGGCATACATGTTCTTGTATTTTGGTATTTTTAAATGCTGGAAACCTATTCAACTTCCATAAGGCATGTATAATTTTCCCAATTAACTGTACCCTCAGCAATACATAGATGTATATAAGAGATTATTTCAAATTTGTTAATCTGTGTAAATTATATAAAATACTATGCTATTTTGTGTATAGGACTTGAGAATCCACCAAGTTTGGGATTCTAAAGAACTCCTTTAGCAGGTTCTTCACAGACATTAATGGATGAATCCTGAATAAGATATCTAGATAATATCATCTTTAATTATTGAATTTATTATTGATTTTATTTTTAATTTATGTATATGAGGGTTTATGTGTGTTTGTTTACCACATTTTGTCCCTTGGTGACCAGAAGAGGGTGTTGGATTTCTTGGAACTAGATTTATATAGATGGTTGTAAGTTTCCATGTAGATGCTTGAAATGTAACTTCTGTCCTCTATAAGATCAGCCACTGTTCTTAACTGCTGAGCCATATCTCCAGTCTATAAATAATGCTATTATGTAAGATAATATATAAAATATACAGTGTATAATACTGGGAGTACTTGGTGTCTATAAACATTCTGCATGTCTAACAATAGTAATTACAACAAACTCATGCACCAAGACATCTTTTATGTGTTTAAAATTCTGTGTAGATAAAATACATGCCAATAGTGTCATTAAATTCAACTCCATACTAAACATTCTTCATTGCAGCCATATGAAAGTTTGAAAAATAAAAGAATAAAATACAAATCTGAAAGAAAGAAGACATATAGAGAAATTCAGTTATTTAGAAAATCTAATATCTAATATTATTACAATATCTGTGATCCAAAATTCATGAAACAGTGAGTTTCAAATTCAATGAAAACTCAGTCTCCAAATACAAAGTCATGTGTAATAGAAGACCCCAGCCTTCATCCTCTGGTTTCCATACTCATGTGTACATACTTGCACACATATGTATGAATAAAATATATGTAAAAATATTAAACCTTGTGCTTATTTGGGAAAATGGTGTATGCACAAGCTTTATTCCTGGTCCCAATTAATTGAATTCAAATTATAGACTTACAAACTGTTTGATAGAAATATTATTTCATGCATGCTGTTGTTTGAATGAGAATGATTTCTGTTCTCGTGTAATAATTGTTTCCCAGATGGTGGAATTGTGGGGTAAAATTAGGTGTTATGGTCTTATTAAGAGATATGTATTCCTAGGGGCCAGCTTTTAAGTTTCAAAGTCCCTGATATTCCTAAGTCAGTCTCATGCTTGTGGATCAAGATGATTGGTAGGTATTACTATGACTGCATTCTTTCAATGCCCTGAATAAATTTACCTCAAATTACCATTTACGTTTCATCCATTAAATTTGTTAATTATTCCTAATTTCTTCTAATACTTTTACTCTTGTGGATCCTATTTAGATATAATAATTGCATCTAAATGTAGCAGTCTCTTTAGCAAGTAGCAATTTCTATAGCTAAACACTTGCAGATAGTTAATGTACTAAATTCTGGGCACATCACAGATATTTAGGAGGTTTTATTTTTTTTAATTCATCAATTATTTTTAAGATATACTGAAACACTGAATTATAAAGTTTAAATTTTCTGCTTTAAAATGAATGGATTATACATCATTTTTCCCTAATGGTGCTCAACTTCTAGCCTCATTATATCTCTTTGAAAGTAAGGGTTCTGTTACATTCTCCCCACATTAGCTGAATATGTGCTGATGAATGGAAATAGACAAAGTAATAGTACATCTTAGTTGTATAACAAGCTACTGAGATGTTTCCTTCCCAATTTGGAAATCAATAAGACTGTTCTATCTTGGATTCTCCCTAAATTGATTAATTGATTGCTTTGGATATGGATGGTGGGAAAGGCATTCCAATTTGGTTTTAGAGTACAAAGCAGCATTAAAAATACCACTGTCATGCCGAGTGTCTCTTGATATCAGACTCAGGATACACTGCTACTATAATAAAAAATTGGTTTGTTCATATTGTGTGTGGATGCATTCTATTTTGGGTGCTGATATACAAGGATTTCCTTCACTCTTCATTGTTCCCTAGCAAACAGTCTTCCAGAGAAATAGAGCAATAGTGATGAACTCTTCATATTTGAACATTTTATAATTATTCATATAGTACCAAAAAATGGACTTGTTTCCATAAATGTAGTAAGAATAAACATGGCCCAGAGTCATTAAGAAATACTAAGATGAGGAGATGTGGTACCATCATGAGCTGAGATCCTAATCATACTTTCAACATCATCTAAACTGCTCCACTTGCTCACAGTTTAGGTTCTACTTTGTTGAAATTATTTTTCCTAAATTTAGGATCTAATCTAGAATTATATAATGTATAATAATTACATTAAAAGGAATTTTTGTTATCATTTATCAGATAATAATACTCTTCTATAAAATGTAATTTCTTGACATCAAAGGGACTCTGGGTAATTATTTGGATAAACTAAGATACTGTGTTAATCTGAAAGAATAATCATACACGCCAATGAATAAACATTGCAATGATCTTTCAAGAAACTTAATAAAAATTGAGAGAGAGACAGAGAATTTGAAGGAAACATGTAGGTTAAATACTTGAAAACTTTCTACATTTTATGATTTGTAAGTTACTGGTACTGATTTATTGAACGATGACACTAACTGAAAGGACATGCCATGCTCCTTTATTAGAAACAGAAAATTGAAGCTCAGAATCTATGACCACATATCCCTGGAATTTGTAAATGATTTTGCTTTCTGATTCTACATTTTGAGTGATACTTAGTCCTCTTTTCACTAAACATGATATTTGCTTCTGGTAACTATATAGAAACTAAATTCATCATTTTATTACTACTAATAATATAATAGTATTAATAGTTACTTAAATTTTCATATGAGTATTAATAAGTTCAAACATATAAAAGATGACATACATGTAAAGTTAATTGTTTTATTTATTACTCTTATGTTCTGAAGAAACTTTTTTTCTTGAAAATATAAGTGACAATTGAATTTTAAGTTTCACTATATGTCAGCAAGGTAATAATTCATCTTAGAATTTGCTTTTAAAAACTGCTTGTGGCTTAAACTGTGACATTATAATTAGTAAGCATCATTAGGCTATGCCCAAGTAATAAGAATGTTTATGTCTGCTTTACTAAGATTTCATTTATCAGGACAAACCATCAATAAACATCATTAGGTTCATAAATGGTATAATGTTTTTGAATGCACCCATCCCTTAAATGAGTTTTAAAAGGTGAAACTGATTTTAGTTTTACATTTAATAAGAGTGTGCTACATAAATATTTCTGCTACTGTTCCTTTCATCATAAACTTTTTCCCAGCCTCCTATTTCAATATTTGTGTATCTGTAAGTAGAGGTACATAAATACCAGGGTATTAAAGGTAATTTGATTTGCACTGAATAAACAAAAATCCAAGTAAAAGCATTTTTAAAACAAAATGGACAAGACACTAATCATAACTATTTCATTGTTAGAAAATAGAGGATATGCAGTCCATTTTTAAGTCCATGTTGCTTCATTCTGTTAGAATATATAAGAAATGTAGTCAGTGCTCCAGAGTTAGCTATGAGTATTTCCCTATTTTCAAAAGGGTGGAAAGGTATTTTTCAAGCAGCACAGAACAGTTACATACAACAAATCACTATGTAAAAAGAATATGTTCCATATTCAGAGCATGACTACTCTGTCATCTTCTAAGAAGCTCTTGAATAAATCTCTGTAAGAATTATAGCACACCTCATACCAACTTTATGGTATAAAGGTAATTATGCTAAAGCATTCACTATTCAATACTTTTTCTGGTGTAAATTTAATTTCAAACAAGAAGACCATGAGTAGTGTAATATGCATAGACTTCAAAAACCCTACAGTCTATCAAACTCAAATACTTCACATGCAATAGTATTATTGATTTTCTTTTATTAAATATTACACATTGAAGTTGTCCATTAGGGACAGATATGATATCAATGAACCACTTCTTTTATTAAGTTTGACAGTCAAAATCCTTAATGACAGTACTAAATTTATTTCTTGCATCTGAAAATTGATTCACCTTGCAATTTTCCAATGCTTTTGACTATTATTTCAGAATAAATAAAGCAACTGCTCTTCATTAATATTGCAAACATGCTCTTTTTTCTCAATGTCAACTGCACCAAAAGGTGCTCCTAGCTCTTTATATTGAGTCTGTCCTTAAGGACAAATTTCAAAAGATAATCAGGAAATGGTGGTGTGTGCCTTTAATGCCAGCACTTGGGAGGCAGAGACAGGCTGATCTCTGAGGATTTAGCTTGGTTTACAGAGTGAGTTTCAGAACAGCTAAGTCTATAAGAAGAAAAAACAAACAAACAAACAAAAGAAATATCAGATAGCTGAAATATATTACTTAGGAAACTGCTTAGAATCTTTGCGTAGTTCTCTCCCTATGGTGTCTATGAAAGCAAGTTTGGAGCCTTCAAATCTATTCCCCTCAACAAATATTTATGGGAATGCTACTGAGCATTGTTCATTCTGCAATCTGTTTCACTGATGACTCAAGTGAGCTTAAGTGAACTAAGAAATGTATTGTCAGTGTTTGTTATTAATATTATTATTATTAATTATTATAAATGATTATCATCATTTTTCTTCTGTTTAATTCCTGTCTCTTGATCACTGAAGAGCTATCTTGGGAAGTACACAGATTTTTCCAGATCAAGAACGCTGAAGAAGAGTTTTTCTAAAAACTTCTTGGCTATTTGTACAAAGTAAGTAGAGCATGCTATATTCTTCATATTACACATAGTGTATACTGATAGGTTTTTTAATTCAATGAGTGTATATGGTTAGCCCATAAATGGAACAAAATACATAAATAATAACAACAACAAAGATCATCTGTAATTAATAAAGGCTTTGGACATGATCAAACGGAAGAGAATTGAAGCAAGGGCTAACACAATTTATAACCAGATGGTGGGAAGACACTGGGCTCTAAAAGGAAGAGACTCAGATATGTACTTTTCAGCTCTTAGAATTCATGCTACATCTGGCCTCGTGACCCAAAGCACAACAGTGCCCACACTAGAGACAGGAGAAAACTATCTGAAGATTGAAGCCACAAATACAACACCTGGTAACTCTGCTTGAGAACTTTAAATCACAAAGAAAGTCAGGATAAAGTCAGACTCTTCTTTTTCTTGACAGTGTGCACAGAGAACAGGGCTCCAACTTAATATCTTCACATCTGTGAGAGACCTTTGAATGTCATGCACCCTGCAGTCTGTGAAGGAAATGATCACTAAAACCCTGAAAAGCAGAAATTCCCCCAAACCAGGTAGGCCTGCTCTTGAGGAGGAAGTTTCCTACACTTGTGGCCAAATAACACTATCAAGAATACATGCCTAATGGGAAGAAAATATTCTAAAATTCAGAAAATACAATCTATATATTAACAAATGGACCAAACCACTGTCTATGAATAATGCCACAATCATGGGATTGATGAATCTGTCTTTTTATGACATAGAAATCAGGTTCTTAGCCTTCAAATTTCCTATGTCTTAAGGGAATGTGAATGGGTTTGTGACAGACATAAAGAAGCTGAAGAATAAAAATAACTCATTTGGATTAAAGTCTTATTGTTAGTTTTTCACAATATATGAAAACAACTGTAATAATAACTATCTACAAGCTTCACTATTAAAAATTCTTTAAAATAATTCTTGTGTTAGCATCTATAGCTAGCCTGTGGGATTAGGTAAGTGTGAAGAAATTAGTTGTCAGTTTTATGAAATTTGAACCTTCAGAGTGGAGCTCTGGGGAATGTATTCTTAAGCAATTTGTTATACTGACATTCAGGAAACAAAAACATAATTACCAAATGAAGATAATTTTGGTGTGCTAGTGAGCTTATGATAAGCAATAAGAGGAGACTAAGATAAAGTGCAATAAACACACTATGGGCTCGGAACACAGTGGGATCTATTATAGACAAAAACCAGAGTTTGGTAACTGAATCACAGTTGTGGCAACTGAGTGTGTAGCCACTGTTGCAGACTCTGAGCTGATTAATAAACTTTGCATTTTGAACTTTTATCCCTGCTATACGTTGAACAGTCCTAAGATTATCAAATTTAGACCACATACCTGCCCATTGGCTGGAGAAACTGGAACATAATCATCTACATTTCTCTTCCATACTATATATAATTTGTTCATACCATTTCATTTTCCCCATTTGTAGTTCTGCTAGAGATCCATTGAATGTAGAAGTCACTCTTTTCCAGCCCTCATGACTTTGACAGGAAAGTTTCCTTCACTTTGTCATCCTTGGGAACTGTGACTGAAAGACTCCAATTCCTACATCTGTGTTCTCACTGTCTTCAGTGCCCAAATTCTTATCTAAGAACCATTCATTGGTTTCCTTGTGAAAAATAACTGGTAAAAGTTGTAAAGGATTTACACTGTCTCATAGTCTAAGATAAATCCAAGCCATCCATCTAGCAATAAAGATTAACCATTGCACCCACTATTTACAATTTCCATACACATTGATTTTCACTTATGTCAAGTTTACCCTCAAGAGACCAAAGTAGTGATGGGTTTCACTAAAATTAATGCACTTCATTAAGCAAGTTTAGGCAAATGTGATTAAATTTGTCCAAATACATTTTGATGGTCACAGAATCTTTGAAATTACAAAATAAACATTTGTAACCCTTGAAGATAGATTAATAATAAAAACATCATTTCACCAGTCTTTCCATGAATACCCATCACCAGGAAGGTAGTCCCAGGAAGGCATAACTCTATATCAAGTGAAAACTGTACTCCTGGCTTTGCGCTAAGATTCCCCAGTACTGAACTAACATGAGCTCATCTTGGAAAAAAAAAAACTATTACATGTGGTACGTGACCATTCACATTTATCAAAGTCAATAAAGATGTGTCTAACTGGACAAAGATATGTTGCACATCAATGTGATACATGTTTTTGTGTGTGTGTGCACACATGTGAGCACATGACACACTACCTCTGTGGTGGTCAAAAGACAATCTGAATGGTTCTTAACCTTCTACCTTGTTTGTGACAGTGTCTGTTGTTCTTTCCTATTGCATACAATAGGCTCCTTACCCTGCAATTTCCAGGAACTTCCAAGCTTTTGTTTTCCATCATAGAGTAGGAGCACTTCTATTACAGATGTGAGCTTTTATACCTGGCTTAATGTGGGTTCTAGAGATTTAAACTCAGCTCTTCGTGCTCATCAACAAGTGCTTTACCCGTTGAAACATCTCTGTGTGCAATATTTTGGAGTGTTTAGAAAGTGGCCCAGTGACTTCCACCATAAACTAGTAGTAACATGCACAGAACAGTCTAAGGTTATCTGAATGCATCTACCCTGTTATGGAACATCAAAGATGTTTTCTTCTGTGTTATACCAATGATCTGAGAGACTAATGATTTTGTCCTAATTATGAGGAAGACCACCAGAAAGAGGTAGTGTTATGTTTCTGATGCATTGCTTGACAGAGTGAGTGTTGATAGGAGGCTGATGTACCATTTATGGTTGTAAGGCTGAAAAGGAAGTGGGCTTGCAAAACTGTTTCATTCCTAGAACTGAAATGGAAACCATTTTAACCACATGCTTTTCTTTCTCTGCTCTTTATCAGTGTCATCTTTTCTACTTGCTACTAAGCTTAACAGCATGGAAAACAAATGGGTAAAACTTCCCTTATACTTTTCAAAACTCAAGTTTTTACAAAAGACGTTTTTAAAACAGCCACGCTCAAGCAGATGTGGCAGGAGAGTGTTGCAAAGGCTTTTGTAGGATCAAACTCTGACAAGTGAGAATGCTATAAAGGCATAAAAATCCCTTGGAGGAGTTAGAGAAAGGACTGAGAGAATGAAAGGGGTTTGCAACCCCACAGAAAGAACAACAATAGCCGCCAACTGTTGGACATAACCCTGTGGCCATCAGTCACTTAGGGCCAGGCCCTAAGTGTTCTCGCTGGCATCCACTCCCACAGTTACTTGGCAACAGCCAGGAGGCCCTGTCCACTATAAAAGGGTCTGCTTGGCCCCTCCTAGCACTTTTTTTCTTGCCCACACCCTCTCCCTTTTCTGCACCCCAACCTGTTATGTCTCTCTCCCCTTTCTGCTCCCCTTGTTTCCTGTGGTCATGGCCAGCTCTCACTCCTCTATCTTTCTTTCTCTCTTTTCTTTTCTATCTCTTTTCTTTTTCTAGTTTTTCTATAATAAAGCTTTAAAGCCATGGGCTGTCTCTTCTTATCAAAATCCACTGTGCTGGAGTAATGGAACAGGCCTTGTAGAGTTCCCAGATGACAGAAAGGACCAAGGACTTCCCCACCCAGCTGGGCTTCCTCTACAGGTATTCAGGCCTCTACCCCACAAAATCAAGACTGCATCAAGGACTCCATTTCCCCCCTAGCTGGGTAGCCTCTCTCCACTGAGACTTGTGCCCACTCACCATTCCTTATAACCAACCAAACCCCTCAAGCTCAAAGGGACTAAATCACTAACCAAAGAGGGAGGTCCTTCCTCTACTACATATGCATTTGGAGCCATAGGTCCCACCACATTGAGGGACCTATGGCTCCAACTGCATATGTTCTAGAGGATGTCCTTTTTTAGGCATCAGTGTGAGGAGAGGCCACTGGTCCTGTGAAGTCTTGATGCCCCAGAGGAGGGGAATGCTAGGGCAGGGAGGCAGGAGTGGGTGGGTGGGGGAACACCATCATAGAATCAGGGGAAGGAAAGATGAGATAGGGGGACTCCAGGGGGAACCAAGAAAGGGGATAACATTTGAGATGTAAATAAAGAAAATATCCAATAAAAATGAAGTGTTAAAAGTGATAATAATTAAAACTTTAAAAATAAAAACATAAAAAATAAAAAAATGAAAGAAAGCCCTAAAATATTTTATTTCCAGAAACACTGATTGAGAATCAGCCTTTGGCTTTATTAGGAAACTCCTGAAGTCAATATACCAAGGATCTTTTTATAATTAATATTCAACATGGTTTCCGAGTGTCACTGTTTGAATTTTCTGTGGAGCAGGGAGATGGCACAGGGTGAGATCTTTGCTGCTAGTGTTGCAGCTTTAGTTTGGAGCCAGTGACAGATGGGTCCCTGATCTTTTTTTGTTTCAAGTCTGCATAATTACATTGGAGAATTAGAAATAGGAATGTATATCTTTCTTACATGTTTTCCTGTTTGTATCTACAACCAAGAGGCAAGCAAATTAATCCCTTTTATAGCAATTACACTAGTATTAAAAATATAAAATGTAAGATTAATATGTAATATATATAAAGTGTATTATTTTCCACTTATATTTAGCAGGCAGAGAGTGAAAGCAATAGGTTCTATAATTTATAATTTTGAAGACTCCCACAGTACTCTACTAAAAATAATTTACTTCTCCATTCTATATTTTTAAGCTGGTTCATGTCATAAAATCCATGTACTTTACATTTTTTCTTACTTTGTACACTTGATAATTCTTTCTGCTTTTTGTGCCTAAAGGACTAAAAGTAACTGAAAGCAGTTAGATGTGTGAATTTATTGAAAATGATTATCTAAATATTAAAATATTTGAACTTTAAAAATAATGTAGACTTGATTAAACAATGATTGGGTATATTTAGGGAATTCTTAATTATCTTTGAAGTCTCAGGTTCTGTTAATATTTGGTTATTTCAGATAAATATTTTAGATAAGTATGTTGTTGCCATATTTAGCTTTATGTAAGAATACTCAATAGCATACTTAAAATGTTGCACATTTGAACTGTAGTAGAGCAAGTCAAGCCTAGAGGGAACAGATCATGGACACAAACATGGGTGCAAAAGCCACAAAGAGGGCTTGGATTTATAGGTGTGACTTTTGTCATTAGGTCTAACATGGGCAAAATCTGAACTTTATCAAAATACAATCTAAACAAGATGAGGTTGGAGAATTTTCTAGTAAATTTTAAATACAGAGCTTGCCTAGAATACTTTTGATACAAAATGGAAAACAAAACTTTATTTCAATGTATTTCAAAGGAAACTGCAAGGTAAAGCTGAAAGAAAGGGAAACAATGGCTTTCTCAAACTGTACAGCAGGGATGTAGAAAGTTGATGTGTATTGGGGCTATGATATAAAAGCCCCAGAATGAAATACAGATTCATTTCCATATGAATCAAAGTCTACTATTTGTTTGCCTCTTTGCCCATAAATGAGAACAGAATCTTTTTATGTCTATGTGTAAGTTTGGCAGGACTTTCACAGGAATAGGTTTTGTGGGTATGATGATTTCCTTGTAACCATGAGGACCTGAGTCCAATTCCTGCCATTCACACAAATATTAGGCTGTCATGGGTCAGATGGATAGTTCAGCTAAGCTATCTTATGTCACAGATTAGAAAAGAGAAGCTTGAAGTTATAACTAATTTGTGAAGATGAACTATAGGCTAGAATCACTGCTCCACTGCCAAATATCTTGTCTTTCCTAGGCATTAAGCACTTGGGAGGCCTTGCCACCATTGTCTTTTGCTCACAAACAAGCTATGTGCCACACAATGAACATAAAGTAATATAAAGCATAGTACATATAAAACAGAAGGAAACCTCTTGCGACTACCTGAGAAACACAATGAGTGAAATAAACAATCATCCTACTGATTCCAACAGTGGAAGGAATGCTGTCGTTGGCTGTATTTATCTACAGTAAGTGAGAAAAGAACATTGCTGAGAACCAAAATGGCCTGACAGTTCAGTATAGAGCTGGTGTAGCATAGCTGTAGGAGAACAGGATTGTAACCATCTGTGGGTAACTCTTGTGTCAGGTGGCATCTCTGACACTGTAGTCAATAAATAAGAATGGTGCTGATGGAAATCTCATGTGGTACATCACGTAATTTATATGACCATGAAATATGTCAGGGTCCTATATCCAGTGCTTAACCAAGGGCCTCAGCAACACATAAATCTTACCAGACTTTGGAGCAATCACAAACTTGTCTCATACTAGGCTTCTCAATTGTAGCAGAGCCCCATGATTGCTCTTGTAATAAGCACCATTTTTCTCCTCCATTTCTCCTTTTGCTCAAAGAACTAGTATCTGGAAGGAAAGTGCTTAAGAAAAAAAATTGAAGTCTACAGGAAATTGTCCTGAAACTGAAAACCAGCAGGAAATTGACCCAAACACACTACAGATAAAAATCTAAAGTATTATTTTAAATGTTATTGTGAAATAACCATTCTTTTAAAAATGACAGAAGCAACATGCACATTTAAGCTACTGACCTCTGTGAATACATGTTGGTTGGAAGCCTGAAGTAAAGTTCAGGTCACATGAGAGACAGCATGTTCTGCGGGCTGGAAGGTTGTTGTAACGACACACTTAGAATCCTTTCCTGTCCTTAAAGTCTGCTTGGCTTACCTGTAAAGCACTTATTTTGAAATCCTAACTCCTTCAAAAGTTATCAGAATGTGTTTTAAAGAAACACTTTTGGATCTATTTATTTTCCACAAGATTAAGCTTTTTGCTTGGAAACGATTTTGGTTTTCTACCTAGAAACTTTGCCAAGCACACAAGTGTAGAGAACAGCTAGTTCTCCTTAAATGTAATGTTTCCTATTCCTCAAGCCATTGGCAGAGCACCATAGTCCCAATTGTAATTGTCTCTGTAGCTACATTTGTTAGGCTCCTCCATTTGAAGACTTATAGTGCACAGGGATTAGTCCCTAGGACTGCCCTTGTTAATTCTGTTTCAATTTTCCATTCTCCAGATGGAATTTTCCCTCCAGTCTTTTACACAACACATGCTGTGCCATTTATATTGTTCGCCTATGCATCTGCAACATGACTTCTCCTTTGTTTCTCTTTACAACACTTAGGGGCAAACGTTCCTGTAAGCAATAACTCCCAAAGCACTTCATCAGAGTGCACTGCAGGAATGAGAGGAAGTGTAAATGCTCAGGAACAGAAATGTAATGGGGTACTTGCCTCAGGTATAAGAAATGGATACTTCACACATTCACTGCCACTCCTCACAGCTATTGCTACACCACAAAACATGCATGGCTCTTTTGGAGAGTAAAGATGATCATGCACTTCTTCACATACTTGTTCGTTTTCATGACCTGATGAACAAGTGGCTCATGCTTCCTCATTCTCCTGTAGAGATCAGTTATTTTTTAGTGTGTGTATCATGGGTATGTTTTAAAATATTTTGAAAAAGTGCTGTTTCTTCTATATTGTTTAATAGTTATTTTCACATTCTGTTTTCCTTTTATTTTTGAGATTAAAATATAGTTATATCATTTATCCTTTTACTTTCCTCCTTCTATACACCCTGTACCCAAACTACCTCTCAAATTCATATATATTATATTCATATTTAATATTGGCATAAATATTTAATATTTGATTTAGTCATTCATATATATTGCTAAATATAACATTATCAGCCTGTTTACCATCACTCATATGTGGCCTGTAGTTTTATCACATTTACTCTGGGATCAGTTGTTCTATCAGCCCCCACCTGGCTTGCCTTGAATCCATGGATAAAAGATACACACACACTTTTTCCCTCTTCAACTTGCTTTGGGAAACAATTTCTGGGTGTTACTATCTCCTGCCTGGAAAAGTAGGCTCTTAATAATATTTCTACTCCTCCCACATTACCTGAACTTCGGTGACTACTCCCACCTAGCCCCTGCCAAACATCCATGACAACACGCCTGAAGTAGTCTTCACAGGCCCCAGCTCCTCCCCAGGTCTCACATGGCTGCTGGCTTCTTCTTTCTCCAGAGCATGGCAGAAGCTCCTCCTCTCCTTCCTGTGTCTCCTGTTTCCTACTGGGACCCAGAAGTCCCAACTGTACCTTCCTACCAGTAACTGGCCCCCAGCTTTCTTTACTGACAGATCAAGAACCACTAAGGAATAGAACCTTAGCATCAGAACCACCCCTTTTACTCATATACATGTTTTCAGGGCTGATCATTTGGTACTGGATAACCAGCTGGTGAGCTCATTCTGGGTAAGACTATTTTTCCCACTCTCAGCATTTCTCAGATGTCTGCAGTTCTTTGTGTGTAGGGCTGAGACATTGTTTCTGACAACCCACTTGTCCTGTCTTTTTGTATTACCACTGTTCAGTTCAGGTTGAGGCAGCCTTGTTGGTGAGACTTTAAGAATATAGCTCTGACATTGCTTGGAGCCATAATCTCACAGAAAACTTTCTGATTTTCTGGTACTTAATTTTTGTGGCCCCTCTTGCACAATGTTTCATGAGCCTTAAGAACAAGAATATTTTATGGATTGGACTGTGATGCACAGCTCTTCATTTTGATTACTAGGGGTTTCTGTACTGCTCTTTGTCTATTGAAAGACAAGTTTCCCTGATGAGGGATGAGAACTACACTTACCTCTAGAAGTAAGAACAAATGCATAGTTGTCATTTATAAAACAGAATTCATTGAGTCTGAGGGTGTAGCTCAGTTGGCAAAGTGCTTGGTGCTATGGTAAAACATAAGGTGTTTTGTGTCAACCTGATGCAAGCTAGTCTTCTGAAGAAAGCAAGCTTCAATTAAAAACAAAAAAAGATGCCTTCATAATATTGGGCTGTGAGGCATTTTCTTAATTGGTGATTGATGGGGGAGGGCCCAACCTTGTGGCAGGATTTTCCCTGTCCAATCAATTTAAATATTAATGTAGCAGAAAGCCTTCTATTGCACAGGAAAGGGAGGCAGAGCAAAGAATTGCAAGACAGATGGGGGAGACAGAGAGGAGGAAAGATGGAACAGGACGAAGATGATCCAGATTTTGTGCAGTTTTATATAGCCATAGGTAGCTATAAATATCATGAAAGATAGAAAACTTGGGATAACTTGACTAATATAGGTAGGCAGCTTGTATCATTATCAATTGGCTCTGAAATTATTGTGTGGGCATCTTTTGAATTGAGAATTTACTGCCATATAAATCTGACTGGTTAATTATAAGCTTCAAGAGTTTTGATTTTACTGGTTTACTGGGTATTGTTATAGCTAACCATGACGTGGGTGGTTGTTGCATGTGACTAGTTTGGCAACAACTGGCCAAAGGAAATTAGTGAGTCAGGTAGAGGTGTCTCAGGATCCCCAGGCCAGAGGGTCTTCTGAGATGAGAACACCCAGCTGGAGCCATGTGGCCTCTTGGTGCCCTGTGTAGTGCAAAAAGATGCTGATCATTAAAATGCCACACTTGAATGAGGGAACTGGCTTCTCCAAAGATCAAGTCCTAATCTTACATTTAAAAACTACTTGTGAAAAGACTATGTTACATGTTCTCAACTTGCTAAGTGCACTGAACTAATTACCAGAGTTATATATGTTTTTGACACTATTGTATCTTATGGAAGCTCAAAAATTACATGCAATATTAAACTCAAAAAATATTTCCAGCAACCCAACCTATCATGGGCAGTGCTGTCTTTGTGTTATTGGTCCTAGGTTCTTTGAAAAAGCAAGCTAAGTAACCTATGATAAAGAAGCCAGTAAGCAGCAACCAGCATCAGCTCTGGCCTCCAGGTTCCTTTCCTGCTTGAATTTTGGTCCTAATGTCTTCAATGATGATGAACAGTGATTTAGAAGCCTAAGACAAATAAATACCTTCCTGCCTAACATGCTTTTGTCTTGGTGCTTCTTCACAGCATAGTAGCCCCAGATAGGACAGATTGTATTGTAAGTAGGAAGATTTGAGTTGTCTCTCCAGTATACATGTTTAAAACAACAGCAATAAGAATAAGCATAAGAACAAACAGAGTGTTATGTGCTAATGATCCTAACATCGAGAAACAAAAGACTAACAGATCCATAAATCTTGTTGATCAGGCAAGTCAGCCTGTTTGGTGAGTTCCAAGGCAATGAAAACGCCTGTTTGAAAAAGAAGAAAACGAGAGAGAGAGAGAGAGAGAGAGAGAGAGAGAGAGAGAGAGAGAGAGAGAGAGAGAGAGAGAGAGAGAGGGGCAGGGAAGAAGGAAGAAAGGAAGGAAAGAAAGAAGGAAGGAAGGAAGGAAGGAAGGAAGGAAGGAAGGAAGGAAGGAAGGAAGGAAGGAAAGAAGGAAGGAAGGAAGGAAGAATTGTAGCACTTGATGAATAACATACCAGACAGTCCTTTGGTTTCCATACGAATTTCCATACAATGGCATGAGCAGCCTTATGTACTGGCAACCCACAGACAGATGTATGTGCAAACATAAACTCACATCATAGATATTTATTGAAACAAATGAAAGAAAACACAACAGAGCCAAGTGGTGGTGGCACACGTCTTTAATCCCAGGACTTGGGAGGCAGAGGCAGGGGGATTTCTGAGTGGGAGGCCAGCCTGATCTACAGAGTAAGTTCCAGGATAGCCAGTGCTACACAGAGAAACCCTGTCTTGAAAAAAAAACAAAAAACAAAACCAAACAAACAAACAAACAAAAAAACCCACAACAGAACTAGAAATGAAGCATAAGCAGGAAGCTGGGATTATCCCTGTAATCTCAGCAAGCAAAGGTAGAGGCAGGTAGATCAAGAGTTCTCTTTAAGCCTCAGCTACATACTGAGTTTAAGACTAGCCTAGACTACTATGCTTCTAAAAGGGAAAAATATAAAACCAAAACAGGTAAATTTAGTGTGGTCAGCATTTACCTATATAAAACATAAGCAGTGTATCAATGTGTGACCACATTTCAGGAAATCAGCAAACCACAGAAAAGTAAATCCATATTTTGAAGAAAGAAATAAGGAAAAATAATGAAGTTTAGAGTAGAAAACTAAAATGGAAATTTTAAAGAATACAAATGCTAAATGATGCAATCAGTGGGTTCCTCAAAAAGATAACATCCCCAATATTTTTTCAATGACTTAGAAGAGGAGGAGAGAGTGACAGGCTTAGAGAAGGAAAAAAAACCCATCAAGTGTGACATTACAGAAATGCAAACCTTAAGAGCTGCTGCACAACAGACACCAATAACAAAGAATAAACAGAGATAATTCCATATACATATGCTGCATTAAAATCAAATCAGGATAAGCATATAACATGACTGAATTAGCAGTAGAACTCTTTCTCTAATGAAAATATTTACAAACATGAGTTCTCCAGTGAGGTGAATGAAATATTTAGTAATAACAATTCTTCTTAAATGATTCTATGTTTGGGAGACAGAGTTATAGTATATTTACCTTATGAGACCACACTTATTCTAACTAGAAACCTAGATAGAGTTACAAGACGAGCAGGAAAAGAAAACTACCCTTTAATAACATAGAGAAGTAAACATGTAAGGTTATGAAATGAAGTACTAGATATTGATTCTACCAGAATGTAAAAAACATCACTTACATGGTCAAGTACAATTCATGTCAGGAAAGTCAAGGTGGATGCGCACTTATCAATGCATAGAATGTATCATATCTTCAGAAGGAATGGTCAAATATCACCTGAAAAATTGCAGAAAATGGATTGATTGAATTCTGTGTGTTTTCTTAATAAAAGTGTTTACTAAAGTTGGTATAGATGTAACATAGCTCATGATAATAACTATTGTGTGGTTCTTAACAGAAATTTTACCAGACTGAATTTTTGGCTTCTATAGAAGTTCTATTTCTGTCCCACTCTGGTTTGAAATCCAAGCTTTTCTTTTCTTTTATGCCAATTTGTTGGTATATAGATTTTTTCCATTAGTTTATTTATTCACTTTATAATCTAATAGTTTCCCTCTCTTCCTGGTCTTTTCTGGTCACCCTTACACACGCACATAGTCTTTCACACATTTCCCTTCCCCTTCTTCTCTGAGAGGGTGGAGACCACCATGTGTATTCTCCTACTCTGGCACATTGAGTGTTCGCGGGTTGGGGGCACATTTTCTACTAATGAGGTCACATAAAATAGTCAAGTTAGGAGAACAGGATCTACAGACAGGCAATAATTTTAGAGACAGACCTCGCTCCAGGTGGTGAGGAACCCACAAGAAGACATTTGCTATGGATTTGGATAGAAGCTAGGTCCAGCCCACTTATGTTCTCTTATTGGTGGTTCAGTCTCTTAAACCACCCACCCCCAAAGGTCCACATTAGTTGACTCTGTTGGTCTTCCTAAGGAGTTCCTATCCCCTCCAGGTTACTCAGTCTTTGCCATAACTTGTCCATAAGATTTCTGGAGCTCTAAACAATGTTTGGCTATGCGTCTCTGCATTTATTTCAGTCAGCTTCTGGGTAGAGCATCTTAAGAGGACACTTATACTAGGATTCTGTCTGCCAGCATAACAGAGTACCAGTAGTGTCAGAGATTGTCTCTGGCCCATGGAGTGTGTCCCAAGTTGTGTAGGCTTTTCTTAGCCATTCCCACAGTATCTGCTCCATTTTTGTCTCTGCATTTCTTGTAGACAGGAAAAATTGGGGGTAGAAGGTTTTGTAGGTGGGTTGGTTTCCCTCAAATGGGGGTCCTGTCTGGCTACAGGAGGCAGCCATTTCAGATTCTATATTCCCACTGTTAAGAGGCTGAAATAATGTTATCCCCATAGACTCCCAGGAGCCTCCTTCTTCCCAAGTCCTAGAGATGCTCACCACGCCCTACCCCAGCTAGATGCCCATCGTTTTTTTCATTTATTCTCCTGGCCCGTTGGCCCTCTCTCCCATCTCTGGACACACTTGATCCTGAACACCCCCGTGCCCTACACACACTCTCTTCTCTCTCTCTCTCTCTCTCTCTCTCTCTCTCTCTCTCTCTCTCTCTCTCACACACACACACACACACACACACACACACACACACACATACACACACACACACACACACACACACACACACACACACACATGCATGCACACTCCTTTTCCCATCAGTGTGAACTTTTAACCACAAAAACATGTCCTGGGTTGACATACTTCAGTGAACTCTTTCCTAGAGTCCCTTATTGTGGCAAAGACTGTGATTCCCCAAGTATTCTTTTATTTTCCAAATGCCAGAATCTTTCTGAAGGAATTTTCCTGGAAGCCTCAGTTTTGCAACCCCAAATTTTACAATGGAAGCCCCCTTGTTTCTGGCAACTTAGTGACCCAGCTGCGGGGAATAATCAGCATTGTAAGCTATGTATTACTATCTCAAAAAATAAACTTCCACATCTTTCCTTTCTCCAATATAACCAGACATTTAACATGGGCATCATTGATAAGAGGTCAAATGAATATTGATTGATAGTCTGCAGGCAGAGTACCCAATATGTTCCCTGTTTCTGTGGACCTACTTATAACTTTAAATTTTATAACTTTTTTTCTAATCTCTGGGACTGACTAGGTGACAAAGGAAATAGCTGCTGTCTTTAATCCCTTAAGAAGGACCTAGTGAAAATTACTTAACATCTCCTTGGTCAATGTTGGACAAAAGAGAAAATTCATTCTGTCTAGGTTGCATTGTCTGGCAGTGATCTCCTTTCCTGGCCCAGGAGCAGTTTTAATACTTTTTTCAGAGAAAGGTGGGTTTGGGGTTGAATGCATAAATCCTGAAAGAGAATAGAGTGGAAACTTTTTTTTTTTTTTTTTTTTTTTAACCTTCAGGATTAGCCCAGTAGACTTTTTCTCCTTCCTCTAGGCTGCTTACAACAAAGAGGAAAAAGAGAGAATGCCCACCTGGGGTGCTATCCCCACACCCCCACCCCCGCCCTGTGTACATTACATTTAGATGTGAGGTGTCTCTGGATGAGAGCCCCCCCCCCTTGCCATCACACAGGTGCTAATCCACTGTGAGCAGGAGTCAAGCAGCAAAACAAGCAAGCACTCTTGACACTGCTGGAGGGAATTTTGAGTTTCTCTGGATGACTTGGATAAAGCAAGAGGATTCAAGTCACCAACCAGTGGGGCACAGATTTTAAGCTGGGAGTAGGTCTCACACAAGAGAAAGCCAGGGGTCAATATATGGGGAAAAAGCTAATAGAAACACATAGGAAATGACCATTTGCTTGTGTTTGTGCCTGGGCCTGTGCACACGTGTGCACACACGAGTACACACTCACACATGCACCTGCAACCTGAAGACAACCTGGGTTGCCCAGCACACATTCATATAACTGAACAGACAGAGGACATCCAGTGATGTCTCACATAGCTCCAAAACACTGGATCAGCAGCCACACCCAGCTGATCCTACAAACAGAAGTCTCTCTTTTTTTTTTAAATATTTTTATTTTCTATATTCTTTGTTTATATTCCAAATGATTTCCCCTTTTCCTCTTTTACCATACTTGACAGACCAGGAAAATGATATTTGTTTCTTTTTGAGGCAGAAGTGTCAGACTCCTCTGAAGCATTAGGCAGTGGATGACCAACAGAGCCCTGGGAATCTGGAACATCTCAAATTGTATGCTCTCTAGGAGTTCACTGACTACTACATCCTTTTATTCAATGGGCTCTCAGGCCTGTGGTATCTTGAAGTCTGATTTGGGGATCTTAATGGGACCTCCTAAAATAGTGTGGGGTATTCACCAGAAAGACTATTTACACATGTCTTTAAGCCAATAGAAAACCTTTATTAGCTGGCCAGCAACTACACTGGTGTTCAGGATCCCAATATAGCTCCAGGTATTTCTCAGGGTGAGCTTTTAACCATCAAAACCATGCCCTGGGTTGACAAACTTCAGTCAACAAAAATAATTACCCAGAAGGAGAACAATAGAACCAAAAGACAAGGTTAGTACATTTACAGGCTTTCCCAGAATTATGGATTTTGATAGATTAGGCCTATGATTTAGTTTTGGCAGGTAGTGCTCTCTCCATGGTGTTACAATATAAATTGTAGTTCTACCATGGAGTTAGTTGTGCTAATGTTTTGGGGTCCAGTAAGGTCTGGACCCTGTTATAAAAATCACATAAAAGCTAAAAGTTAACCTTATATACAATTAAAAAAAAGAAAACAAACAGCAAACAAACAAGCAAACAAAAACTACCTTTCTCCAAGATAAAAGAAGACTAAGATGATCACATCTACCACTTTTTAATTTTGTTTAATGTTGTGCTGGAAGTCTGAGCTAGCAGATGAGCATCAGGCAAGAGAAATAATTAGATGTTTTAGAAAGTGGAAAATATGCCAAAGAGGTATTGTTTTCATATTGCATGAACATGTACACGTTCACATACAAACACACACACACACACACACACACACACACACACACACACACACGCTTTCAAATGGCTCACCACATTGGATAACAGAACTAATGAACATTCAGCATACAAAAATTAATATACAAACCAAATACCTATGTTAACATCAGAAGTGGTTTTACAGTCAGCATCCTAATCCAGTGATGAAGTCATCCCTAGGCAACAAGTACCTTCTTCTGTCTGTTGCCATTGCAACCGCCACACACTTTGGGTATACACATCACCTGTTTATGGTGG
Organism: Apodemus sylvaticus; assembly: GCF_947179515.1. Lineage (NCBI taxonomy): Eukaryota > Metazoa > Chordata > Mammalia > Rodentia > Muridae > Apodemus > Apodemus sylvaticus. The sequence goes on along the minus strand of NC_067478.1, from coordinate 117,940,625 downwards.
TGAGTATCATTATCTGGCATCTACACCGTGGCCCAAATAAAAAACAGAGACCCCTACCTCTTGCCCCTTTTTAATTTTTCTTCTCTTCCTCACTTCTCCCCAACCCATGCAATATAAAATCTCTTCTCATGGGATTGTGCTGGCCTGGCATGATCTGTCTGGAAATGACCAACCTTGCAAATAACAAACTAGAACACAATTAAAGTTATTTTATTTATAGTATTACTCAAAATACTTAGAAGAAAATTTTATCAAAGAGATGAAATATATACAAAATGAAACATAAAAAACTGTTGAGGAAAATAAAATTTAAAAAAAGCAATGGAAAGAATATCCATGTTCACAGTTAGAATAATAATGTCATTTAAATATCTATACTACTTCTAAAGGTCAAGAAATAACTATGGTCCATATGAAAATATGAATGTCTTTCATATAACTAGAAAACTGATACAGTTACATAGAACAATATAATCTCATGTAACAATTTCAAAGCTACATAAATAAAAAGTATTCTAGAAGGAGAAAAATACATTACTTAAGTTCAAACCATGTTACAAACATGTTTTATAAATAAAAAAGCTTGATATTGGTAGAAAAGCAGACATAGAGAAGAGTAGAATAGTAGACTACCCAAAGTAAACTCATATCTGCAACTCACAGATATTCACAAAGATGCCAAAGGTGTACATTTGAGAAAGGATGACTTCTAAAAGAAGTAGAGGTAAATATTTATCTTTAGAAAGGACAATTAGAGTAGACCCAAGTCTTTTCTCACTTATACAAGTTAACTCAGAATAGATGTAAAGTTTTAAATGTTACACTTCAAATCTCTAATCTCCTTGAAGAAAATATTTCAGGACATTGGAACAAAAGAAAATACACAACCAACTGTAATGTTTCTTTATAGCAACAAATGCTATCTCCACAGTGTGTATGTGTGTGTGTGTGTGTGTGTGTGTATGCGTGCGCGCGCACGCGTGTAGTATGTCAAATGATCAGGTAAAGAGCTTAATTTATTTAATTTGTAAATACTCTAAAAATCAGTAAAATACAAAATAACTGATTAAAGAATAAGTAGTCAACATAGATAAACCTTTCTCAAAAGAAAACTTATATATGGACCATGGGCACATAAAATACTTTTCTCCTTAACTAATATAACTAATATGCAAGAAAACCTAGATCTGAACTATGAAATATCTCTTTATTCCTTTTAGAATAGCAATAATCAAGAAAATCAAAAGAAGGTTTGGTGAGAGTGAAGAAGAAGGTGAGTGAGGCTCAGGTCGTAGGGCATGAATGATCACAGCGATTAGTGAACCAGACACAGACTCCTCAGGAGACAAAAAGGAGAGCTACCACACGGCTCAGAAAATCCACTACCTGATGAGACTTTCTCATTAAGGATTAAATGATATGTTATATCTACATTACCATATTTCATTGAATACTATAAACCAAAGGTAGAAATGACTAATGTATCATCAAATGATCAAGAAAATATGATAAGAGCAGAAGAGATCACATCTATGTTTTAGGCTGCTCTAAACCTGGATCAGAAAAGCTTGTTTTGTGGTAAGTTTTTGTCAGTGCAGAGATGCAAATCTGACCAAACTGCTGAGAAAAAGAGTCTGAATGATCATTCTTAGAGGAAATTCTTCAACATACCTCAACAAACATCTTTTAACAGAAAGCAAAAAGAATATGAGAGGCAGAAGATGGCGAGGGGTGCTGTAAAATTCTGTCTTTTGGACTGGAAATGGCTATTTCACTAATGAATTCCCAACAGCTGTGATTGCTCACACAAGACCTTTGTGAGATCAAGCTAGCTAAAATTCCACCAGAGATGAGAAAGATGTTCCCTAGGTCTCATTGCACACTAAGGAACTTTAGCCCATGACGGCTGCCAGGGAAGGAAAATGATTGTTTACACATGTATACTTTCCATGCTTCCGAGGATGGCCCACTAACTTAACTTAATGGGTTATCAAAAAGTGAAAGAAATAAGGAATGAAAGAGATAGTAAGGTAAGGCAGGAAGAAGATATGAAATTGGAAGGGTTACTGGGGGATACAAAGAGTATCTGTGTTCATACTTCCTTGTGCACATGTAGGGACCCCCAGGGGGCACCCTCTAAGAGGAAAAGGGGAGAAGAGATGGCACGTGGGGACAGGGACTCTATGAAGGGGGAACTGGGACTGGAGGCAGAGTTTGAAATGTAAATTAATAAATTAATAAATACATAACAGTAAATAAGGGAAGTCCCAGTAAAATCTTATTGAAATTCTATCCTTTGTAATGGTGTAGATGAAGCTAGAGGTGACTGTTAGCAAAATAGGTCAGGCACAGTGAGATGAATACAAAATGTTTATAGTTATAGTTGGACTGAGAAGGAATTTATGTCTTTAAAATGAGAATGGTAGTGGGAAGGAATGGGTGGATTGGATTAGACCAGTCTGTTCCATGTTATAGTTAATTATAAGTAAGTAGCTATGATATGAGATCATACTGTAGACTTCATTTTTTTACATAAAAGCTGAAAACATCCAATGTATTAATTTAACATAAAGGATAGCCAAGATACAAAATTTTTATTTTTCCAATATTAGTGCTCTCTCTGTATATGTATGTTTGTCTACACACAAATAATAACCAAAGATCTTTCATGCCTAAGGATAGACAAAGGAAATAGTACAATAATATTAAAGGCATAGAAAGAATTCTGTATTAATGGACAGAATAAACATTTCCATAACTGGAATTTAACAAAAGGCTTACAGCCTCATGGAAAACGTTTATTCAAAGAAAATGCTAAACTTTGTTCAGAGTGCTGAGCTTCTGGCATTTTAACCTGACATATTCTCCTTCATCTCTAACCTTACTGTAGCCTTGGAAACCAACATAGGGAAAACCAACAAAATAAATGCCTGCAGAGCAGGAAGAAGGGAGCCCAGACCACTCTTTAGACTCTTTCCCTGTTAACTGCAATTATCTGAAATGTTTATTTTTCCTCACAAGATTCCAGTCAAAAGGTCATCATTTTTTTGTACTGAGGAGGAGCTTAGTAAATACAGAAAGCTTTTCATCCAGATAAATTTTTAAAAATAATAATTAGAAGATCTTATTTTTGTTATTTTTCATAGAAAAATTAAATTGGAGCAAGCAGTACACCAAACAAACAAACAAAAGCAAATCAAAGACTTGAAAGTAAGAAAATGGGATGCTTTTAACAGTGTTCTTACATGTCCCTGGGACTTAAGACCTACAAGTGTTTTCATGCCCCGAGCTGTCCTACCTGTGTCCTACTCAAGAAAGGAGAGAAAACCTAAAGATTTCACATCTGACTTAACTTCAGAAACAGTTGAAGCAAAGGAAAAATATTATCGACGCTGTCAATTTCTATTTGCATTCTGGAGAGGTTCTCAACATATATGCAACATCCGCTCAGAAAAAGTTAGAAATGTATGTTCACTTAGTAGATGAACACAGAACCAGCCAAACAAAGATGTGCACAGCCACATACCTAAAAGACCCTCCTGTAAACTAATCTGCAAATCATGCATCACATACCGTATGACTGTCGTATAATCATGAAGTCCAAAACCACTGTCTTATATAGCTCAACACACAAATCTCTGTCTGCAGTAGGCTTCTATATACAATGATGGCCAATTTTAAAAAGAAAATAAAAACAATATATAATAAATAATACTAGCTACTATGTTTATTGCATAGTCAGTGTAAATGATGTATATGTGTTATATATTCAAGAGGCTACAGGTATTATGATTTTAGCAAAAGGAAATCCCATGTAACATGAAGATAAATATATTTACATTTTTTGAGAATTTCATAAGATATTTTATTGAAAAACATTACAGGAGGAGAGAATTTCCACAACTTAGGGAAAAAGGATGGGACAAAGGAATGACAGGATAAACCCAACCAGTCATATCTGTAAAGAGGAGACACAACTTCCTTCTAGCCTACAACTCTGCCCAGGGCAGAGCTGGTGCTATAGAGCTCCTCCCACATTCAGAGATAGCTTGACACCCAGGAGCTCCAACACAACCAGGCTCCAGGGTGAGACACTCTCCTCCACAGAAACTGGCCTAACTGGGACCCCCAAGAACCCTAGTGGAGGCAGGTGCTGCCCATTTAGAGACACATCTTCTTTCCATCCCACAACTTGACCCAGGATAGAGCCTGCACTTGGGACCATATCCCACATCCAGAGAGAGACTGACACCTAGGAGATCCTTCACAGGCTCACAGGAGAGACAGGATCCAGTCAGAGACAGCAAGACTAGTTAACACCTGAAATAACCAGATGGCAGGAGGAAAACACAATCAAACAGGTAAAGGAATTGAACAAAACCATCCATGATCTAAAAATGTAAGTAGAACAATAAAGAAATCACAAAGGGAGGCAATCATGGAGAAGGAAAACCTAGGAAAGAGATCAGGAGCTACAAATACAAGTATTAACTACAGAATAGAGAATAAAAGAAATTGAAGAAAAAATCACAGGTTTAGAAGATACCATAGAAGATATTGACACAATAGTCAAAGAAAATACAAAATTCAAAAAGCTCCTCACACAAAGCATCCAGGAAATCCAGGACACAATAAAAAGCCCAAATTTAAGAATAATAGGAATAGAATAGAGGGGAAAATCCTAATGAAAAGAGTCTGGAAACATCTTCAACAAAATCATAAAAGAAAATATCCTGAACCTAAAGAGATTGTCATAAATATACAAGAAAACTACAGAGCATCAATAGATTCAACCAGAAAAGTAGATGTTTTACAGACACAAAGGGACCACAAATTGCAGGCCAGGCTACTAAACTCAGCAAAACTGTCAATTACCACAGATGGAAAAAACAAGATATTCCATGACAAAACCAAATTTAAACAATATCTTTACATTAATCCAGCCAAATTGGATAATGGAAAGAAAACTCCAACACAAAGAGGGAAATTACACCCATGAAAATCTAAGACATTAATTATCTCACAACAAACCCTAAAGGAGAGAACCATACAAACATAATTCCACCTGTAATAACAAAAGTAACAAGGAGCCAACAGCCACTGGTCTTTACTATTTCTCCACATCAATGGTCTCAATTTCTCAATAAAAAGACAGAGGCTAACACAATGGATATATTAAACCAGACTCAATCCAGCATTTTCTTGCATACAGGAAACACAAATCAGTGACAAAAGCAGACAGTATCTTAGACTAAATTTTTTTCCAAGCAAATGGTCCCAAGAAACAAGCAGGAGTAGTCATTTTTATGTCCAATAAAACAGGCTTTCAACCAAGTTATCAAAAGCGGTGTGGAATGACACTTTATACACATCAAAGGAAAAACCCACCAAGATAAACTCTTAATTCTCAACATCTCTGCCCCAAATGCAAGGGTACCCACACTTGTAAACGAAACATTACTAAACCTCAAAAGGCACATTGATCTTCACACAATAATTATAGGATACTGCAACACCCTACTCTCACCAATACACAGATCATGGAAACACAAACTAAGGAGATATACAGTAAAACTAACAGAAGGTATCAAATAGATTTAACAGATATCTACAGAACATTTCACTGTAAAACAAAAGAATATACCTCTATCTCAGCATCTCATGATACCTTATCCAAAATTGATCAAATGATCAGACATAAAACAAGCCTCAACAAATACAAGAAGATTGAAAAAATTGCATGCATTCCATCACATTAGCATGGAGTTAAGGCTGGTCTTTAATAACAGCAAAAACAACAGAAAGCCCACATACTCATGGAAACTGACTAATTGTCTAATCAATGATAACTTGGTCAAGATAGAAATAAAGATAGAAATTAAAGACTTTCTAGAACTTAATGTAAATGGAATCATAGCATACCCAAAATTATGGGAGAAAATGAAAGCAGTGCTAAGAGGAAAATTTATAGCACTGAATATCTTCATAAAGAAATTAGAGAGAACCTACACTAGGATTTTAACAACATATCTGAATGTTCTAGAACAAAAGAAGCAAATATACTGAAGAGGAGTAGACAGCAGGAAATAATGAAAATCAGAGCAGAAATCAACCAATTAGACACAAAGAACTATACAAATAATCAACAAAATTGATTTTTGAGAGCTGGTTCTTTGAGAAAATCAATACAATAGATAAAACATTAGATAAACTAACTATAGGATACAGAGACAGTATCCAAATTAACAAAATCAGAAATTAAAATGGAAATATTAACAACAGAAATTGAGGAAAATAAAAAAAAAATCATCAGATCCTACTACAAAAGCCTATACTCAAAAAAAAACTGGAAAATTTAGATGAAATAGATTTGGAATAGCAAAAATAGGATATTGAAAACTATTCTCAACAATAAAAGAATTTCTGGGGGAATCATCACCCCTGACTTTAAGCTTCATTACAGAGGAATAGTGATAAAAACTGTATGGTATTGGTACAGTGACAGGTAGGTAGATCAATGGAATAGAATTGAAGACCTAGAAATAAACTCATACAATACTGGTCACTTGACCTTTGACAAAGAAGCCAAAACCATATAGTGGAAAAAAGACATAATTTTCAACAAATGGTGCTGGTCGAACTGATGCTCTGCATGTAGAAGAATGCAATTGGATACATTTTTATCTCCTTTTACAAAGCTCAAGTTCAAGTGGATCAAGGACCTCAACATAAAACCAGTTAGGCTAAATTCAACAGAACAGAAAGTGGGAAAGAGCCTTGAACACTTTGGCACCGGGAAAATTTTCTTGAAGAGAAGACCAGTGGCTCAGGCTCTAAATTCAACAATTCACAAATGGAACCTCATACAATTGAAAAAAACTTCTGTAAGGCAATGGACACTGTCAATAGGACATAACAGCAATATAAAGATTGGAAAAAGCTCTTTACCAGCCCTATGTCCCATAGAGAGTAAATATCCAAGGTATACAAATGAACTCAAAAAGTTAGATCCCTTCCATTTGCAGACACCAAGTCTAGAGAGTATTGCAGATGCCAAGAATTGCTTGCAGACAGGAGCCTGGTATGGCTGTTCTCTAAGAGCCTCTGCCAGTGCCTGACTAAGACAGATGCAGATACTCAAAGCCACCCATTGGACTGAGCCCAAAGACATTAATGGAACAGTTAGGGGGTGTTATGAAGAAAAGGAAGGGGATTGTAACCCAATAGGAAGAACAACAATATCAACAAACCACCGCCTCCCCCCCTCCCCAGAGCTCCCAGGGCCTAAACTGCTTATCAAAGAGTATACATGGGCTGGTCCATGGCTTCTACTACATATGTAGCAGTGGGCTGCCTCCTCTGGCATCAGTTGGAGAGGAGGTGCTTAGTCTTGTGGAGGCTTGATGGCCCAGATATTGAGGATGGTAAAGGGGTGAGGCAGGAGTGGGTGGCGGATGGGTGATTACTCTCTAAGAGACAAAATAGAAGGAGATGGCATGGGAATTTTGTGAGGCAGAGACTGGGCAGAGACTGGGCAGGGGGATACCATTTGAAATGAAAACAAATAAAATGATTAATAAAAGTAACAAACAAAAATAAAGACAAAAAGCAACCAAAAAGAAAATAATTACAGAATAACCTGTAAATAAAAGTAATTTTGTGTCATATACATATAAAATACACAAAACTTCAAGTCCATTTATCATTGGGTTAAAATGTAACCACAAATATATTTAAGAAACAATGGCAAGATTTTTGAAATAAAATTATAAAACTTTAAGAAAACATGAATTAACTGTTCTTCCTGAATTGATCCTGCAATGTACAAATCTTTATTAAAACTTCATTTTTTAAAAGAAACTTATAAACTTCTTAAACTGACATAAAATGGAGAACCCAACCCACATGGAAGGATCTAATTGGAGGCTTGCTTGCCGGACTCCGTGAAACTCCAGCTGCCTATCAGTGTGACAGTGGCATCGGACAGAAAATAATGAGAGTGCAGAAATAAGTCAATATAAATGCAGTCAGCTGAGAAGATGTGGCAAATCTTTAAACAAGCTATCAAGTTTTCATAAGTTTATATTCAAGGAAGATTACTCATGTGTCTAGTAGTAGGTAAGATGCATCATTAAGACTTATTTAATTTTCAGCCCATGAGGGAAAACAAGAAGGAACGGCCAAAACAGTAACCAGAGAAATATGGGACTGGGAATTAAAGAGCTTTGTGTTATGACCACAGAAATACAAGGCGTATTCCTTCAAGCCAAAGGAACACAGCATGAGTCTGTCTTTTATCTGCCTAGCTGACAGGAGAATGATGTTTCATTAAAAAGAAGTATTGCAAGCTATGGGGGAGGGGAGCCTTTACAACACAGATATGTCATAGTGATACTCAAAAACATGGAGATAAGTGAATGGAAGAAAGATGACAATCTTTTAACCCTACACAAAGAACTATAGGCATATAAGGAATGCTGAGAGACAAGGAGTCTTCCCCAGGGAAAACTGCCCCAATTGGCTATACAATACCAAATGATCAACCCTAAAAAATATGAATTGCATTACATAGACTGAGCAGTGTATGTTTTGGAATATATATTCATAAACATACATGCATGTGACAGCAATAAATAAAAGAGAGGCCATGAACTTAAAAAAGGGCTAAAAAGGATTTGGAGGGAGGGATGGGAAGTGGGAAATAATATAATTATATTATAATATTAAAAGGAAAATAAATAATTTAATGGAAAAAAGAAAGCCCAAATCATATCACATATAATTCTAACTTCTTTATGTTATCTGAAATCTACTTATCCCTGAGAGTCTATGCCTGGGCTTCTACTACTGCCTTTGTCCCTATAGCTGCCTAAACTGGAAGGTTTTCCTATTCCTTCCCTCCACTTTATTCTCTCCCTTTCTTACCATTTTTACTATGCTAATTTATGCAGGCCTGTGTTAGAACCCTGTCTTCTTTGTGAGCTCTTTTCTGATGTTCCCTTGAAGTTAATTTTCTTTCTGTTCTGTGCTCACAGACTATTTCGTACATTTTTCCCTTATCCACACATATCACACAGAATTACAAGCTAGCTTATTATTTATTATTATTAATTATTATTATTATTAATTATTTGTCTGTAGAGATTTATCTTCTTGAGATACAAGTTAAGTTTTAAATGCTTCTATATTTTACTACCAGCACTGCTTCTGACATATGGGAAATAATCAAATTAACCTGAATAGAAATGAATACAGATCGCCAATTAACTGATTCATTGGTTAGGATTATTAGGCAACCACTCACCTCTGCATGTAATGTGGCTGGAGAAACAGCAATCTACGTGCTAGAAGAGCCACCATTTACCTAGAATTTCACATCCTTTGTAACTTCTCCAGTCTTCTCTGACTCACATAGGTGTTAGATCTAAGCCTAAGTAGTACAGTCCACAGCAACTTTTAATACCTTATGATACAAATTTTCTCATATAGGTAAAAACAAACTACAGAAATATATGTATCTATAATGTATGCATACACATTTATGTCCACCCACATATTTTTTAAACTCTTCTGAGCCACAAAACCTGCCAATAATAAAATTTGCTGTCAGGTATCATTTACCACACAAAGGATGGAATCCTGAAAAGATTGAACTGAAGTTAGATATAAATTTTAAAACAATTATAATTTCCAGCTGTGTACTTGAGAGTTACTTATTCTTCTGTAATAACTCTGTAGTTTTAAATTGTGAATATGGAAGTGAGTGTGTGCACACTTTAAGTGAGCATATAGTAAAGACACCATGGACATGAGAGCTGCAGGGTTCTGGGGAAGGTTTTTTATTTCAGGTAATAAATAGAGCAGCCAGGGGCATCTGTAAGAACCAAGATCAGAGAAAGGAAAAAACCAGATTGGCCGTGCCCAGAGTTTTCTCTGGAGGAAAGGAGAGAGATGAAGGAGAGGAGAATAAAGAGAGAAACAGGGCAGGAAAGAGCAGTAATTTGGAATTTCCTGAGAGCTAACATAATGGAGGACTGGGAGAGGGGTACATCACATGTATATAGGCACACAGGAACTTACACACATATTTTAAACCTTTTATGTGATAAGTCTTAGATACTGAATCATTTTAGATATTAGTGAAAAATGATAGCCATGTTGTTTTATATATGGTCCCTTAACATGATATGATAATCTGCTTAAAATAAAGTAATACATGTGTACAAAGACCAGAACTCAGATTGATAAATTGTTCAAAATTCTAAGAGATTGCTGTCTTTATTTAAAACCTGGAACAGTAGAGATTACTTTTTAAATGTGTCCCTTATTTGGTCTTATAAAAATTTTGTCCCATAGTCTAGTATACAAGCTATATGAATAGATTCTCAATAATATCTCAAATGTCTCAAATATAGACAGATAGTCCTTTGTTAACATTGTCAGCTCTGCTACACTTACAATAGTTTCATCATGGCATAAGAATATCAGAGCAGCTTAGTTAGCACAAATGGACTGTTGATTTTCGTTTTAATCTCCAACAGCAACATCAGTTTGTATTGAGAAAAGAGATATGCCACATTCTTTCAACAATGTAGCAAGAAGCCAAATGAGAATGCCCTCCATCTAACCATCCTGTTTTTTATTAGACAGAGGCCTTGTCTTCATGAACAAAATGTTTGTTAAATGAATGAAGAAAAAAATTAAAATTAAGAGTTTCTTTAAGCCTATATTATAACAGCAAAGTTTAAGAAAACAAGTATTTTATAGGTAACAAAACAAAATAAAAAAATTTATTATTTGAGGAATGGTTCAATATACCTGATTTCACCATTAATCATGTGGTGTGAGATTTCTAAATCACTTATGATGCTTATCAAATTTCCTTTTCTGGGTAATTTTTTAGGAAGAATGAAATAAGGAAATGTAAATATTAGCCAAATACTTAAAAATATAAGTTTACCTTTACTAAGGCATTAAAGAAAGAAAATTGTATTTATTTTCACATTGAACTGAAACTGAAAATGTCACATTTTATCTTCTGGTATCACTGAGTTCCTATACACATCATAATGAGAAATTACTGATGGTGAACATATTGTGGAATGTCCAGTGCAAGATAATTGGTCAGAAAGAGAAATACACATATTTTCTAATAACTGTGAAACATAAGATGATTGTGAGCAGTAGTGTCCCACCATATTAACAGATTATGTTAAGAAGTTAAATTAGTCTGCACCCAGAGCACCTGTGCCACAGTGCTCCATAGCAATTTTTTTCAGGAGAGAGCCGGTCTCCCAGGAGCACCTACATACCTGTGATCACAAATAAGACCACAACTTCTGTTCAAATTCCTGGCCCCAAAGGGACCTGCCCAGAGCCATCAGGACACATCAAGCAAGGACCAGTCAGGGACAGGATCCTTCCAGTTTCCATCTGTATTCCCCCTTCCCTGGAGCTGTCCCTGTGCCACAGTTCTCCATATAAAAATTCCTCATGGAGAGAACTGGTCTCCAAGGAATATAGGCTTGCAGGTAGGAAAAGCCACAGTCAGAGTCAGCAACACGAACTAACACCAGACATAAACAGATGACAAGAGGCAAGGGCAAGAACATAGGAAGCAGAAACCAAGCCTACTTGGCATCATCAGAACTCAGTACTCCCACCACAGTGAGACCTGGATACCCAAACACACCAGAAAATCAAGATTCTGATTTAAAATCACATCTCATAATGATGATGATAGGGGGCTTTAAGAAGGACATAAATAACACCCTTAAAGAAATACAGGAGAACCCAGTTAAAGAGCTAGAAGCCATTAAAAAGGAAACACAAAAATCCCGTAAAGAATTACAGGGAAACAAAACCAAACAGGTGAAAGAATTGAACAAAATGATCCAGGATATAAAGATGGAAATAGAAACAATAAAGAAATCACAAAGGGAGACAACCCTGGAGACAGAAACCTAGGAAAGAGATAAGGAGTCATGGATGCAAGCATCAACAGCAGAATACTAGAGATAGAAGAGGGAATCTCAAGTGCAGAAGATACCATAGAAAATATTAACACAACTGTCAAAGAAAATGCCAAAAGCAAAAATCTCCTAACCCAAAACATCCAGGAAATCCAGGACACAATGAGAAGACCAAACCTAAGGACAATAGGTATAGAAGAGAGTGAAGATTCCCAATTAAAGGGCCAGTAAATATCTTCAACAAAGTTATAGAAGGAAACTTCCCAATCAAAAAGGAAGAGATGCCCATAAACATAAAAGAGGCTGACAGAACTCCAAATAGATTGGACCAGAAAAGTAATTTTGCCTGTCACTTAATAGTCAAAGCACAAATGAACAAAACAAAGAAAGAATATTAAAAGTAGTAAGGGAAAAAGGTCAAGAAACATATAAAGCTGATCTATCAGTATTACACCAGACTTCTCACCAGAGACTATGAAAGCTTGAAGATCTTTGGCAGATGTTATACAGACCTTAAAAGAACACAAATACCAGCCCAGACTACTATACACAGCAAAAATCTCAACTACCATAGATGGAGAAACCAAGATATTCCTTGACAAAACCAAATTTACACAATATCTTTGTACAAATCCAACCCTACAAAGGATAACAGATGGAAAACACCAACACAAGGAGGGAAAGCACACCTTAGAAATAGAAAAAAAATAATCCTTCAACAAATGCAAGATAGCCTCACAAACATGAAAATAACATCAAAAAATAACAGGAAGCAACAATCACTATTCCTTAATATCCCTTAACATCAATGGACTCAATACCCCAATAAAAAGACATAGATTAACAGACCGGATATTTAAACAGGATCCAGCATTTTGCTGAATACTCAGTGGCAAAGACAGCCACTACCTCAGACTAAAGGGCTGGAAAGCAATTTTTCAAGCAAATGGTCACAAGAAACAAGCTGGAATAATCATTATAATATCAAATAAAATGAACTTTAAACCTAAAGTTATAAAAAGGATAAGGAAGAACACTTCATACTTACCAGAGGAAAAATCTACTAAGATGAACTCTCAATTCTGAACATCTATGCTCCAAATGCAAGGGCACCCACATTCATTAAAGAAACTTTACTAAAGCTTAAAGCACACATGGCACCTCACACAGTAATAGTGAGAGATTTCAACATCCCACTCTCATCAATGGTCAGATTATGGAAATAGAAACTAAACAGATACACTGAAACTAACAGAAGTTATGGACCAAATGGATTTAGAATATTTCATCCTTAAGCAAAAGAATATACCTTCTTTTCAGCACCTCATAGTACCTTCTCCAAAACTGAACATATAATCGGTCACAAAAGAGGCCTCAGTGATAAAAGAAGATTGAAATATCCCTGTACATTCTATCAGATAACGATGGACTAAGTCTGGTCTTCAATAACAACGAAAATAACAGAAAGCCTACATACACATCGAAGCTAAACAACTCCCCACTCAATGATAACTTGGTCATGGAAGAAATAAAGAAAGAAATGAAAGACTTTTTTAGAATTAAGGGATACAAATCAGAAAGGAAGAAGTCAAATTAACATTATTTGCAGACGACATGATAGTCTACCTAAGTGACCCAAAAAACTCCACTAGAGAGCTCCTACAGCTGATAAACAACTTCAGCAAAGTGGCAGGTTATAAAATCAACTCAAGCAAATCAGTGGCCTTCCTATACTCAAAGGATAAGCAGGCTGAGAAAGAAATGAGGGAAATGACCCCCTTCACAATAGCCACAAACAGTATAAAGTATCTTGGGGTGACTCTTACCAAACATGTGAAAGATCTGTATGAAAAGAACTTCAAGACTCTGAAGAAGGAAATGGAAGAAGACCTCAAAAAATGGGAAAACCTCCCATGCTCATGGATCGGCAGTATCAATATAGTTAAAATGGCCATTTTGCCAAAAGCAATATACAGATTCAATGCAATACCCATCAAAATCCCAACTCAATTCTTCACAGAGTTAGAAAGAGCAATTATCAAATTCATATGGAACAGCAAAAAACCCAGGATAGCTAAAACTATTCTCAGCAACAAAAGAAAGTCTGCGGGAATCAGTATCCCTGACCTCAAGCAAGACTACAGAGCAATAGTGTTAAAAACTGCATGGAATTGGTACAGTGACAGGCAGGAGGACCAATGGAACAGGATTGAACATCCAGAAATGAACCCACACACCTATGGCCACTTGATCCTCGAGAAAGAGGCTGAAAATATCCAGTGGAAAAAAGATAGCCTTTTCAACAAATGGTGCTGGTTCAACTGGAGGTCAGCATGCAGAAGAATGTGAATTGATCCATCTTTGTCTCCTTGTACTAAGCTCAAATCCAAATGGATCAAGGACCTCCACAAAAAGCCAGACACTCTGAAGCTAATAGAAAAGAAACTGGGGAAGACCCTTGAGGACATCGGTACAGGGAGAAAGTTTATGAACAGAACACCAATAGCGTATGCTCTAAGATCAAGAATTGACAAATGAGACCTCATAAAATTACAAAGTTTCTGGAAGGCAAAGGATACCATCAAGAGGACAAATCGGCAACCAACAAATTGAGAAAAGATCTTCACCAATCCTACATCAGATAGAGGGCTAATATCCAATATATATAAAGAACTCAAGAAGTTAGACTCCAGAAAACCAAACAACCCTATTAAAAAATGGGGTATAGAGTTAAACAAAGAATTCTCACCTGAAGAACTTCGGATGGCGGAGAAGCATCTTTAAAAAAATGCTCAACTTCATTAGTCATTAGGGAAATGCAAATCAAAACAACCCTGAGATTTCATGTTACACCAGTCAGAATGGCTAAGATAAAAAATTCAGGAGACAGCAGGTGTTGGAGAGGGTGTGGAGAAAGAGGAACACTCCTCCCCTGCTGGTGGGGTTGCAAATTGGTACAACCACTCTGGAAATCAGTCTGGCGGTTCCTCCGAAAACTGGGCACCTCACTTCCAGAAGATCCTGCTATACCACTCCTGGGCATATACCCAGAAGATTCCCCACCATGTAATAAGGATACATGCTCTACTATGTTCATAGCAGCCCTATTTATAATTGCCAGATGCTGGAAAGAACCCAGGTATCCCTCAACAGAAGAGTGGATGCAAAAATGTGGTATATCTACACAATGGAGTACTATTCAGCCATTAGAAACAATGAATTCATGAAATTCTTAGGCAAATGGATGGAGCTAGAGAACATCATACTAAGTGAGGTAACCCAGACTCAAAAGGTCAATCATGGTATGCACTCACTAATAAGTGGATATTAACCTAGAAAACTGGAATACCCAAAACATAATCCACACATCAAATGAGGTACAAGAAGAAAGGAGGAGTGGCCCCTTGTTCTGGAAAGACTCAGTGAAGCAGTATTCGGCAAAACCAGAACGGGGAATTGGGAAGGGGTGGGTGGGAGGACAGGGGAAGAGAAACGGGCTTACGGGACTTTCGGGGAGTGGGGGGCTAGAAAAGGGTAATCATTTGAAATGTAAATAAAAAATTATATCGTATAAAAAAAAAAGAAAAAAAGAAGAAAAAAGAATTTAATGAAAATGAAGGCACAACATACCCAAGCTTATGGGACACTATGAAAACAGTGCTTAGAGAAAAACTCATAGCTCTGAGTGCCTCCAAAAAAGCAAAACAAAACAAAATAAAACAAAAACTGGAGAGAGCATATATTACTAGCTTAAGAGCATGCCTGGAAGCTTTAGAACAAAAAGAAACAAATGCACCCAAGAGGAATAGAAGGCAAGAAATAAAGTCAGGGCTGAAATGAACCAAGTATAAACAAACAGGAAAAAAACTATGCAAAAACTATACAAAGAATCAACAAAACCAGGCACTGTTATTTTGAGGATAACAAACAAGATAAATAAACCCTTAGTCAGACTAACCAGAAGGCACAGAGACAGTATCCAAATTAACAAAATCAGAAATCAAAAAGGAGATAAAACAATAGAAACTGAGTAAATTCAAAAAATCCTCAGACCCTACTGCACAAGCCTATACTCAACAAATCTGGAAAAAAATCTGGATGAAATGGACAATTTTCTAGACAGATATTAACTACCAAATTTAAATGAGGATGAGCTAAACAATCTAAACAGTCCTATAACCCCTAAAGAAGTAGAAGCAGTCCTTAAAAGGTTCCCAACCCGCCAAAAAAACAAAAAAACAAAAAAAAAAGGCCCAGGACCAGATGTGTTTAGTGCAGAATTCTATCAGACTTCCAAAGAAGACCTAGTACCAATACTCTTGAAGCTATTTTACAAGGAGTGTGGAGAAGTACCAAGAATGCTGATTTCTCTCTTTTTCCAAAGCCAGTATGAAGTAGATTAATTATGCGTCTTTGTGGACTGCCATCACACTATTTACCAAAATTATATTTGCATACATAAATTCACATACACAATATATACATTTATATGATATATGATATGATTGATATGATATGATATGATATGATGTATTATTGTGGGAGAGCAGAAACTTGGGTGTCAAGTGATCAATTGTGTATGAAGTCAGAGAACAACTTGCAGATCTCAGTTCTCTCTTTCAGTCATGTGAGCTCCTGAATCAAATATAGGACCTTAGGGTGACAGCTTTACCTGCGGAGTTGTCTCTGTTCTCTCATAAAATTGTTTGTATTTATTTTCAGCTTTACCCGTGTTTATCTCCCTGACAAAGTTTATGATCACGAGAGTGTGCATAGAAATCTAGGTGTTCTGGATAATGGTCAAGCATTCTATAGTGTAGTAAAGATAAAGTAGTTATTGAAATTGCTCATTGCTGAGAATACTGGCTGATGTTCATTAAACAAAGCCTATAGTTTATGAAATCAGTATACTGGAACTAATTTAATGGTACAATATATGTAGAATTTGTCTAAGTTTACAACATTAATTTATCATTGCTAATGTACATGAAAATGATTAAGAATATATATGAATTACAACACTGGATGTTATATGGAGATTGCTCATCAAAGGAGTATGACAATGGAATCTGTATGTTCATGTGTGGCAGCAGACATGACACGCAGGTTGGGCTAGAAAGGTCTGTAAAACTAACAGGGAATGAAGATTACTTAAGACCATCCAGGATATTGCTGGTTGAGAAGGAGAAGAACAAAGCATGAGATAATCTAATCAATCAGTTAGCCCATGGCAGCTCAGAGAAATCCAGTGTGTGTGTTAGAGCCAAATAAATGTAAAGGACCCAACACTCTTAAACATCATATTTTCAAAGGATATAGGATACCTTTCTTATTTAAAATCACCAAGTTTAAACATAATGATAATGATGGACAAGGCAAGGCATGTGAAAAATTAGATTCAATACTATTAACATATGAATTACTTCTATGTGAACCAGGAACATGAGAACTCTACCAGCATTTCCAAAGGCACTATGAGTGGAAAGACTCCTGGTCTATTCTGTGATATGTCATTCATAATGACTCCTACAACATGAGTTTGTAAATGAATCCTGCTATGAGGTAGCATCAGGACACAGGTCGGAGTTCTTTCTCAAAGGCTTATTTGATATATCTGGATAACAAGTCAGGCTCTGAGCTGTCAAATGGGCCCATTTTCCTCACTTATTGCCTGGCATTGATTACTAACATAACTTGGCATGTCCTAGGGTCATTGTAAAATCTGAAAATAGGCTCTAGCATTTGGGCTATATTAAAAGTGTTCCTACTTCCTACACATGCCCATTTCAAGCATCATACTGGAAATGCATTGAATGTTGCGAATATTTTCATGTGTTTGTCCTGATGGCTAGTACTAAGCAATTGAGGCGAAATGATTTTGGGAAGAAAAATAAAAGAAAATAAAGTTTATATATTTTGAGAATGGTAAGGCATGTGTGTGTGTGAGTGTGTGTGTGTGTGTGTGTGTGTGCTTGTGTGTGTGACTGTTTTGGAGTATATGTTAGTTTTTCTTTGTTTTATTTTTTAATTTTCTTTTCTTCTCTTTTTTTTTCCACATCCTACTACAGTTTTAGAAGTATCCATAGTAGACATGTGAAATTCATGTATTGATCTAAGAATTTATTTTACTGTGATACACTGAACTCTGAAGTAAAGATACTTAATCTCCAAATACCCAAATGAAAGAGGATTACACAGAAAATTTCAGAAGACAAGTATCTATGTCCAAGTCTTAGATGACAAGGAGACAAACAATCAAAGAATCCAGAATCACTATTTGTTGATGATATGATAGTAAACAAAGAAACTTCTAAAAGTCTACCAGAAAACTTCTATAGCTGATAAACCCCTTCAGCAAAGTGACTGCATACAAAATTAAGTTTAAAAAAAGAAAAATCAGTAGCCCTCCTTTATACAAATGATGACTGGGCCAAGAAAGAAATTAGGGAAACAACACCCTTTAAAATTGCCACATATAATCCAAAATATCTTGTGGTCATTGATCTGTAGGATTAACAGTGAAAATAGACATCTTACAAAAAGCAATCTACAGATACAATGCAATTCCCATCAACACAATTCTTTACAGACCTAGGAAAAAGTAATTCTCAACTCTATACAGGAAAAAACAGAAAATCCCAGGAAAGCTAGCTAAAAAACAATCCTGAACACCATCCCTGACCTCAAGCTGCACTACAGAGCACTAGTAATTAAAATTCCATGGAATTGGTATAAGAGCAGACATGCTTATCAATGGAATTGAATGAATCAATGATCCAGAAATAAACCTGCATAGCTATGGACACTTGTTTTATGAGAAAGAAGTCAAAACCATACAATGGAAAACAGAACATATCTTCAAAAGTATCTTCGATGCTTGTCTAACTGGATGTCTTTGTGTAGAGGATGCAAATAAATCCATATCTATCATCCTGAACAAAATTCAAGTCCAAGCAGATCAAAGACCTCAACACAAAACTTTTGTAACTAAATGTAATAAAACAGAACAAAGGAATAGCCTGAATTTGTCAGACAGAAGAAAAAATTCTGAACTGAACACCAATGGCTCAGGCTCTTTGATCAACAATTAATAGATGAGACCCGGTGAAACTTTAAAGCTTCTGTAAAACAAGGGACACTGTCAATAGAACAAAATGGTAGCCTACAGATTGTGAAAGGATGTTCACCAACCCTACATCTGCCTGAGGGCTAAAATCCAAATTTTGTTAAAAACAAAAACAAAAACAAAATTCAAGAAGTTAGCCACCAACAACCCAAATAACCAAATTAAAAAATGGGGTGCAGAGCTGAACAGAATTCTCTGCAGAGGGATTTTGATTGAGAAGCATTTAAGGAAATATGTAATACCATTAGTCATCTCAGAATGTTAAATCAAAATGACCCTGATATTCTGTTTTGGAAGATAGAGTGGCTATAATAAAAATCTCAAGCCGGGCAGTGGTGGTGCATGCCTGCAATCCCAGCACTCTGGGAGGCAGAGGCAAGTAGATTTCTGAGTTCGAGGCCAGCCTGGTCCAGAGTGAGCTCCAGGACAGCCAGGGCTACACAGAGAAACCCTGTCTCGAAAAAACCAAATCCATAAAAAAAAAAAAAAAAATCAAGAGACAGCACATTCTGGAGAGGATGTGGAGCAATTCCTCCATTGCTGGTGGGAAGGTGTATTTGTGGAACCACTTTGAAAATCAATTCGGCAGTTATTCAGCAAACTTGTAATAGTTGTACCTTAAAATGGAGCTATACCACTCCTGGGCATGTAATCAAAAGATATCACACTATACCACAGGGACACTTGCTCAATTATGTTCATAGCACCTTTATTCATAATAACCAGAAGTTGGAAACAACCTAGATATCCCTTAGCTGAAGAATGCATAATGTAAATGTGGTAGAACTACAAAATGAAATACTATTCACCTATTGAAAAGAAAGACATTATGAAATGTGCGGATAACTGTATGAAACTAGAAAAGATTGTCCTGAGTGAGGTAATCCAGTCCCAAAAGGATATGCATGGTATGTACTCACTTATAAGTGAATATTAGCCATTAAGTACAGGATATCCAGGATATAGTACACAGATTCAAAGAAGCTAAACAAGAAGGAAGGTCCAAGGGAGGATGCTTGAATCTCATTTAGAAAGTGGAATAAAATAGCCACAGGAGGCAGATTGAGGGAGGGAACTGGATGAGAGAGGGTATGGTGAGGGGAATCGGATTTCAGGATCATATGTAGGGAGAGACAGGAAAAGGGCCAGAGGGCCAGGACAATGAATAGAAATCTGCAACTGGTGGGTTGGGGTGGGCATGGAATCACCTCAAGGATGTGCCAAAGGCCTGAAATGGGTGAAGCTCCTAAGAATCAGTGAGGGTGATGTTAACTGAGACTCACAAAATGGGTATATGGAACTTAAAGAGACTACCTCTTATATACTGGCAGGAACCCTGTAGAAATTATAAGGACACCAACCCATTCATAAAATTTTCAAATCAAAATTTATCATGTCTACAAGAAATGCAGGGGCAAAGAATGGAGTAGAGCCTGATGGAATGGCCAAACAGTAACTGGCCCAGTTTTAGATACATTCCATGCATAAGCACTAGTCCCTGTCACTGTTAACGATTCTCTATTATTCCTGCAGACAGGACCCTAGCAGAAATGTCCTGAGGGGCCCTTCCCAGGAGCTGACTGAAGCAGATACAGAGAACCACAGTCAAACAGTGGATGGAGCTCAGGGATTCTTATGGAAAATTTAGGAGAAGAATTGAGTGGATAGGAACTTCACATGAAGATCAGCAGATGTGTTGTCAGGGTTTCTAATCCTGCACAACCATCATGGCCAAGAAGCAAGTTGGCGAGCAAAGGGTTTATTCTGCTGACACTTCCACACAGCTGTTCATCAGCAAAGGAAGTCAGGACTGGAACTCAAGCAGATCAGGAAGCTGGAGCTGATGCAGAGGCTGTGGAGGAATGTTTCTTACTGGCTTGCTTGCCCTGGCTTGCTCAGACTGCTCTCTTATAGAACCCAAGACTACCAGCCCAGGGATGGTACCACCCACAAAGGGACCCTTCCCCCTTGATCACTAATTGAGAAAATGCCCCACAACTGGAGGCACTGCCCCAACTTAAGCTCCTTCCTCTGTGATAACTCCAGCCTGTGTCAAGTTGACACACAAAACTATCCAGTACAGCAGAGTCAACTAACCTGGATTTTTAGAGGCTCTCATTGTCTTAACCACCAACTAAAGCACATACATGGGCTAGACCTAAGCTTCACACATATATGAAGCAGATGTGCAGCTCAATCTTCATGTAGTCTTAAACAACAGGAGCAGGGACTATTCTTAAAGGTGTTGGCCATCCATGGAATACATTTGCCTAACTGGGCTACCCTGTCTGATCTCAGTAGTAGATGATGTGCCTACCCTGAAGAGATTTGATGTGCCCGGATGGGGGAAAACCCAGGGGAAGCTTTTACCCTCTAAGAGGAGAAAAGCAGAGAGACAAGTGTAGAATCTATATGAGGGTGGGACATGGGGCAGTGGTATGGGTAGTTATATGAAAGAATTTAGATGTAGGAAAGGGAAAAATGTTGTAATTATATTTTAATCCCCAAAATAAAGAATATAAAGGAAAAAGGAGTTAGGAAAAATTATTCTTTAGAAGTCATAATTATATGCGCTGAGAACTACAAGATGCAATCTTCTCCTCAGAAGGACTCATGTGAACTATTCATATAACAGTATATCATATAATAAAGGATCCTTTGTGGTAACATTATTATATTACTTTAAGACACTCCTGACCTTGTGGGGAATCAACGGCAAGATAAATCAACAAATAAGCAACTGTTGAGGTTCCCTGTTCAATTTTATCTAGAAGAAATATGTTCTAGAAAATATTTTAGTCAATTATCATGTACTTGGCAGCTATTTCTGTGAAAACATTAGTATTTATTCATCTTTAGATAAGTATTATACGTATTATATGAATCATCCTTATCATACTAATTGCTGACATTTTTTTATTTCTCTCCATGTGCTTTTCTTCCCATGCTATATCAACTCTTTTGTTATTTCTGGAGGTTCTTAGCACTGTTTACTGCTTTTTCTTTCTTAATATTTTTAACCAAATAACTTTTGTGAAAAGTTCTAAAATCTAGCAATTACCTTTCTCTAAATTTTCAATATGTGAGTATCAATATGTTTAGTTTCCATTCTTCAACAGTGATTAGTTGAACCATATATGTCTATAATTCCATACATTATCTTTTCCAACAGACAAGTATTCTGGTAAGCACATCTCACCTTATCTAATTCAATGTAGTACTCATCTCTATAAATATAAAGTGTGCCCCTTATGTTTACTTTTTATAGTAGAGAGGCTTCTCTTGATTTCAGTTTTATTCTAAAATTGGGAAATTCCTTATAAATAGCCACCAAATTTATCTTGAATAATTAACTGATTAAACTAAAAGTGTCATACCAGTGTATAATGATCATTCCACAGAGTGTTTTCTTGCCCCCAGGAAGTATTTCTGTTTCCAGGAGTATGATTATGAAATCACTGGAACAGTAGGGCTCTATCTCACTTAAGAAAAGCATTTAGATCAGTCAAGAGTCACATTCAGTCACATTTACTCTGCAGTCTATAAACATGGCACTGGAACTCTTTGCCATTGTAGGCTTAGTGAACTTAGCTAAATTTGTTTCAAGACTTCGACTATGACTAGAAGCATTCCTACAACTTGACATTTCAAAAATACAGAATTATCCAATTGAGAGAACGGCAATTCTTCCACATTTTTTTCTTGAGTATATAATCAGAGAGGAGAATACTTTAATGAAGGAAAAATATACTTAACAAAAGCCAGCAATTAGTATAAAGTTACAATAAAATGCATCATTTCTGCATTGCCATTTAATGTCAAGTAGTTTGTTGAAATTAAATCCCTGCATGTAAAAAGATTGCAAAAAGCATTCAGTTAGAATGAGCAGTGGCCACGCCAGCCCTCAGTAGTAGAGTGTTGCTGAGCACAAGTACCCAGCCTCTATCCCTTGCACCGTGGAAAATTTTGAATTAAAAGGGATAATTAGAGTACAGTTTTATAAATATGAATATATATACATATATATGATTGAATATATATGCATGTACACATATACATATACACACATATATAATCAGATATAATTTGTCTATCAAATAAGTTTCTTGTTATGTGTTTCTTCCAAGATATTTGGGAAAATTTAAAAATGTCTTTTAAAACTAAATTTCATTAAACTTTGTTAAACATAGAGAAACTTAACTGCAGGAAGTATTTGCATATTTTGAAGGCTTTCTTATGTCTGAAAATTTTGTGCATGTCACTGCTGATGAGGACTTAAGCACATATGATCCATTAATGTGCACTATCAATATATATTTTGAGATAAAAAATTGACTCATTCATAAAATCTAGTTGTTTTCTGCCTACAAAGTGAGCTGAATCCCAGCAGGGCCTAGTCCCTGTGTCTTCTCAGATCTCCCCATGCTGTCAGAGGCTAGTCTTTGCCCTGAGTATTGTTTAATCTTGGGTAAAACAAGTTTCTCTTAAAATGCTCTCCCTTTTCCTTCTTAGTGGTTTGCACCATGGCTGTTACAATAATCTCATTTAAAATACTTAGTTAAATGTGTCATGTGCTAATTTAAAGCTCCACATCTTTTGGCTGGATTAGAATACAAATATGGCCATCCATGTACATTAATTAGTAAGGCCGCCTTACACAATATCACACAATGAGTAATTTTGGGCAGTGTCCATTTCTCAGACTGAGAAAGTGTTCGCTGTTAAAGTGATCGCTGATTGGTTACCACTAAATCACCCGTCATTCTGAATGGTCCCCTTGTCACTCTAACTGCAAGGATCTCTTGTTTACAGAATACCCCAGTGATCTTGTGCAGAAACAAGTCACACTGAATTATAAAGCAGCCCACCCTTGAACTTCATATATTTGCAGCAACCTCTATAAAGTCCTTTGAGAAAAAGAGAGTCATGCTGGGGTTAGAAGTTCAACTGAAGAATTGAGATGAGAAATTTTTCAGTTAGTAAGGATCCTTCTCCCCGATTTTTTCAGACCTGGAGATTGTATCACTCTCTTCTTGAATATCACATGAGCATCTTGTGTCTGTGTGGCCCTTCAACCTTTTCCAGTGGTACTCATCAGATATGCTTGTCTTATTCCAATATTTTGTCTTGTACATTCCTGTAACCTTTACTCTTTTCTCAAATAATTCCATTTCTGTTTCCTTTGGGCCACTGAAATCACACAACAAACATCACTTACTCAGATCCAGGACTATTCTAGTTATCCAACACTTTACTCACTCATGGACTCCTTTTGTGGTTTCTTCCAACATTTTGTTCTAACCTGATTGTATGGAATACTTTCTTCTACTTATTTTTTTTTTACCTGATATTATAAATTATTTATTTCATTTCTTACTTAATTTGAACTTGACCTACTTTATGTGGTACAAATGAGGCTTCTTTTATTTATGGCTATATCTTCTGAGACCCACACATAGACAACCTGCATGCTCAATAAATGTGGAATGAATAATGTATGTGCTTTCAGAGACAAAAATGTTTTCTAAAGTGTTTCAATTATTCCTCTATAAAGATCAATACCTAATTTCTGATTTCATTTTGGACATTAAAGTTAGAATATATGGTTCTAACTTTATGCAAAATTTAAATAATTTTCCCTACAAAGTTCTGTTTCCTGATCTGAAATCTGCAGTAGATATTGCAATACACTTTCCTTTCTCTGTTTCTTTTGTAATTCCATGTTTTTATTAACATTTCTGAAGGTCCCTATGGACCACAGAAATATTGTATTAAGGAGAAATTTATACTTTATTGCACTCCTAAGTACAAGATTAACCTGAGAGTGGCAATAAAAAAATACTATATAATAAATATGCATTCACCTTGGCTTGTGTTACAGGATTTACAGGATTGCAGTACCCATCTGCAGCACCTCTGTCTTCCTAGGAGTTCACATTGATGTTATTTCTTATCACAATTCTAATATCTCAGTTTTCCATTCACTGTATTTTAATTTTTTTAAAATGTCAAAGTCCCATGTTCAAATACCTAAAATATTAGCTGCCATCATACTACATCTATCAAATGGACTTCGAAGACAACAAAATGGAAACAGAGCTCCCTTATTAACTCTTACATAAGTGGTAGAAACCCAAGGAAGAATTAAGGATACACATGTAGTAAAATGTGATGTTATAGAGAAAAGCTAGAGACACCCTTCCCTTAAACCTACCTAGCATTGATCCTCAGGAAGCCACATGTTATAGGGACTTAACTCCTGACATGATTTCAGCAAAGCCTGGGTTAAGCTGATACACAGTGAGTTAAACAAAAATCTTCATTCATTCGGCCTCACTTTTAACCTCTGAACTATTTAACTTTTTGAAGTCACTTTATATATCGACTTAAAATATGTCATTTATCCACTTATCTTTCTTCCCTCCAGTCACTCCCATGTAATATTCTCCTTGATCTCATTCTTTAAGTAAGTAGTTCTGCTCTTTAAATTGTTATTATGTAATCTATAAATGGTATATATAAGGAATATATGATACACATAATAATTATAGAATTAGCTATTAAAATAACACAATTATAGTAATTTTTCAAAATAGTTATTTTTAAAAAGCAAAGTAGTTTAGAAGTTGAATAGAAGGCTTTGGTTTTAATCTGTCGTCATAGTTTGTCTAAGGCTCAGTTGAAACCATGTCAAAAATGAAAGTTAAAACACAGCATCTGGCTTCCTGAGCCTAAACACTGTGTGAATTTAGGGGCACTTCTCTGTAGCTATTCTGTACAATGTCGTGTGTGTGTGTGTGTGTGTGTGTGTGTGTGTGTGTGTGTGTATGTGTGTGTGTACACATCCCTAAAAATAAAGATACAACCTGTACATATATGTTTTCAGAGATGACCATTTGGTATTAGATAACCATTTGAGGTGCTCCTCCCTGGGATGAGTTCTCCTATCATTGCTTGAAGTTCTTTTCTAGGGTTGAGGTCTGGGGAAGAATCTACAACCATCACTTTACCAAGCCAGCATAATACCAACAACAATGTTAAGTATTTATCTTCATACTCACAACTAGGTGTGGCTGTCAGTACTCATCAAGGAAACAGCTTTTTGCAATGGAGAATATTACAGGAACCATAATTTACCAATACAGCACTATAAAGCCAAGTCCTAATGGATGTATCTATCCCACTTTGATTTTCAATTGGAACACATTCTCAGCATTCATCATCATCATCATCATCATCATCATCATCATCATCATCATCATCTAACATTCTAACTGTTCTCCCCTTCCTGTTCCCCCTCCAAGAGTTCTTTATCACATCAGTCTTTACCCATCCCCTTTTTCTGAGAGGGTACTCCCCACCCCCATACTCCCAGATGCACCCCTACATGCCCCTTCCATGGGTCATCAAGTCTCTATATGATTAGGTTTGTCCTCTCCTACTGAGGGCAGTCAAGGCAGTCCTCTGTTGTATATGTGTCTGGGGACACACCAAATAACTATTTTAGTTTATAGTTTAAAAGCCCTCTCTTATACATACAATTTTAATTTGTATAATGAAGTTTGGAATGCATATCATGACTCGGCCTTATAGTGATAAAAAAGGGTAAACATTGTAAAACCAAAGACACCAACCATAATTCTAGTAGTACCTCCATGGTACTACAGTTATAGAGGTATTTTCTGTGCATAAAACACATTAAAAGTATTTTCTGTCAGCCATTGAAGTCTCATCATCTGTCTGTCAGCTGGATCTACCCTTATGCTTCTTCATATGAACAAAGATACAATGTTCACACACCTTGTCTTGGGCTATGTCACTATACCATTCCTCATACATGTCTACTGCAATATGAAACTATAAGCCAATATAGGCTTGTTTTTTCCTTTGATGTTAGAGGCTCACTGTTCGTCTCATTCTAAATAACAACAGACTAAAACATGAAAGAATATATACCAAAATGCAGAAATTTCTTTGCACTTATGACCAAATTTCATACTTTATGCTGAATTTGACTTGAATGTTTGTTCAATTTAGGATAGTCTAGATCATCATTCAAATTATACAGATATTAATTGTCCATGTTAACTTATAAAAATATACACATGTAATATCATGTAATTTTAGCTCTTCTAACCATTATAAGGAGAAATTATAAAATCCATAAGTCCTTATTACATGCTGGGGAATCCTCTGGGTATATGCCCAGGAGTGGTATAGCAGGATCTTTCGGAAGTGACATGCCCAGGTTTCTGAGGGACTGCCAGACTGATTTCCAGAGTGGTTGTACTAATTTACAACCCCACAAGCAGTGAAGGAGTGTTCCTCTTTCTCCACATCCTTGCCAACATCTGCTGTCTCATGTGTTTTTAATCTTAGTCATTCTGACTGGTGTAAGGTGAAATTTCAGGGTTGTTTTGATTTGCAGAACACAGGTATCCTTCAACAGAAGAATGGATGCAAAAAATGTGGTATATCTACACAATTGAGTACTATTTAGCCATTAGAAACAATGAATTCATGAAATTCTTAGGCAAATGGATGGAGCTGGAGAACATCATACTAAGTGAGGTAACCCAGTCTCAAAAGATCAATCATGGTATGCACTCACTAATAAGTGGATATTAGCTTGGAAAACTGAATATGCAAAACATAATCCACACTTCAAATGAGGTACAAGAAGAATGGAGGAGTGGCCCCTAGTTCTGGAAAGATCCAGTATAGCAGGATAAGACAAAACCAGAACAGGGAAGTGGGAAGAGATGGGTGGGAGAACAGAGGGAGGAAAGGGGGCTTATGTGACTTTCGGGGAGTGGAGAACCAGAAAAGGGGAAATCATTTGAAATGTAAATAAAAAATATATCGCATAAAATTAAAAAAAATCCATAAGTCTTTACTGATACTTTTCAAAGATAATTTATTTAATATCTTAATGTTTCATAAATGTATGTATGTGCACCCTATTGCCCTTTATCTCTGGTAGTTTACTACAGTCTTATTAGTTCATGCTAATACTTGACAAAGCAAATTAACTTTTGATCTTTTCAAAGCATGAGAATATGTTGACCCCAAGTTTCATTGAAAATCATATGACAAGTTATTTCATTGGATTACAAATTACAATGAAGATCTAAAAAAAAAAAAGTATCCGTGAGATAACCAGTAGGGTCTGGTTGCTCTGACTTTGAGATAAAAATATATCTTCACTTTTATATATGTTGTAGCAGCTATGTAAAATGTTTAATCCGTAGAAGTACATGGCTGAGACACAGCAACACCCTCACCCATCCAGTTTTAGAATGACTTCAGATTTGCCATTAGTAGACTGTGCTATTTTGAATTTAAGAAAATACATTTTTAAATTAAGTGTTTAAGCTAAGAAAAGCCTAGAGACACCTGGATGGCATTTCATCTAAGCTAAAGCAGCTTCTTCCTTCTCTGTCTCAGAACTCCATAGTCACTACAGGCCTAAAGGAAGACTTAAGTTCTGAGAACGTTGCTGCAGCAGATAATCAACACCAGACACAGTTCCTACATCCAGTGTTTCTGTCAATCCTCTTCCTTCAACTCCTCTATTCTATCACAGTTTCTAATTATATGCCAGGAAACAGCAGAAGAATATAGGTTTAGGAGGTAATTGTATTTTTTAAGTGGAGAAAAAATTTAGACTCAAAAGCACAAACTCCATTTCTTTGAATAATAAATGTAGAATCACATGATCTTGGTCTGACTCTGATTTGCAGACTGAGGACTTGACAGAAAATGACAGCTGCAGACGGTGTGGAGGGAGAGCCACCTTGCAACATGTTTTGTCAAGCTGAAGCCTCTGGCTCTTGCCCAAGACCAATATTCCTGGAGACATGATGAAGTGTGAAAGGCCCTGGCAGGCATTTTAGACATAAGGGGGAAAATAAGTTTTACAAACAGGTAAAATGTAGGCCAGGAGAGTTAAATATTTGTGAGTTTTACAGCAGAAGAGGCAAAGCAATAGGAAGTATTGAAATCCCTACAGGGAATTTCTTACCACAGCAGAAGATTAAAAACAGGACAGGGTGGATCAGGAAGCTTGTTTTTGCAGCTGGAGCCACCCTACGATATGAGGTTAAGTTTGGGAATGACAGACAAATGCCAAACGAATGTAGAGTCCAGAGTTAATGATAGAATTTATAACCAGAAGGAGAGTTAAGGAAAGAGAGAGAAATACAGGTGAGGGAGGAGATTGATTAGAAACAAAGAGTATTGTAATCTTGAACATTTTAGAGAGAGAGCACAAACGTGAGAGAGCAAGAGTTAGAGTGAGAGAGCAAGAGAAAGAGAGAGACAGACAGAGAGCCAGAGACAGAGAGACAGACAGACACACACAGAGAGAGAACATTTTGCTAGCAAATGTTAGAAAAGGATGTTAGAAATCTCCTAGCCTAGATAGTCTCAAATACCATAGCCACAGGAAGTGAACTTCAGACACATTCATATTTAGAATGCCCATATGAATCTAGAAAAGTCATTCTGGTTTAAGAAATAGAAGAAAGCTTGCTCTTCATGCAGTTGGCCCATCTCAGGCCTGAAAAACTCACTCACTTAAGTAAATTGTAAGCCTTTGAAAACAACTTAGCTTAATGTAACTTTTATTATTACTTCTGGAAACAGCCCATATTTATACGTGATGAACAGGAATCCATGCATGGCTGGCAAGACATGAGTGTACACCTGACCCTCAGGAAATTGGTGTTAGAAACTGAGGTGCCCAAGCCCCGAGGTAACCTTCTGTGCCCCGTGTTAATTGCCAGGACACCAGAGGTTCCACAACTGTTTCTTTTGAGCAGA
The DNA here is from genome assembly GCF_947179515.1 of Apodemus sylvaticus. Taxonomy (NCBI): domain Eukaryota; kingdom Metazoa; phylum Chordata; class Mammalia; order Rodentia; family Muridae; genus Apodemus; species Apodemus sylvaticus. The sequence continues at coordinate 117,910,703 of NC_067478.1, read as the reverse complement.
ATGACCCTTTTTTCCTATAAAGCACATTCACTAAGATAATGAACACAGAAGATTTCAGAAAATATTCTTTCCTTGTCTTTGACGCCACCTGCTCTTACAAGGCAGGTGACTTTTTTCCCCCTACAATATTGTCCCAGTTTCTCTGTGTGAGGTGAATTAATTTATGATTATACACATTCACAGCCCTCTCCATATCAGTATTGAGTAAAAGCAGCTTCTTCTGGCATTGATATTACTACTGATGCTCCCAGTGTTCAGTGACTGCTGGCTTCAGTGACTCATAGTGGGTGACTATCATACAGCCATACAACGACTAGCCTAAAATCTCTCTACTGTGGCTATTTCATAGAAGCAAATCTGTGAAATGCTTAATCCCAGCTAACCGGCTCTATGACATGAACATTGGGAATTCAGATGTACATTTAATCTTATTAAGGATTGTGTTTATTAGTGTACAGATAGATGTATTCTTGACCCGTCCAGCAGGTCCAGTTATTTCAGGGTCCCAAAGAGGCACTACCTGAGGGTCAAAAATGGGGGGAAGAGGGAAGGGGGGCCAAGCACGCTAACAAAGTCAGAGTCAATCTGGGTTGTGTCAAGGCCTCATTTAATGTCGGGGAGGTAAGTGGGTTTTAAGGCTTACAGAGAAGGAATCGACCTTCACACCAGACAAAGGAGGGAAGGGCAGAGACACCCCTAGCGATGGAAGCAGGAAGGGAGGAGGTCATCCAGGTGGGGACACCCAGAGGTGTCCCGGCAGGAACATTCCCGCAGTTAGGGCAGGAACATTCCGCGGTTAGGGCAGGAACATCTTGTGGTATTCTTGGGAATCTTCTCGCACCGATAGCTCATGGGGAAGGCTCTAGTTAATTGTTCTCAAATTTTAGCAGCCACCATCTTAGGGCCATGAGTAAGCATTAAATCTGAATAGCTCAGGACGGCTTTCCACATATTCTTTCTGCTTCTCATTAGCCATGGCTTATCATTTAATTCTGGATATGCAGAAAGAAGCATCAGGGTGATTGCCAGATCCCACTTTTTTGCATTGTGGATAGTTTCTTTTTGCTCAACTGTGGAAATGGAAAGATGTTCTGACTGAATTCAGAATTAGAGTGTCCAAACAAAGGTAAAAAATAATATGGAAATGATAAACTGTTTGTAAACATGAATCTATGTAGTCATAGTCTGACAAACATTACTTTGCTTCTGTGTCAAGAAGTGCTTCTTTGTATGGGTCCCACTGTAACCAAACCCAGTGAGGAAGATTCAGTTCACCATCATCTGAACTGTGACAATATTTCCTAGTAACTTCCAATCTCTTCCCTCTACATTTTAGGTACAGATAAGTGAAATGTAATTGTTTGAAATATTGAGTAACAACTAAACCCGCAGGTATTTCATGGTTCCCTTTATAAAATGAATTCAAGCTTACAATTCTTCATAATTGGACACAATCTAAGGCCATTTTGAACATTAGTGGAATAACTGATTGATGTCAGTTTAGTGATTTAGTCATTGAAAGTTTTCTACAAGGGAATGTGTATTATTAATTACAAAAAATTCACTAAGAATTTGTTTCTCTTTGTGTTCATTATATTAGGTAATACACATATAGAATACTTAATGTAAATTTTAGAAAAACAGTCAATAATATTTTAGTTAAATAATATTCCCTGCAACATTTATAGCTCCTTCTGTTACTCCAGGTTCTTTTTGTCTCTCACTAAAAGCCTATTTCTGATTTTCTATCTCATTCCTCATCAATTTACTAACCATGTGTCTATCGATACTATCTCAAAAAAATGTTTCAGATTATCTATTTTATTCTTCTTCTAATGGTATTTCTTGCTGAGGAGTCATTGTCATCTCTGATTTCCATGAAACCAGTAACTTCTAAAATGGAATTCCAGCCTCTTTTCATCTCTTGTCATCCTAGTACTATGTAAGTACTGCTTTAAATACATCCATACGTGTGAATCAAAAATGGCTGGCTGAGTCTACCATCCAGAGATTTCTTAACAACATACTCTTATTGTTAAAATAAAAAGTAAAATAAAGAAGTAAGGCAGAAAGTTAGTGTATAGAAATTTCTATTGAAAAAACCCTGGGTTATCTATTCTACATTTTAGTAGTTTTCTTCTCCACAAATATCCACATATTCTCGGACCTATCAAAGCTGAAAAGACAAGGGACTATGATATGTTATAAGCCAGCAGAACTAAGCTTGTCAATAGGAGAACACAAATGAAAACCTAAAGAAGAAACAAAAGATTGTAAAGAGGAAAAATTGGTTCAAAAGATGACATGTGTTTAGTAGAGCATACGGTGGTCTGAGTGGGGAATGCAAATGGGGATTTATAGTACCACTCACATCCCAGTCCCTCATTTACAGAATCAATCTTCTACCTTGGAGGTTTAGAAGATCAAAACTACACATCAACAGAGGACTGAAAATGAGACGTTTTTCAATTCTGAAGAATCTGAATAAGTCACCCTGGAACCTATGAGGAATAAGTGTGATTCTTAAAAGTCCATCTCATATAAAAACAAAGCCTTTGGGAGTACTTTAGCTCTTAGCTTATACATGCTCCTATCTGAACACAAGGCTAAATGGAAGTATTGCTAGTGCTGATATTCAATTTTCAAATGTCATGTTGCCATCCAGTAAACTTCTACAATGCTTACCATTTTCTAGGAAGATGATATCATTGATATATTGATCAAATACTTTTCATTTTAGTTTCAGACATTTTTTGTGCTTTTGTCTAAAAAAAATCCCTCCATTAAAGTTGTGTAGTTAAAAATTGTATATTTAACTGGTTAATAATAAATTTTCTGTATTAAATCATCTCAGTTGCTTTGCTTTGATCTTCTAGGGAAGGTCAATTTACCCTGTTCCAAGCACAAACTTTGCCACTGAACTGCCTGAACATTTTATCAGTCTTTACTACTACCACTACTACTACTATTACTACTGCTGCTGCTGCTGCTGCTACTGCTACTACTCCTACTACTCCTACTCCCACTACCATGCACACTCCTACTACAACCACTACTACTATTCTGTTAATTAGGAGACCTGGGAAAGTTTTACCTAGAGCTTTATCTGGTGTCTAGTACTAGTCTATTATCTCACCATTCATATGTGAGTCACATCATCAGCATTGGAAAATTGAATACAACAAACAAGCAAGAAGGAAAAATATCCAAACTATCCTATTTGATAGTAATCATTATTAACACCTTGCTGCATCTGTGCTTTGTGCAATGACTAATGTTCTACAATGTTTCATTTAGTTGTAAGTGTCTCAAGAGTAGATGTGGCAGAAGAGAATGGGTATAAATGCAGCACCTGCAGTGCCATGGAATTAGAAGACATTAAACTTTCAGGATAACTACATAGAAACGTCTCTGGGTGAAACACAATTGGAATAACTGTGGCACATTAACCACTGCTAGACAAGGAAGAGCAACTTGAAATTTAAATGGAAAAATACAGAAAATAAATCGCACACACACACTAAAATATATGAATTATATGTTTTAATATAGGGAGATAATGTAACCATTTAATAACTATTTTTCTACAAGGGTTGTCTTACATGTCACTTGCTCCAAGAACCCACTGTGAGCACAGTGTCGACACAGCATCCAAAGGTACACTGTTAGGCAAACTTTAGACCATAGAAGATACTTTTCATCTCTCTTGGTGGTCAAGCACTGTGGAGTTCTTCAGGAATATGGGGAGGATAGGGGAGATCAGTGAACACACTGAAAAAAAATGTAACAGCTATTCTGGATTTAGCCTTTTTTACAGAATAGGCTCAAAGAATAAAAACAATCAAAGAAACCATTTTATTTTTGAACATTTGCTCTAAGTTTATTTTTAAAAATATTGAAGTTATTTTTATGTGTCTTTAGTAATAGTATAACAATAAGATATATTTATATTTGAAATTATGCTGATGTGATTGGACAACTGGCTGTTCATCATCAATTCCACATCAATTTACGAACAAGACCCTCCTCTCTTACCTTGATACTTTATACTCTAATACAACAATACATGTGGTCCCTGGTGTTTGGTAAAATATCATTATGGACTGTAATGTAATAGATAATATAATAGGAGTGTTGCTTTATTGACAAGCTTTCTGAACATTTCACTTTTTAAAACTTGACTATCTTGAGTGATTCAACTGTAAATATTATGCTTGCAAGGGATCGGTATTCAAGAGTCTTAGCTTGTCAGTCTGATTCCAGCCTGTGAATTTTCCACTTGTGACTTTAAACACTATAATTCAAATTTTATCCTCAAATATTTTGCAATATGTCCTTGTCAGACACTCTGTTTAACCAAGAGACTATGTATTTGCTTTATTCTCTGAGATCTCATTAGAGTGAAACTTCAGAATGGGAGACATTAATTACACAAATTGAATAAACTTTCTTGAAGAATTTTTAATTCCTTTCTGCTTTGAAAGGGATTTTTTCAGAAAATATAGGTCCTTTAATGGTTTGGGATGTGGAAATTCTGGGTTTTCTTCCAGGAATAGACAAGAAAAAGACAATGTAAGCCTCTGGAAGTATCTCATCCCAAAAAAACAGATGGATAGAAGAAGCAGCCAGGCAGTGAGAACTGGCACTAGTCCTTCACTATGCAACAGGAAATCTCCTTCCCATTATTGAATTTTCATCTCCAGCCTTAATATACCAAACACTTAATAAACTCCAACAGTCTTTAATATATGAAAACACTCTGGGTATGGAGAATACCGTTTGCTCAGAACATGAATGAAGCCATGGTGAGGATACAACTAAATCTGTCTTTGAAATATTTTCTATGAGAAGTTGATGTCTTTGTAAACTGTGAAGAATATTACAAAATAAAGGGAGGTTGGAAAGTAGGGGTGGAAGAAAGGTTCATTTTTCTGAATATTTCTCTTTAGATTGTTACAACTGTCCACCTATCATGTTAAGTCAGATCAACTTGCCTGTGCTATAATTTCCTATGCAGATCAATTTGCCTGTACCTAATATACACAGCCTGTGCTGTATATATTAGGTATTTTAAGAGAAACAAAATTGTAATGAAAATTACCAATGCTTATTTACAATGTATGATGTATAGTTTGACTGCAATTATATCAGGTTGTAATCTAGCCATATAGAGAAGGAAGATTATAGATTACAATAAATGAGACCTTTGGACATTGAGTTTCTTGAAAACATAAGATTCTTGCATTTGATTGTGTATAAAGTTGTGTTTAAAAAACTTCCTCATGCCTTCTTTTTTCTTTTATTATGTATGTTCTTTATTTACATTTCAAATGTTGTCCCCTTTCCTGGTTCCGACCTCCCCCGAAAATACCATAAGCCATCTCCTCTTCCCCAATCAACCCTTCCCTGCTTCCCTGTCCTAGTATTCCTCTACACTATGGCATCAAATATTCCCAGGACCATGGGCCTCTCCTCCCTTTGGTGTCTAACAACACCATTCTCTGCTGCGAATGTGTCTGGAGCCATGGGTAACTCCATGTGTACTCTTTGGTTGATGGTTTTTGTCCCTGGGAACTCATTTCCAATTGGACCTCAAAATTTTAAAACTTCTATAAGGCAAAGGACATTGTCAATAGCACAAAATGGCTACCAGTAGATTAGGAAAAGATTTTTACCAACCCTATATCCGACAGAGGGCTAATATTTATTATGTACAAAGAATTGAAGAAGATAGACTCCAGAGAACCAAATAACACTATTAAAAATGGGTTTACTAAACAAAGAATTCTCAACTGAGAAAATGTGAATGGTCGAGAAGCACTTAAAGAAATTTTCAGCGTCCTTAGTTATCAGGGAAATTCAAATCAAAACAACCCAGAGATTCCACCTCATACCAGTCAGAACGGCTAAAATCAAAACCTCAGGGAAGAGCAGATGGGGCCATGATGTGGAGAAAGAGGAACACTCCTCCATTGATGGTGGGATTGCAAGCTGGTATAACCACTGTGGAAATCAGACTGGCAGTTCCTCAGAAAATTGGACATAGCACTACCTGAGGACCCAGGTATAACACTCCTGGGCATATACCCAAAAGATGCTCCAACATGTAACAAAGACACATGCTCCACTATGTTCATAGCAGCCTTACTCATAATAGCCAGAAACTGAAAAGAACCCAGATGTCCTTCAGCAGAGGAATGGATACAGAAAATGCTGTACATTTACACAATGGAGTACTACTGCAATGAGTATTAAAAGCAATGTCTTCAAGAAATTTTTAGGCAAATGCATGGAAATAGAACATATTATCCTGACAGATGCAAAACAGTCACAAAATAACACATATGGAATGTACTCACTGATAACTGAATATTAAAAGTTCAGAGTACACAAAATATAATTAACATACTACATGAAACTAAAGAACGAAGACCAAAGTGTGGATGCTTCAGTCCTTCTTAGAAAGGGGAACAAAATACTCTCATGAGGAAATATAGAGACAAGAGTGTAGAGACTGAAGGAAAGGCCATCCAGAGATTGCCCCACCAGGGGATCCATCTCATATAGAGTCACCAAACCCAGACACTGTTGTGGATGTCAAGAAGTGCTTGATGACAGAAGTCTGATATAGCTGTCTCCTGAGTGGCTCTGCCAGAGCCTGACAAGCGCTGAGGCAGATTCTTGCAGCCAACCATTGCTCTGAGCACAGGGATCCCACTGGAGGAGTTAAAGAAGGATAGAGCTAAAGGGTCTTGCATTCCCTCAGGTAGAACAACGATATCAACCAACCAAACCCCCAGAGATCCCAGGGACTAAATCACCAACCAAAAAGTACACATGGAGGGATCCATGCTTCTAGCTACATCAATAGGAGGAGAAACCCTTGGTTCTGTAAAGGCTTGATTCCCCAGTGTAGGGGAATGCCAGGGTGGGGAGGCAGGGGTGGGTGGGGAGGCAGGGGTGGATGGGTGGGTGAGGGAACATCCTCATAAAAGCAGGCAGAGTAGAGTGAGATAGGGGGTTTCAAGAGGGGAAAATGAGAAAGGGGGTAACATTTGAAATGTAAATAAATAAAATTTCCCATAAAAAAGAAAAAAAGAAAGAAATGAAACAGAAATAGGTAGAGACAGAAGGACAGAATTTAAAAGAAGAAAGAGGTAAAGAGAATGAGGAAACAAGAAAGAGAAAGATAATCTTGGAATATTTGGAATAGTAAATATCTTGGAACATTTGGAATATTAAAAAATGAGAAACTTTTTCATTCAAGGTATCCAAGGAGAGTAACAGGTGAAAGGCATAGGAAAGCTATTTGTTGTAACAATTACAGAAACCTATTCCAACCTAAGTAAAGATGAGCTTGAAACATGAGTGGATTCAATCTGAAAAGATATTCATCCAAACACATGTAATTAACTTTGAAAAGAAAAGAGAAACTCCTCTGTGAATGTGGCATTGCTTGTGCTTATTTCAACTTCCTTTACTCTGAGCTGACTTAAATTAGCTGACAGCTCTTACAAGAAAATATTTCCCATGACTTTGTATGAGACCAGTTGGCATGTCAGCCATATGTATGAAGGCATATTGTATTTTGAATTGAGATGGGTTATATTACGATGGATGTGGCAGACTGGAAAGCAACTGTTATCCCCATATCTAACCTAGCTGAGATTCAACACCTTGTTCTAGGTGGCTTAGTCTCTACTTTTTTTTTATTATTTCATGGTTCCAACTGCATGAGTTAGCCATTGCCAGTATACCAAACCCAAGTATTTCTACAAGAAAATATTGACTTTTCAGATTTAAAATGGTCAAAATGAAAGGGTTTGCAGTGGAAGAATGAGTTGTAGTTGAAGAGGTGATAAGAAAGCATCCACTCATGGGGTCCTGTTTTGAGCAGAATGTGCTAAGTAGTTGTTCCTGAGTAGGTGTGTCTTCCATGCAGGCACTGAGAGCAAAGGAAAGTGAGGTGAGATCTGAAAGGTAAAGTAGATGGATATACATAAAAGTAATTGTAAATCAGTTCAACACAAAGTGGAGGGGCGTAGATCATGAGGAAGACTAAAAGACATACCCTCCCTTTCTTTAAAATCACTTTCTGTCTCTGTCTCCACCTCATTCCATCTCTCTCTCTAATTCCTTCTTTTCTTCTTTTTTGTCTTTATCTCTATGTATATCAAATATTTACACAGTATATTAAGTTTTCCCTTGGATATATATTAGTATAAACAAATTTACCAAATATTGCAGTTGTCTTTTTCACTTATATCTAAGCTCAGATCACTTTATTCTGTCAATTTATTTTTTCTTAATTTTAGATTAAAACTTGACTTGTACAATTGCTTGCATACATATTATGCTAAAATAAATGTTTCTGTAATTCTGCACACATATTTTTTGCTCGTTCTTGCTAAACTGTATTTCTTTTGAAAGAATATTCATTATCAAACTTTAATGGACATCATACACTTCAGAAAAAAGGTCCAGAGACCTTTAAGCTGGATCTAGCCTTATGCCTCTTCCCTGGGTCCTAGCTTTCATGGTCCAAGAAGCTTCCAAAACAGGTAAGCAAGCAACAGTATTATCCAGCTATATAATGTGAATGAACTACATTAATGAAAAGCATGGCATGATAATCCTAACAGTGGAACAGAAGCACTCATATCCTTGTAGTAACCAATAGCTCTCTACTTGAACTGCTGAGACCCACTTAACAGGAGGGCAACCGCACATGGGTGTGGCAACCGAGTTAATTACATGGTGTTAATGAAGTCATGGGTCCTGGAAAAGAACCTACAACTATTTGCTAAATGCAGCCTTCAGGATTATTCCAGCTCAAGGGTCTCAGGAATTTGTTTCTCAAGTTCATGGTGTCTATCAAAACTAAATAATGGGAGCTGGATAGATGGCTCAATGGTTAAGAGCACTCACTGCTCTTCCAAAGGTCCTCAGTTCAATTCCCAGCACCCACATTGCAGGCTACACCTGTCTGATGTCCTCTGGTGTGCAGATATACATTCATGCGAAGTACCCAAAGTAAATAATGAGCATTTTTAATAATAATCTAAATATTCATCCTCATACTTACAAATAAATTTATTATTCATCTCTCATCCAGGAAACTTTTCTTTTCAACAAAGATGACTACAGAAAACCTTAATCAAAATATAGCATTCTGGATCCATAGCCTAAAGTATATATCTACTAAACGATACCGTGCCTATAGCTTAGAGATCATTATGGAAGAGGGTGAAGAAAGAATGTAAAGATAAGATCTAAGAGTTTTCTGTGAGATTGTGTTCCCTCATAATGTCAGAAACTGCATCCATAAATTCTCACCAAAATGACTGGTCAAACAGGAACAAAGTCAATACCATTAGATAATCCAATGTATGGGAAGAAAATGCCAGTCCTCAACTCTATACAAAGAGCTACAGGCAACTAAGAAAAGCAGAAAATGGCAGAAACAGTTTTACACAGGGAAGAGCATAACAATAAATAATCTAATATCAAAGAGTCAACCCTGAAAATGTATGTACAAGTAACATTATGCATACTGATATGTTATATTCAGAAATATGTGTATGTGAGAGAGAGAGAGAGGGAGAGAGAGAGAGAGAGAGAGAGAGAGAGAAAGAGAGAGATTGCATGAAATAAAAAGGATTGCATGAAATAAAAACTAATTTTAAAATCTTGAATTTGAAAGAGAGCAAGAAGGGTTGTATGGGAGGGTTTGGAGAAAGGAAAGGGAAGGAAGAAATATTGCAATTATATTATAATTTCAAAAAATCTACAACATAGAAAATGTAAGAAAATTTAATGGAAAAATTTCCTGTGAGTATAAACTAGGAGCTCTTATTTCCAGAAGGGAATGGGAACTGAAGCTAAATCAATTTAACACTAACAAAAGCATCAATCCAACAGGTAACCATGATGTCGAGGTCAGCTTTCCTGTGGATGAAAGGGTGACATTTATGACAAAGGAAAACATAGATATCAGATCATGTCTGTATATAAGAGGATTTTGCCTCAAGCAACCATGATCTTTGAAACTTAAAAAATAAAAATGACATAAAGAAGGAATTCTGCACTAGCTCCTTCCGCATCTCCTGCCCAACTGCATTATCTGGGAATCAGGAATCTTGCCATCTCTAATTTTGCCTTGCATACAAATTCTATCCCCATTAATAGGCTCTTATTTCATAGTTTTCTTTATTTGTCTATTAGAATCAGCTTCAAAATCCCAAGTTGGCAAGTGGGGAAGAGATAAATTACTGATAAAAGAAAATGGCTGGTATAAGTCTGTGAATACAATCTGTAAATATAAGAAACTGATTTTGCAAATCCAAAAATATATATCTGATTGTGATACTCTTTCACACACAAGAAAAGATGTTTTCCATTGCCTTATAAAATTTACAAACTGAGAAAGACTGAATGCCACTGACACGTTTGCTCTGTCTAAGAAATGAAGAAAGGAAACAAGGGTGTTTGGGGGTGTTGATATATTTGTATTTTTAAAAGAAAAGAAATATAAACAATGATTGGCATGTAAGACTTGATGTTACTAGCCTGATAATGACTTCTAGATAAATAGCACAGAGTTTCCAATGGAGAAGTTAGAGAAAGGACTGAAGAAGTTGAAGCGGTGTGCAGCCCCATAGGAAGAACAACAATATCAACCAACCAGACCTCTCAGAGCTCCCAGGGACTAAACCACCAACCAACGAGTACACATGGTTCCAGCTGCATATGTAGCGGAGGATGGCCTTGTCAGGCATTAATGGGAGGAGAGGCCCTTGGTCCTGTGAAGGCTGGATGCCCCAGTGTAAAGGAATGCCAGGGTGGGCAGTCAGGAGTGGGTGGGTGGGTGAATAAATAAAATACCCAATAAAAATTAAAACAAAATAATAAAAATGTTTATACTAGACTTAAAATATGACTGATAGATGAAACATTAGCTGCAAAGGAAGATTTGAAAAATCCTGAAATGGTAAACTTTCTATAGGTAAATATTTACAAATAGTTGATTGATCCACGGATTTTGAACTTTAGAATTTCCAGAAACAAGATTTATATTAAAATAAACTCACTGTGATTCTTATTGTTGAAACAGTCATGGGATAAGTTTATTATTATTTTATTTATTCACATTTCAAATGCTATCTCCCTTCCTACTTTTCCCCCAGAAACATGCTATCCTGTCCCCCTCTACATTTTTTTCTCTGATTTTTTTCTCTGAGTTTTGTTTCCTCTCAATGATACTTCCTTTGGAAGTCCAAAGAATTCACTGGCATCATGAGACAGTAGGTGCATCTCAGTGCAAGCAAGACAGGGATGAGTCTCTGAGTTAGGGAAAGTCACGAGTGTCTTTCCTCTTAAGACTGTCAGTTGTGAGGGAAATAAATTTTTAAAGTCTTTCCAGAGCTTTAAAGCCATTCTTCACCTTATTAAAATGTGCATATGATTATGTAGGAGGTGATTAGATGTCAGTCATGCCAACTCCATTGATCATGTCTTATAGACTTGCCTTGGCGGAATTTTTCAGGGACAGACACTCAGGGTTAAGGATAGAATCAATGAATTGATGCTGTCAGGATCCTGAGGATGAAGCTACTTTCTTACTTTCTACATATGTTCCTGCCCCTTGTAATTGCTGAACTGTCTGCTCCCTTAGCAATTGCCAGAAATTTCATTACAGCTCTGAATAACAAGACCAAGAAAGATCCATTTTGCTCTATCCTATAATAACAACTAAGCTGTATGCTAGCTTCTTTTATTTCTGTTATTCTGAGTCAGGCAGGACCAATGTGGGATTCAGCTCAAGGGGAGGTCCCAAGGCCTGATGCTATTACTGAGTCTATAGAGCATTCACAGAAAGGGACCTAGCATGATAACACTCCGGAAGATCCAACAAGAAGCTGAAAGAGTCAGATACAGATATTTGTATCCAACCAATGGACTGATTAACTGAGCCTGCTGATGAACTAAGGAAGACTGAATGAAGCTGAAGGTGACCCTGTAAAGAAGTCCAACAGTCTCAATTAATCTGGACCCTAGGATCTCTCAAACACTAGACCACCAAACAGGCAGCATACACCAGCTGATATGAGGCCCCTAGCACACATACAGTAGAGGACTGCCCGGTCTGTGTTCATTCAGAGATGTTGCACCTAACCCTCAAGAGACTGGAGGGCCCAGGGAGTTTAGAGGTCAAGTCGTGGGGGTTAGGGAAATCCACATAGAGACAGGAGGAGTTACGGGATGTGGAACAGTAGAAGGGTAGACAGGTGTTGATGGGGTGGGGAATAAAATATGGGGTGTATAAAAATAATTAATAAACACAATATATAGATCTATCTTTAATACTTGCAATTGACACCACAGTACGCATAACCTTTTCTTTTTCTTGAAGTAGCAATGAAAATAATTCTTTATTCGATATTTTTTTATTTACATTTCAAATGATTTCCCCTTTTCAGGCCCCCCCACTCCCCAAAAGTCACATAAGCCCCCTTCCCTACCCCTGTTCTCCCATCCACCCCTTCCCAATCCCCTGTTCTGGTTTTGCCCTATACTGCTACACTGAGTTTTTCCAGAACCAACGGCCACTCCTCCATTCTTCTTGTACCTCATTTAATGTGTGGATTAGATTTTGGGTATTCCAAATTTCTAGGCTAATATCCACTTATTGTGAGTGCATACCATGATTGATCTTTTGAGTCTGGGTTACCTCACTTAGTATGATGTTCTCCAACTCCATCCATTTGTCTAAGAATTTCATGAATTCATTGTTTCTAATGGCTGAATAGTACTCCACTGTGTACTCCAATAGTATTCCATACCACATTTTTTGTATCCATTCTTCTGTTGAGGGATACCTTGGTTCTTTCCAGCTTCTGGCTATTATAAATGGGGCTGCTATGAACATAGTGTAGCACATATCCTTATTACATGCTGGGGAATCCTCTGGGTATATGCCCGGGAGTGGTATAGCAGGATCTTCCAGAATAATGGAAACACAAAAATCACTTAAAGCAATTCAGGAGGATAAGGCTCAAGAGATAGAAGCCAATAAAGAAGAAACACAAAAAAAGACTTAAAGAAATGCAGGAGAAAATGAGTCAAGTGGCAGAAGTCATGAAAGAGGAAACACAAAAATCGCTTAAAGAATTAAAGGAAAACACAAACAAACAAATAAAGGATCTGAGGAAAACCATCCTGGATGTAAAAACAGAAGTAGAAACAACTAAGAAGTTACAAATGGAGACAACTTTGGAGATAGAAAACCTTGGGAAGAAATCAGGGTCCATAGATGCAAATATCAACAACAGAATACAAGAGATGGAAGAAAGAATTTCAGATCCTGAAGATACCATAGAAACCATTGAGGCAACAGTCAAAGAAAATGCAAAATGCAAAAGGCTTGTATCCCAGAACATCCAGGAAATCCAGGACATAATGAGAAGACCAAACCTAAGGATTATAGGTATAGATGAGAGTGAAGATTTACAACTGAAAGGGCCAGCAAATATTATCAACAAAATTATGGAAGAAAACTTCCCTAACTTAAAGAGAGAGATACCCATGAATATACAAGAAGCCTACAGAACTCCAAACCTTTTCTTTAGAAAGAATGTTTATGAAAAGAAAACTGGATAGAAAATCAAAATGAGTAGAATACAAGAGCCAATACTATAAAAATAATAAATACTGGATTTTTATTGTAGCTCATTCTTTTCAGCACAGAAAAAAATAAAATAAAATAATAAAATGTGTTTTTTTCTGATAATTGTCCTGGGAGAGGGGAATGTTTCATTTCCTAATCCTTTGGCAGGGTCAAAGAACATGGATTTTGCCATGAGCAGTAGTTATTTTAGAACACTGAATCAATAATCTTAGGAATCTCCTAGCCTTGTGCTTCAGAGACAGTGCTGGCTAAAAGGCAAACTCTCTAATGGAGGCTGAGATTCTTACACTCTAAGCTTGAAAGCAGAGCCAGTGACACTTTGACTTGAAAAAGTCTTAAAAGATAGCATCATGGTGCCTTCAAATGTAACTACTGATCCCAATTAAATCTGCAAGCTACCTAGTGAGCTTTGTACCCAGCTCTGAATAAAAACTGATGTTCAAAAGCATTAACTGTTGTGAGCTAGAAGGACCAAAGAAAGCAGAGGTCATGCTCTGGCCCTTGTGAGGGGATCTAAGCAGATAAACTTAAGGACTTGGGTGAGTGTTTTAACAACTGTTGATGGAAACTCAGATCACAAAAAGAGACTGTAAAACAGAGCAGGTTGTATTTAGTTATATATGTGTAGATGCATATGCATATATACATCTACAAACAATTGATGTGAAAAAAAATGATCCTGAATTTAAACAGAGAGCAAAAGGGGATGTATGAAAGGATTTGTAAGGAGAAAATGAAAAGAAGAGTGATGTAATTATAATTACATTGTAATCTTGAAAAATAAAGAAACAATAAAAGCAATCCAGAATTTTTAATCATAAATCTTATTTTAGCAATCAGTTTTCTTCAATCTTTAAGTTACTTTAATGATAAAATGTTTCTTTTGTAAATAATCTGATAAAAGTTACTAAATAAAATTATAACTACAGTTTCTTTACACTAGCGTCATTATTTTCCTTAAAAAAAAGAAAAACACACAGACATAAAATTGTTGAGAAATATATTAATTCATTTTAAGGGTTTTGAAACAGACTAATAAATCTCCAGAAACATATCTTCTTTCTTATATGACTTACTTTACTTTTAACTTAAAATTGTTTCTTATTGAAATATACTTTTTTCAATTTCTGTTTCTCTAAGCCTCATAATCTAGTACCTGTTCATTTTGTTATACAAATATTCCCTTCATCATCCCACCATTCCCTGATCTTATTTTGTGTATCACAGCTTACAAGAACATGGATCAAAAAGAAGATAAAGAAGTTAGGCTGCCTGTGTTTGTAGAAATGAGTGTTCTGATGTCAGCATGGATTAGCAACTAAAAAAACCTAAAACCTTTAGCTTCTGCACTTTGTAGATGCCACTGTGCCCTCTATATATTCTTATCAATTGTCTTAATCACTGAAAATACAGTCACTACTTAAGAAGAAATTACAGATAAAAGCATTTTTGAAATTAAAACACTATCTAGAAACTGTGGTTAGAATTGGCTTGACAAATGCCAAGACTGAGTTCTATTAACTGTCCAGAATCTTTATGCTCCTGTTCTGAACTAAAACTTCAGTGGACAGTGTGAAGTGAATTATTGGCCTTTTCACCTAACTTATGGGCAAAATTATAACAGATTGTCCTGTTCCTCCTTCCTTCTGGCTATCATCTATCCCTTTTTCATTATTATTCTCTTTAATAATTTGAATTTTAATCAAATAATAGATAAAGCTTTTCTTGTTTTAGAAAGTTCAGAATAAATGGGAATGTTTTCTATGAAACCTGTGTCTCTCCTCAGTCCTTCTGTACAACTGGTCTTTGTACAGAAAACTTCCATGCACAGATAATTTATTATCTATTTATTTTCTTTCTCCCTCCCTCACTCTCTCCTTCCCTCCCCTTTTCCCTCTTGAGGGAGAGAGGAGGGAGAGAGAGAAAGAGAGAGGAGGGATGCATACTATTTTTAAATGTATCCTATTGTTTTAAAATGATTTGGTGTTATGATAACATTTGCTTGTTTATTTAAAATTAATTTTAAATATGTTGTGATGATTGAGTCATGAAAGTTCATATATTTGCTTTCATATCTGGGGAAAAGTCCTTTCTACAAGCAGCATAAATTTTTCAACATCTTGGTACTGATGAACATTTCAATGGCTGCCTTTTTTTTTTCTTTTGAGGTCAATGTTCCACATCACTTCACACATGTGGTTCCTGAAGGAAATATTTCTACAACTAGAATTGGTAATTCAAAGGGTGAATACATCTGTAATTTATCAGTCTTGTGAAAGTCATGACAAAATTGGTTTTCTGACTGAGAATCACCCATCAATACCTATTTCTTCACACTATTGCTTCTCAATTTTTTTGTGAATGTTTTTGATAACAACAAAACATTTTAACTTTTTATTGAATATCTTCTTCATTTACATTTCAAATGTCATACCCTTTCCCGGTTTCTTCCACTCCCAGAAAACCCCCAACACACCCTGCCACCCCTTGCCTCCAAGAAGATGGCCCTCTGATCAACCCACTCCTACCTACCCCGCACTCAATTTCGCTATGCTGTGGCATCTATGAAGCCTTCATAGGACCAAGGATCTCTCCTCCCACTGATACCTAACAATGCATTCCTCTACCACAATTGTGGCTGAAACCATGTGTAGCCCTTGGTTGATGGCTTAGGCACAGGGAGCCCTGGGGAGTCTGGTTAGCCTACATCTTCATTATTCCTACTGGTCTGCAAATCCCTTCAGCCCCTCCAGTCATATCTCCAACTCCTTTATTGCAGACCCCATTCTCAGTCCAATGGTTAGCTGTTGGCATCTGCCTCTGTATCTGTAAGGTTCTGGCAGAGCCCTTCAGGAGACAGTTGTAACAGGATACATTCCACAAGCACTTCCTGTCATCCATAATATTGTCAGGGTTTGGTCAATATTTATAGGATGAATTCCCCAGGTAGGGCAGTCTCTGCATAGCTTTTTCTTCAGTCTCTGCCCTCACACTTGGTCTCTGTAATTGCTCCTGTGAGTATTTTGCTCCCTTTCTCAGGAAAACTGAAGCACCCAGACTTTGGACTTTCCTTTTCTTGAGCTTCCTGTGGTCTCAAAATTGTATCTTGTTTATTCTGAGTTTTGGGCTAATTACCACTTATCAGTGAGTACATACCATGTGTGTTCTTTTGTGATTGGATCACCTCAATAAGAATGACAGTTTCCAGTTCCATCATTTGCCTAAGAATTTCATGAATTCATTGTTTCATGAATTCATTGCTGAGTAGTACTCCATTGCATAAATTTATGACATTTCCAGTACCCATTCCTCTGTTGAAGGACATGTGGATTTTTTATATTTTCTGGTTATTATAAATAAAGCTGCTATGAACAAAGTGGAGCATATGTCCTTATTAAATGTTGGAGCATCTTTTGGGTATATGCCCAGGAGTGGTATACTTGGGTCCTCAGGAAGTACTATGTTGAATTTTCTGAGGAACTGCCAAACTGATTTTCAAAGTGATTGTATGAGCTTGAAATCCCACCAGCAATGGAGGAGTGTTTCTCTTTCTCCACATCCTTGCCAGGATCTGCTGTCCCTTTAGTTTTTCATCTTAGCAATTTTGACTGGTATGAGGTAGAATCTCAGGATTGTTTTGATTTGTATTTTATTTTCTTTTTTTAAATTTTCTATATTCTTTGTTTACATTCCAAATGCTTTCCCCTTTCCCAGTTCCCCCCTCCTCATATGTCTCATAAGTCCTCTTCTTTCCACCCATTCCCCAATCACCCCCTCTCATTTCTCTGTCCTGATGCTCCCTACAATGCTGGATCAAGCCTTTCCAGGACCAGGGCCCTCTCCTTCCTTCTTCATGGGAATCATTTAAATCCCATGAAGATTAGCACAATCAATATGCTAATTGTGTCTTGAGATTTCAGAGCTTCTGGGTTAATTAATATCCACTTATCAATAATTGCATTCCATGTGTATTCTTTTGTGATTGGGTCACCTCACTTAGGATGATATTTTCCAGTCTCAACCATTTGCCTAAAAATTTCATGAATTCATTGTTCTTAATTGCTGAGTAGTATTCCATTGTATAAATATACCACCTTTTCTGTATCCATTCCTCCATTGAGGATCATCTGGGTTCTTTCCAGCTTCTGGCTACTATAAATACAGCTGCAGCCTATATAGGAGCAGCCCTATTTATAATAGCCAGAAGCTGGAAAGAACCCAGGTATCCCTCAACAGAAAGATGGATGCAAAATGTGGTATATATACACAAAGGAGTACTATTCAGCCATTAGAAACAACGAATTCATGAAATTCTTAGGCAAATGGATGGAGCTGGAGAACATCATATTAACTGAGGTAACCCAGTCTCAAAAGATCAATCATGGTATGCACTCACTAATAAGCGGTTATTAACCTAGAAAACTGGAATACCCAAAACCTAATCCACACATCAAATGAGGTACAAGAAGAATGGAGGAGTGGCCCCTGGTTTTGGAAAGACTCAGTGTAGCAGTATAGGGCAAAACCAGAACAGAGAAGTGGGAAAGGGTGGATGGGAGAAAAGGGGGAGGGAAGTGGGCTTATGGGATTTTGGGGAGGCAGAGCAGAAAAGGGGAAATTATTTGAAATGTAAATTAAAAATATATCGAATAAAAATGCATAGAAGATAATGTAGGAGAACATTTAAAATGACTTTTGTTTGGAAATGTCTTTTTAGATAAAATACCAAGTACACAACACATGGGAGAAGGACCGGGTGAGACGGAGTTCTTTAACATTAATATCTACTGTGTAAATGTACTGCCTAGAGAGTGGAAGGCCATTCACCAACTGGGATAATTAATTAATTAATTAATTTTTAATTTTGGTGTCTATTTATTTTACTTTACAACACTCAGAGCAAGAGCAAATGAGGTTTACATTAACCTCCTCCCCACCCCAGCAACAGGCCTTCTACGTCTTTTTTTCATTAATTAATTAATTAATTATAATAAATAAATAAATAAATAAATAAATAAATAAAGCTGCTATGAACATAGTGGAGCATGTATCCTTATTGCATTCCAGGGAATCCTCTGGGTATATGCCCAGGAGTGGTATAGCAGAGTCCTCCGGAAGTGTCATGCCCAGTTTTTTAAGGAACCACCAGACTGATTTCCAGAGTGGTTGTACTATCTTACAATCCTACCAGCAGTGGAGGAGTGTTCCTCTTTATCTGCATCCTCACCAACACCTGCTGTCTCCTGAATTTTTAACCTTAGCCATTCAGACTGGTATGAGGTGAAATCTCAGGGCTGTTTTGGTTGGCATTTCCCAAATGACTAATGATGTTGAACATTTCTTTTCTTTTTTTTTTTTTTTTTTTTTGAGCTGCTCTTCTCAAATATGTCTTTTTTAAATATTTTTATTTTCTATATTCTTTGTTTACATTCCAAATGATTTCCCCTTTCCTGGATCCCCCCTCCCCATATGCCCCATAAACCTTCTTCTCTCCATCCCTTCTCCAATCACCGCCCTCCTTTTTCTCTGTCCTTATATTCCCCTCCATTGTTAGATCAATCCTGTCCAGGATCAGGACCCTCTCCATACATCTTCATGGGAGTCATTTGTTATGCGATTTGTGCCTTGGGTATTCAGGGCTTCTGGGCTAATTAATATCCACTTAAGGTGCTTCTTAGCCATCTGAACTTATTCAAGTGAAAATTCTTTGTTTAGCTCTGTACCCCATTTTTTCATAGGGTTATTTGGTTCTCTGGGGTCTAACTTCTTATGTTCTTTGTATATATTGAATATTAGCCCTCAGTTGGTTGTAGGGTTGGTGAAGATCTTTTGCCAATTTGTTGGTTGCCCTTTTGTCCTTTTGACAGTGCCCTTTGCCTTACAGAAGCTTTGTAATTTTGTGAAGTCCCATTTGTCAATTCTTGATCTTAAAGCATAGCTATTGATGTTCTGTTCAGGAACTTTTCCCCTGTGCCCATGTCCCCAAGGGTCTTCACCAGTTTCTTTTCTATTAGTGGCAGTGTGTCTGGTTTTATGTGGAGGTTCTTGATCCACTTGGAGTTGTGCTTAGTACAAGGAGATAAGAATGGATCAATTTGAATTGTTCTACATGCTGACCTCCAATTGAACCAGCACCATTTGTTGAATTGAACATCTTTTTTCCACTGGATGTTTTCAGCTCCTTCGTCGAAAGTCAAGTAACAATAGGTGTGTGGATTCATTTCTGGGTCTTCAATCAAATTCCATTGGTCCACTTGCCTGTCCATGCAGTTTTTATCACTGTTGCTCTGTAGTATTGCTTGAGGTCTGGGATACTGATTCTCCCAGTAGTTCTCATACTGTTGAGAATAGTTATAGCTATCCTGTATTTTGGGGTTTTTTTGTTTTGTTTTGTTTTGTTTTGTTTTTTGTTATTCCAGATGAATTTGAGAATTGCTCTTTCTAACTCAGTGAAGAACTGAGTTTGGATTTTGATGGGTATCATGTTGAATCTGTAGATTGCTTTTGGTAAGATGGCTGTTTTAACTATATTAATCCTGTCAATCCACAAGCATGGAAGATTTTTCCATTTACTGAGTTCTTCTTTGATTTCCTTCTTCTGAGACCCTACATTCTTGTCATACAGATCTTTTATTTGTTCGGTTAGAGTCACACCAATATACTTTATATTATTTGTGACTATTGTGAAGGGTGTCATTTCGCTAACTTTTTTCTCAGGCTGCTTATCCTTTGAGTATAGGAAGGCTACTGATGTGTTTGCTTGAGTTGATTTTATAACCAGCCATATTGCTGAAGTTGTTTATTAACTGTAGGAGTTCTCTGGAGGAGTTTTTTTGGTCACTTAAGTATACTATCATATCATCTACAAATAGTGATAGTTTGAATTCTTCCTTTCAAATTTGTATCACTTTTATCTCTTTATGTTGTCTAATTGCTCTAGCTAGAACTTCAAGTACTATATTGAAAAGATATGGAGAGAGGGGAAGCCTTCTCTAGTCCCTGATTTTAGTGGGATTGCTTCAAGTTTCTCTCCATTTAGTTGGATGTTGGCTACCAGTTTGAAGTATATTGTTTTAACTACATTTAGGCATGAGCCTTGAATTCCTGTTCTTTCTAAGACTTTTAGCATGAAAGGATACTAAATTTTGTCACATGATTTTTCTGCATCTAATGAAATGATCATAGGTTCTTTTTTTTTTTTTTTGAGTTTGTTTATATGCTTGATTGCATTGATGGATTTCCATCCCTGCATCCCTGGGATGAAGCCTACTTGATCATGGTGGATGACAGTTTTGATGTGTTCTTGGATTTGGTGGGCAAGAATTTTATTGAGTACTTTTGCATTGATATTCATAAGGGATATTGGCCTGAAGTTCCCTTTCTTTGTTGGATCTTTGTGTGGTTTTAGTATCAGCGTAATTGTGGCTTTGCAGAATGAGTTGGGTAGTGTTCCTTCTATTTATATTTTGTGGGATAGTTTCAAAAGTATTGGTGTTAGGTCTTCTTTGAAGGTCTGATAGAATTCTGCATGAAAACCATCTGGTCCCGTGCTTTTTTGTTTGGGAAACTTTCTATGACCCCTTTTATTTCTTTAGGGGTTAAGGGAGTGTTTCAATGATCTACTTGATTGTGATTTAATTTTGGTGTTTGTTATCTATCTAGGAAATTGTCCATTTCCTCCAGATTCTCCAGTTGTTCTAAGTACAGGCTTTTGTAGGAGTATCTGATTTTTTTTTAAATTTCCTCAGTTTCTGTTGTTATATCTCCCTTTTCATTTTTTTAAAGATTTATTTATTTATTATATGTAAGTACACTGTAGCTGTCTTCAGACACACCAGAAGAGGGCATCAGATCTTGTTACAGATAGTTGTGAGCCACCAGGTGGTTGCTGGGATTTGAACTCAGGACCTTCAGAAGAGCAGTCAGTGCTATTAATCGCTAAGCCATCTCTCCAGCCCCTCCCATTTCATTTCTAGTTTTGTTAATTTGGATACTGTCTCTGTGCCCTCTGGTTAGTCTGGCTAAAGGTTTATCTATCTTGTTGATTTTCTCAAAGAACCAGCTCCTGGTTTTGTTGATTCTTTGTATGGTTCCCTTTTATTTTACTTGATTGTTTTCAGTCCTGAGTTTGAAGATTTCCTGTCTTCTACTCCTCCTGGGTGAATTAGCTTCTTTTGTTTTTCCAGGGCTTTCAGGTGCACCATTAAGCTGCTAGTGTATGCTCTCTCCAGTTTCTATTTGGAGGCACTCAGGGCTATAAGTTTTCCTCTTAGCACTGCTTTTATTGTGTCCCATAGATTTGGGTATGTTGTATCTTCATTTTTATTAAATTCTAAAAAGTCTTTGATTTCTTTATTTCTTCCTTGACCAAAGTATCATTTAGTAGATTACTGTTCAGTTTATATGTGTATGTGGGCTTTCTGTTGTTTTTGTTGCTATTGCTCCATAGTGATCTGATAGAAGGCATGTGATTAGTCTGATCTTCTTATATCTGTTGAGGTCT